>NC_057716.1:85930192-85995589 GCF_004010195.1 Chiloscyllium plagiosum
CGAAGGATGAGGGGTGACTTGATGGAGGTTTATAAGATGATCAGAGGAATCGATAGAGTAGACAGTCAGAAACTTTTTCCCCGGGTGCAACAGAGTGTTACAAGGGGCATAAATTTAAGGTGAAGGGTGGAAGGTATAGGGGAGATGTCAGGGGTAGGTTCTTAACCCAGAGTGGTGGGGGCATGGAATGCGCTGCCTGTGGTAGTGGTAGAGTCAGAATCTTTGGTGACCTTTAAGCGGCAATTGGATAGGTACATGGATGGATGCTTAAGCTAGGACAAATGTTCGGCACAACATCGTGGGCCGAAGGGCCTGTTCTGTGCTGTATTGTTCTATGTTCTATGTTCTATGTATTTAGCATTGACTCAATGTGGGCACTCAAAAATATAGTGTTGACTAAATCTAGGTTCATCAAAATGTGAAAGTGAGGACTGCAGGTGCTGGTGATGAGAGTTGAGTGTGTAGTGCTAGAAAAGCATGGCAGGTCAGGCAGCATCCAAGGTGGAGGAGAATTGACAATTCGGGCAAAAGCCCTTCATCAGGAATGAAGCTATGAGCTGAGGGGGTGGAGAGATAAATGAGAGGAGGGTGGAGCTGGGGACAAGGTAGCTGACAGTGTGATAGGTGGATGGAGATGGCGGTAACGGTGATAGGTCAGGGGAGAGGGTGGAGCAGGTAATTGGGAAGGAAGATGGACAGATGGGACAGGTCATGAGGGAGGGTGGTGTCGAGTTGGAAGGTTGGATCTGGGATAAGGTGTTGAGAGGAGAAATAAGGCAAGTGGTAAAATCCACATTGATGCCATGGGGTTGGAGGCAGAAGATGAGGTGTTCTTCCTCCAGGCTTCGGGTGGTAAGGGAGTGGCGATGGAGGAGGCCCAGGACCAACACCTTATCCCAGATCCAACCTTCCAATTCAGGGCACCATCAATCATGTGGGAAGGGAATGTGCGGAGTTTAAAAGAAGGAGGCCATCTGGTGTATTCTGTGATGGAACTATTCCTCTTTGGAGCAGATGCAGTGGAGTGAAGGAATTGGGAATAAGGGATAGCATTTTTATGGGAGGGATTGGGTGCCGGTTGGTTTGTAGAAGATGTCAGTATTGAGTCGATCCCCATTGATGGAGTGGTCCAGGAAGGGGTGGGAGGTGTCTGATATGGTACAGGTGGAATTAAGGTCTGAGATGGTACCTCCTCTTCACCATGGACATCCAGTCCCTATACACTTCCTCCAGAAAAAAGGAGTAGCCATGGGCACCAGCATAGGCCACAGCTATGCCTGTCTCTTTGTCAGCTACATGGAACAGTCCATCTTCCGCAGTTACACTGACACCATTCCCCACATTTTCCTCCGCTACATTGATGACTGCATCGGTGCCATCTTGTCCTCCCACGAGGAGGTTGAACAGTTCATCAACGTCACCAACACATTCCACCCCGACCTTAAGTTCACCTGGACCATCTCTGACACCTCCTTCTCCTTCCTGCACTTCTCCTTCTCCATCTCCATCAACAAGGACCGACTCAACACTGACATCTTCTACAAACCCACCGACTCCCTCAGCTACCTGGACTACACCTCCTCTCACCCTGCCTCCTGTAAAAATGCTGTTGCTTATTCCCAATTCCTCCACCACATCTGCTCCCAGGAGGACCAGTTCCACCACAGAACCTCTTTAAAGACTGTAATTTCCCCTCCCGCGTGGTCGATGATGCCCTCCAGTGCACCTCCACTTCCCACACCTCTGCCCTTGAACCCCGCCCGTCCAACCACAACAAGGACAGAACCCACCCAGTCCTCACCTTCCACCCCACCAACCTCTGTATACATCGCATCATCCTCCGCTATTTCCGCCACCTACAAATGGACCTCATCATCAGAGGTATATTTCCCTCCCCATTCCTATCCGCTTTCCGTAAAGACCGTTCCCTTTGCGGCTCTGTCGTCAGGTTCACATCCCCCATCAACCCACCCTCCCCTCCCAGCACCTTGCCCTGCCACCACAGGAATTGCAAAATCTGCATTCACACCTCCCCCCTCACCTCTGTCAAAGGCTCCAAAGGAAAGTTCCACCTGCACTTCCACACATATCATTTACTGTATCCGTTGCTCCTGATGCAGTCTCCTCTACTTTGGGGAGACAGGACACTTACTCACAGAGTGCTTCAGAGAACATCTGCAGGACACCCACACCAACCAACCCCACCGCCCCGTGCCTGAACACTTCAACTCCCCTCCCACTCTGCCGAGGACATGCAGGTCCTGAGCCTCCTCCATCGCCACACCCTAACCACACAACACCTGGAGGAAGAATGCCTCATCTTCCACCTTGGGACCCTCCAACCCCATGACGTCAATGTGGATTTCACCAGTTTCCTCATTTCTCCTCCTCCCACCTTACCCCAGTTCCAACCTTCCAACTCAGCACCGCCCTCATGACCTGTCCTACCTGTCCATCTACCTTCCCACCCATTTGCTCCACCCTCCCATCTGATCTATCATCATTACTGCACCGCCCCCCCCAGCCCCACCCCCTCTCATTTATCTCTCCACTCCCTAGGCTCCCAGCCTCATTCCTGATGAAAGGCATTTGCCCGAAACATCGATTCTCCTGCTCCTTGGATGCTGCCTGACAGGCTGTGCTTTTCCAGCATTGTACTCTCAACAGTGCGTGACACACTGTTAAACAATTATTTTTCGAAGAAGTGTCAAATATTGGCCAAGTGTCAGTTTGACTCATTGCATAACATTTTTTCTTCAGGCACAGAAATGATTTAAAGCCCCTTAGTTGAATTCGAACTTATAATTTGAGTTAAAATTGCACTGTCGGCCTGAGCAAGTGTAATCTTTTAGCTGGGAAAGCAAAGCAAATTTTTATCTGCTTGTACATATTAATAATGTCATTGACACCCAAGGATTGTGTGGATAATCTAGAAAATGCTAACATTTCACTCAAGAAATTTGTGGATCCAATCCAGCCTGACACTGTGGTGCAGTGATTATGGAATATTGCAGGGGGAAGGTACCATTTTTGACTGAGACGTTAAACCAAGGCTCCATCAAATCTTTAAAGTTGACACAAAAAAGCACTAATTTGAATAAGAGCTAGGCAGTTTTCCCTGGCCAATATTTATTTCTCAACTAACACCTAAAATGAATTGCTTATCATTCCTTCATTGCTGTCAGTGTGTGAAAATTGGCTTCTATGTAACAATAGTGACTTCACTTCATTGGCTGTGAAGTGATCTGGGATGTCCTGAGGCTGTGGAAGACATTTGTCTTAAAGCAACCCTTCCTTAAAACAGTAGTAGTATTTGACTATAGTAACTACATTTTAAAATTCAGTGGAAATCTCTGGTTGGGCCAGCATTAATTGCCCAGTTCATAGTTGCATTTGAGATGGTGTAGCTGAGTTGCCTTCATGAACTGATGCAGTCCATCTAACTCCACAGTGCTATTAAGGAGAGAATTCCAGGTTATTAACTCAGCAACTCTAAAGGAACCACAATATATTACCAAGTGTGAGGGTGAGTGGTTTGGAGGGGAACTTGCAGGTGGTGGTGTTCCTAAGCTCTTGTTAATCCACATGGCAGTGGGCATAGATTTAATAGAACATTGATAGCATCCCTACAATGCAGATAAAGGCCATTTGGCTCATCGAGTCTGCACCAACCCCCGAAGAACATTCCAATCAGACCCACCCCATCCCCTTAACACTGTATTTCTCATGGCTAATCTACCTCGCCTGCACATCCCTGGACACCACGGGGCAATTTGACATTACCAAACCACCTAAAATGCACATCTATGCAGCGTGGGAAGAAACCAGAGCACCTGAAGGATACCCATGCAGACACTGGGGTGAATGTGCAAACATTACACAGTTACCCAAGGCTGGAATTAAAGCCAAACTCCTGGTGCTATGAGGCAATGATGCTAACCACTGGAAGGTGCAGTCTAAGGAGCCTTGTTGAGTTTTTGCAAAGCATCTTGTATATATATTACTGCTAATGAGTTTACGCTGGTGAAGAGAGTGGAAGTTTGTAGATGTGATGCCAAAGAAGTGGGCTGCTTTGTCCTGGATGTCGTCTTGAGTTTTGTTTAAACTGCATGCATCCAGGAAAATGAAACATATTCCATCGCAATCCTGACATGTACCTTGTGGATAGTGGAGAGGATGCGGAGAGTCAAGAGGTGAGTTACTCACTGCAGGATTCCTAGTCTCTAACCTGCTCTTGTAGTCACAGTATTTACATGGCTAGTCTAGTTCAAGTCACTTCCTTCCACAGATCCTGCCATCAAGAATCCTAGATTATCAAGCTTGGACACAGGTTAAAAATAACTCCAAAAAATCTACAGCAAGTCTGAAGAGCTCTCATTGTGAGTAAGTTAGTTACATTTCAGTCACCAGTATTTAACAAGTGTGTTAATGAAGGCATTGGAGACTCTTCCTCATTTAATTGGCGAGACTGCAAAATGTAGCAGTGAATTATATGTAAATATCATACCAAGTGGTCAGTTTTGAGTATTTGATGTTCCTGCTGATTGAGAGAGCTTCCCATGCGCTTACATCCCCGTGTCAGCACAATCAGGGGCTGTTTTTCCACAGCTAAGGTTCTGACATCGAGCCTCCTTCACTCATATCCATGTCTGGCTGCCATTTCTCCCACTCCAAAAGGCTCCACAAAGTCCAGCCCAACATGTCATCAACAAAATGAATTTACATACAAATAACAACAGCTATTTGAGGCAACAGTTGGGGCTTTCCTTGCTCACTGCCAGATGTTTTGAAGTTGAATTGTGAAATATCCCCCTGTACTTTATCAATCTCGACCAATGCTTGGCTCCTGCCAGGGTAACATTTTTCCAGTCTGTGTCAATCCTGAAATAATTTGTGATGGGCATTTCCCTAAGAGCAAGTTGTTGAACTGGTTTTACATTGCTGTTCCAGGAGTTCCCAACATACAGTTTTCCTGCAGTCAATGAGTCAACATGGTAGATTTGTTAAAGCTAGCATTTGAGGTATTTAAAAACAAGATCGAAAACATTACGTCATAGATCACATGCAGCCTCACTAACAGTCAAACCGTCTGTTTTGAATTCCAATCAATCGTAAAGCTCATGAAGAGATAGCTGAATGAAGATTGGCCAGGGAAACTTACAAAGAAGAAAGTGTTATCATGCACATCACACATGGGCAAAGATGGGACAAATGTACAGTCAGATGAGATACTGAAGACATGGTCTTGGAGAAACAGGATGGAACTGGCAAGGAGCACTGAGCAGGGTAAAGAATTCCAGAAACAACATTATGTAGCAGAAAATAATATAGGAAAATGTTATTGACTTCTTCACTAACCTCCTTTTACCTACAAGCTATTTGTGGAATTTGGTGTCCCAAATTGATTCCAAAATTTTACAGATCCTTTACTACAATTTTAGTGTCAGAGAAACAAAGGTCGTAGGCCCCAAAAATGTGGTGGAGGATGAGATGATTGAAAAGGATCTACAGAATAAAGCATCTGACAATCCTAGAGATCTACAGTACAGGAAAAGGCCCTTTGTGTCTGTGCTGGTCATAAACAATGGCCTAACTATACTAATCCCATTTTCCAGCACTTGGCCCATAACCTTGTATGTCTTGTCATTGCAAGTGTACATCTAAAAACTTCTTAAATGTTATGTATCAGCCTTACAGGCAGTGAGTTCGAAATTCCAACCAACTTTGAGTGAAACATATTTCCTCAATCTCCCCCAAAACTTCTTTCGCCTTACACTAAATCTATGTCCCTGGTCAAAATAATTCTTCAACTTTACCTTATCTATGCCTCTCATAATTTTATACAATTCAAATATGTCCCCGGTTAGTCTCCTCTACTCCAAATGCCCCTCATAATTTTATATAAGTCAATCGTATCAGAATTATTCAGCACGGAAATAGATCCTTCAGTCCAACTCATCCATGTCGACCAAATATCCTAAATGGATCTCGTCTCATTTGCCAGCAATTGGCCCATATCCCTCTAAAGCCTACCTATTCATGTACCCATCCAGATGCCTTTTAAATGTTGGACTTGTACCCACCTCCGCCACCTCATCTGGCACTCTCCCTCAGTCTCCTCTGCTTCAAGGAAAACAACCCTGGTCTATCCAATCTCTCTTCATAATTAAAATTCTCCAGTCCAGGCAATGTTCTGGTAAATCCTCTTCTGCACCCTCTGCAGTGCAATCACATTCATCCTACAATGTAGATTCCAGAAATGCATGCAATATTCTAGCTGTGGCCTAGCCAATGTTTTATATAGTTCCAATATCACCACGTTCCTCTTATACTCGATACCTCTGCTAATAAAGACAAGTACCCTATAGGTATTCTTAACCACTTGATCTATCTGACCTGCCACCTTTAAGAGATCATTTCACACACCAAGGTCTATCTGATTGGTGCTTCCCAGGCTGATACTGTTCATCATTAATTCCCCTTGCCTTGTTTGTCCTGCGTAAGTGCAACACCAATCCACAATAGTCTTTAGATTAATTGTGTTAACAATACATAGCTAAAGGAATTTTAGAGCCAAGATCCTTCCTGTCTTCATGCAGGGAATTTAAACCAAAAGGAAAGTCACTGCAAATGGCAAGAAGTAAAATATTCAGCAGTAGTCGTCCATACATCCCTGATGAATGCATACATCATGAGCTAATGATGTACACAGCCACGAATATCGAATCAATCCTCTACTCATTCCATGAAAAGTGGATGGTGTCACTTTGAAATCACTGATTATGTCAAATTCATCTGCCTAAATGCAACAGTATAATTAATTTTCTTTGCACCATGAAGGACATAAATGAGTTTTTCAGAGGCTGGTTATCAATAAGAACATTAAGCATCATAGTTAAAGTTAAAGAAGGTAACCATAATAGTAACTTCATCAATTTCCAGCTTAAAAGACCTTTATGTTTCAAGAATGCCTTACTGTGTTGAAATGATTTGAGTGCTTAGCACAGTTAGCATCTTTTAGATGGAATGCTCTTGACTTGAGTGCAGCACCAGTAGCACTCAAAGCTTTATAATATCCAACATTCCATAAATGTTATTTTGAAATTATTCCATTAGGGCACTTTTTAATTATTCATTGGGATTGTGAATGTAACTGGCTAGGTCAGAATTATTTCCTATCTCTAATTGCCCAGAAAACACTTGAGGGCCCAGTCACAGACCAGAGCAGGTAGGGACCAGAAACAGCTGTTGGTGTTACTCTATATTGCAAACCAAATGTCCAGCCAACTGACTGGTGATGGAGTCTTGCTTTCCATAGGTCATTGAATCTCATGTTGGACAAAGTCTGAGCATGTACGTTTATTCCAATAAAGCATTCCATACCACTTCACTGGAGAGGACCCAAGCTGATGACATGTTTAAAGACCAAGGAATGGAACTGGAAACAATTTTAAAATCAAGAAATTTGACTCCTGCCCAAATAATGAACTGAAGGGTGATGTATGGAAGGGAATTAGGTAACTGCGTTACCCATGGCTTGACTTTTATGTAACATCTGTCTTAACGCTAATGGTGGGAAGCCAGGGGGAGATTGCAGAGCCTTAGGCTTTGATCTTTGTCATCATTGTCTACAGGAATAGTGCCACAAGACTGGAGGATAGCAAATGTTGTCCCCTTGCTCACAAAGTGGAGTAGAGACAACCCTGGTAATTATAGACTAGTGAGCCATACTTCGGCTATGGGTAAAGTGTTGGAAAAGTTATAAGAGATAGGATTTATAATCATCTAGAAAGGAATAAATTGATTAGGGATAGTCAACATGGTTTTGTGAAGGGTAGGTCGTGCCTCACAAACCTTATTGAGTTCTTTGAGATGGTGACTGAACAGGTGGATGAGGGTAAAGCGATTGATGTGGTATATATGGATTTCAGTAAGGCGTTTAATAAGATTCACCACAGTTGGCTATTGCACAAAATACTGAGGATTGGGATAGAGGGTAATTTACTGTTTTCAATCAAAAATTGGCTAGCTGAAAGAAGACAGTGTAGTGGTTGATGGGAAATGTTTATCCTGGAGCTCAGTTACCAGTGGTGTGCCACAAGGATCTGTTTTAGGGCCACTGCTGTTTGTCAGTTTTATAAATGATCTGAATGTGGGTGTAGAAGGATGGTTTAGTACATTTGCAGATGACGTTAAGGTCGGTGAAATTGTGGATAGTGCTGAAGGATGTTGCAGGTTAAGCTGCAGAGCTGGGCTGAGAGGTGGCAAATGGAGTTTAATGCAGAAAAGTATGAGGTGATTCAGTTTGGAAAGAGTAACAGGATTGCAGAGTACTGGGAGAATGAAAAGATTCTTCACAGTGTAAATCAGCAGAGAGATTTTGGTGTCCATGTATATAGATCCCTGAAAGTTGCCACCCAGGTTGATAGGGTTGTTAAGAAGGCAATATGGTGTGTTAGCTTTTATTGGTAGAGGGATTGAGTTTCAGAGCCATGAGGTCATGCTGCATCTGTATAAAACTCTGGTGTGACCGCACTTCGAGTATTGCATACAGTTCTAATTTCCACATTATAGGAAGGATATTGAAGCTTTGGAAAGCGTTCAGAGGAGATTTACTAGGATGTTGCCTGTATGGAGGGAAGGTCTTATGAGGAAAGGCTGAGGGACTTGAGGCTGTTTTCGTTAGAGAGAAGAAGGTTGAGAGGTGACTTAAAAGAGACATATAAGATAATCAGAGGGTTAGATAGGGTGGGCAGTGAAAGCCTTTTTCCTTGGATGGAGATAGCTAGCACAAGGGGACATAGCTTTAAATTGGGGGTGTGTGGGGCGGTGGGGGCGGGGGGATGCTGGTGGCATGATAGATATAGGAGGGATGTCAGAGGTAGTTTCTTTACTTAGAGTAGCAGGGGCATGGAATGCTTTATCTTCATCTACCTGATTGGTCACCATCTCAAAGAACTCAATAAAGTTCAACAGTAGTAGACTTGCCAACTTTCAGGGCATTTAAATGGTCATTGAATAAACATATGGATGAAAATGAAATAATGTCAGATATGCTTCAGATTGGTTCCACAGGTCGACATAACATTGAGGGCTGAAGGGCCTGTGCTGCGCTATAATGTTCTATGTTCCATATTTGTTGTGCTTGGTATAAATATTGCAATCTTTAGTAACAGGAGTAAATAACAGCAAATTAGTCTGTTTGCTCCTGACTTGTGAAAGCCAGTGGCCTGAATCATCTTGGAAAAAGTCCATGTTGATATGGGGTTAAAGTGTCTGATACAGATGGATAGGTAAAGCTGGTCTTCCAGATGTTCTCACTTACTAAGTTGCCTTTGGTTTGGTTTTGTCATCTGCTTTTTAAACTGACAATGAACATTTATGGACTAGTTTTGGAAAACTGTAATTGAATTTAACAGGTGGATGCTGGGTTTTGTGTATATAATATTATCACAGTTAAAAATCAAACAACATCAGGTTCTAGTCCCAAAGGTTTATTTAGAAGTACGAGCTTTCAGAGCACTGCTCCTTCATCAGGTAGCTGATCATAAGACACAGAATTTATAGCAAAAGATCATAGTATCATGCAACTGAAATGATACATTGAACAAACCGATATTGCTGTTAAATCTTTCATTTTTTAGAATGGGTTGTAGGTTTCGGTTCATTAATATGTAAATTTTAGAACTTCTTTTAAGTCACATTCTTGACATAAGGCTTTATAAAAATGTGACATCTCAGCTCAGGCAATGTATTAAAGGTGTGAGGTCAGATTCTGTCTGTATCCCAATCTTGAGTCAGACTAGGTTGATGTCCAAAGTAGGAAGTTATAAAATGTTACTGGATTGACTGCCTGCATTGACTGCCTGCAGATTGTGTGCTTTTTGAGCAAAATAGAATGTATTTGCAATTATAATTCTGCAAATGCAAATTCACCCCATCGATTGAGCTGAGATGTCACCTTTCTTTATAAAACATTAAGTTATCTTGAGAATATAACTTAAAAGAAGTTCTGGGATTTACATATTAATAAACTGAGATTTGCTATAAATTCTATGTCTTATGATTCTGCTCCACAGCTACCTGATGAAGGAGCAGCGCTCCGCAAATTAGTACTTCCAAATAAACCTGTTGGACTATAACCTGGTGTTGTGTGATTTTCTTTTTTAATTTTGTGCGCCCCAGTCCAACACTGGCACCTCTATATTATATTAACATAGCATATGTTGGTCATGCTGGATTAGCTCAGAAGGCTGGCATGTGGTGCTAATAATGCCAAGGTTGTGGGTTCAGTTCCCTTATGGACCTAATTTGCCGGTACCATGCCAGACTTTAAGGAGCAAATTACTGCAGATGCTGGAATCTGTACGGAAAACAAAAAGATGCTGGCGATCTCCATGGAGGCTGCCTGACCCAATGTGATCTCCAGCAGTTTTTGTTTTCAGTTTAACTCTGAGGACTTTTACAATGGAATGGCAGTGCCTCTACTTCTGAACCAGGAATCCCGGATTCAATCCCTGTTCTAGAGGCGTGGCACAACATTCCTGAACAGGTTGATTAGGGGACTATCTATCACAAGAAGTGTGTTTAATGGAGTGTTGGATGCCTGCCTGACAAGTCCACTTTTAATTTTTACTGGTGAAGTCAGCCATAATTGAATTCTCTCTAATTCAGCTAATTGGCTTGTGCAATGGAGATGTGTAATTTGATGGGTGCTTTTAATTGAATGTCCATCGGTATTTCATCTGAATATACTGCCTGAATATGGTGGATCAAAATTGATTCTTCCCTCAGCTTCCCCATTCGGCCAGATAGTCATTAGTTTACCAGACTTATCTTTGTTATCAAGGTAACATTTCAATAATATGGCCTGTTTCTTGTTGGTTCTTTGGTTCTTAGAAAGTTTGAAAGTAGGGAATGCACTATTAAAGTTTACAGGTTGTTGTCAACTGGACAATGGCTGATTTACAGCTAAGTGTGAGCATGTCTGTGTTAATACTGTCCCCTGTGATGAGGTTGGTAACAGGAGAACATTTCACCAACAGGGCATTCTTCAAAGATTCTTAACATTTGAGGACCTGACATCTGGAAGGTAGTTCGATTGAAGCCACCCCCAGCCCTTCTGCTATCACTTTGCCAATACCCCCTCCTCCCCATTTTAATTCCCATCCTTCAAATTCCTTCTTGTCATCACTCATTTGCACTTGGGTCCATTGCCTTTTGTCGATCTTGGGTGGGTGTAATACTGTCAGCAGCCATTAGCTCTGGCACTGCTGTACTTGGAAGAGGTGTCAACAGTTCAGGCCTTGAATCTGGGACATCCCTCCACTGCCCAATTAAGCTAGCTGATTGGCTCATTATTCAGTGTGCCTTTACCAGAAGAGGTGACATTTGGGCGTCGCTAGCTCTTGCTCGAGTCCCAATGCTACTTCCATTAATTACTGATATGGGTAGTGTATATGCATGAGGTTACCATTAAGGATTCTCCTTCTCAACCTTCCCCTTGCCGGAGGCGTGGTGACTCTCTGGTTAAACCACCATCAGTCATCACTTTATTGAGAGTGCAGCCCTATGGTCTGGTCAGATTATGGCTCCTTTACTTTTAGCTTAAAAATATTAACTCTTTATTCACCCATCTACTTTTATTGAGCCTTTGATCTGTTTAATGTTCATGCTTAATAGCAAATGGAAAATGATTTAAAATAAGATGCTGAAAACACTCTGATTTGGCAGCATATGTGGAAAGGGAAACAGAGTTAATGTTTCAGGCTGGTTGCTGTATATTTTTTATTTCAACTATGCAGAGATAACATTAGTTTCTATGTGCATAAATACTTTATGTGTAATGCTTGTAAGTATCTCTGCAGTCACAAAATGTCTGCACTCAAACTTTCTACAGCTTGTTTAATTTTCAGTGAGTCCACACCCACGTTAAAACAGTCAAGTACAGTGAGTATAGATCAGTTCCCAGATTCCTGTAATTAAACATGGAACAATTGAACACCACGCTGATGAATTTTCTTTGATGCCTAACTTGCTAAGTGTTTTCACCATTGCCTGTTTTTGATTTCAGGCTTCGAACATATTACTTATAAGAAATGCAATATTTTATCATACCATCATTTCATCGTCACCATTGACTGAGACTAACTTTTAGTTTCAGGTTTGTTTTTTGAAGTTAAATTCCACCAGCTGTCATGGTGCTGTTTCAACCCATGTCTTCAGAGTATTAGCCTGGAATGCTGGATTACTGGCCAATGTGGCTATGACATGTACTGTCCCCCTCACGATTAATTTACTGACACAAGTTGCATACCTCAGTAGTAGATGAATGTTGAGACTCATGTCATTGGGTTGAGAAAACAGATGCATTAGGCAGCAACTTTATATCTATCGATGTACCATAATTCCATGTGTGTTGCAGTCCAAAATGTCTATGAAGCAGTTGTCCTGACCAATTGTTCACACCTTTTTTTTTTCCTCATAGTTGTTCTGAATTTGCCAAGTGCCCATGCAAACATTTGTGCTTTCCGTAGTCTACTCACAACTTTTTAGTCAGGAAGAACTGGGTGTTCAGACCTGCCCTTGTACCACATCATACATCATAGTGCAAAAGCACTGTTCCATTTAACACGTTATAAAGAGCATTGAACCCAAGAATCGAGTGATTGGTTTTGTTCCATCTGGCTTAAGGTTTTACCCTGAAGCGGAAAACCTCACCAAGAGCACAAGGGCTGACACTAGACATGTAATGATTCAGAGTGTTAATAGGCTTCTACTTAGTAGCTGGAACAGTCCTGTTATTTGGCTTGTTATTGGCTTGTCACTCTTTCACAGTTACTTTAATAGTTTTGGCATCCATCCCAAAAGAATGACAAGAGCAACTTGTTTTGCTGGTAAGTTTAAAAATATATATATATATATATATATATATTTTTTTTTTAAAAGACATCTTTTGTGAATGGTTACCTTTCAGTAAGTTGCCAGTTAGACTAGAAAGACAACTTATTTTGCAAGTTCATCAGATATGACGACAGATTGACAGTCGGTTAATCTTACTGTGTCATTAATATTTAATAAAGACTGAGTACTCCTTATAAAGCATTGCACGGAAACCTATTGGTCAGACACCTGTATTTTCAAATTTAAGTCAGTGCTGGTAACCACACTGTTGCAACTGTGCTGAAAATAAAGTACAGTAAGAAGATCTTAGTTGCTTCTATTGATAACCATCTTGGTTGCTGTACTGGCATCGATCCTGCCATTGAAACTATTGGCAGTTGCACATAACTTTATCACCATGACCAAACAGACTAAAGTCATAACAATGCTATTCAGATTCATGCCTTTTGTCTGTCCTTGACCCACCACATTTATAGAGTCATTGACATATACAGCATGGAAACAGACCCTTCAGTCCAACTCGTCCATGCTGACCAGATATCCCAGGAGACAGTGAGGTCTCTGACCCGAAACATCAATTTCTCTGCTCCTTGGATGCTGCCTGACCTGCTGTGCTTTTCCAGCAACACACTCTCAACTCAGACCAGGTATCCCAACCTAATCTAGTCCCATTTACCAGCAATTGGCCCATATCCTTCTAAATCCTTCCTATTCATATACCCATCCAGATGCCTTTTAAATGTTGCAATTGTACCAGCCTCCACCACTTCGTCTGGCAGCTCAGTCCATACATGCACCTGTGTGAAAATGTTGCCCCTCAGATCCCTTTTATATTTTTCCCCTCTCACTCTAAACCTCTGCCCTCTAGTTCTGGACTTACATGACTGACTGCAGTTCTTTTAACTATTTAAATGGTAAACTCTGAAATTCCCTTCCTAAACTACTCCAGGCTATCTTTTCTTGTAAAGCTCTAACACCTATTTCTGTGAACAAGCCTAGCATCTTTTTTTTTATCAAGTGTCAATTGTTTTGTCTGCTTTCACTCTGTGGTGCATCTTAGGGGCTTTTACTACACAAAATACATAAGAAGTTATGATGCTGTACTAGATATTGTCATATATGATGCCAAATTAAACTAATCCCTTCTGCCTGCCCTTGGTCCATATCCTTTCATACCTTGCATATTCATGTGCTTTTGTAAAAGACCTTTAAATGCCCCTGTTGTATCTGTCTCCACCACTACCTCTGGCAGCACTTTCCAGATTCCTAACACTCTCTGTTTTTAAAAAAAACTTGCCCCTCACATCTCCTTTGAATATTCCTCCCTCACCTTAAATGCATGTCCCCCTAGTTTTGAACATTTCAATTGTGGGAAAAAGATTCTGACCGTCAAATATATCTATGCATCTCGTAATCTTACAGACTTTTGTCAAGTCTCTCTTCAGTCCTTTGCCACTCCAAAGAAAGCAACCAAAGTGTTTCTAGCCTCTCTTTGTAGTTAATACCCTCTAATTTGGGCAGCATTCTGGTAAACCTCTTCTGCACCCTCCCCAAAGCCTCCACATCCTTGCTGTTATGTGGCAACCAGAATTGAATGCAATACTCTAATTGTGGCCTAAACAAAGTCTTACAAAGCTGCAACATGATATCCTGATGCTTGTAGTCAATTTGAATTCATTCTAACCAGAGGTAACAGACAGGACTTCTCCAATTGAGAGAGTCCCCATTGCTGGGGTCAAATTTAGTCAAGGGACCTGATGGGATACTGTCGACCTTTACCCTTTGGTATCTAATTAAATCTGGCAGGCAGGCAATACTGCCAACAATGTGTGGTTTTCAGAAATAGTTTTGGGTATGTCCAAAGAAGGAACCATATTCTGTCTTCAGCCTTTGGACTGCACGCATAGGGTTAAGGTTATGGTCGGGGCAGTGAAAAGATATTGAACAAGAACGACTGTGCAGAGATGAGTGAAATCAGATGAAAGACAGCTCTATGTTTGAGGTACACCTCCATGATGCTGCTGTTGAAAATGATGCGAGACTAGACAGAGGTTCTGTTTCCAGTGAACAGGGAAAAGAGGCCGTTAAGTCTGCAGCCATGAGGTGTTTACATGAGTATGGATGCAATGCTGGAAGTGTTTCACTGTCTGGTGCAGGCTGGAAACATGAGCAACATTCCTAATAGCAGGTCCGCAGCTGTGTATGCCCTAAAGTGCACCCCTGAACTGAAATAGGGTGGCCAATCCATATAATGAACACAACCAAGGATCAGTGTCTAAAGTGAGAGACAGAACTGACAGGCATGAGAGGGCAATGGTGAGTGGAATGATGAGCATGGGAAGAGGCACAGGGTGGTAGGGGCACCTGGGTTATGAGATGAGTGACACACTGGAAACAATTGCAGGGGAAGCACATTTAAAGCACTGGGAATTGCAGAACAATGGGAGATTTACAGTCTGGGAAACTGAGAGTTTCTTTCATAAAGGACGAGCAGTGGTGTTGCTGGTGGTTGGTCTCCATGGTGCTGTTCAGGTTAAATCCTGATTTTCAAACTCTCTGTCCATAAGATGACCTCCTTTGCTGCAGATAGCTTCTGTTTATATCTAATTCTGGAGAGCTCAGTCTTCCTGACTGATTGCCTGTGACTTGAAAGAGGTAAACTTACAACGAAAGTGTTTGAAGAACCAGCTCTGTTTGTCTAGCATAGTCCAGGTGAATGGCTAACTTGAAACATGATCTGAGGGCTTGTGATAGCTCTATGACCAGTTCAGTCTCGCCACCTGTCAGGTAAAATCAGTGAACATTCGCTATACCTGAGAAATGCTTAGGATCAAGCTGTAACTTGACATATTGTCACAAAGCTGATTGAACATGCAGGAGAGGATATCTACTCTGCTTGGCAGAACCATCCTAGCTGACACCCTAAATTCTGAAATATACTGTATGAGCGTGTGATGGAGGCAAAGTCAACTGGAGTTTTCATGGGAGAGTTGGATTATTATCTGAAGAGAGAGAAATTTGCAAGGTTATGGGAAAGGGTCAGAGAATAAGATTATCTAGATATCATCTGATCCGCACACGAAAAATGCCAGAACAGACATTAGGACCAAATGGCCTGCTTCTATATTAAGCCATTCTCTGATTCTTTGTTTAGTAGCCTGGGTACCGTTGGATATTTAGTCTTGGACTCAAAAAATGTTTTGCTGTTTTGTGCATAAAGAGTCTCATTGTTGCTGTTGTATATTCAACGAGCTCTACCAGTTGTTCATTTTTGCTGTATCAGCTTTAAGATTCTTATCTTGCCATCAAATCTGCCCACGTCCTCATCCTGTCCCACCTCAGTGACCATCATGACCTTGCTTCATATATGTACCTTCTAGTGTTTTAGTGTTGATTGATTACTTCTCTCTGGAGTGATATCGTCAGTAGATTGGCAATCCAGGGACTGTGTGGAATCAAGGATTCTCTGGGAGGCTTGGATGTGAATCCTACCATGGCAAATGGTGGTATTTGAACTTTGGAAAACTCTGGAACTAAAAATACATTGATAACCATGAAATCACTAAAGGGTTGAAAATCTGTCACCCTTACCTGTCTGGTCTGTGTGACTCCATACCCACAGCAATGCCATCTGAAATGGGCCAATAAGCCACTCCACTGTATCAAGTGCTGAAAAGTCTCAAAAAAAGGAATGAAACCAAACAGACCAGCTGGCACCAACTAGTTACCAGAAACAATAAAGGCAAACTCAGCCCTGTCAATCCTGCAAAATCTTCCTTACTAATGTCTGGGGACTAATGCTCAAAAGCCACAACTCAGATGACAAGCAACATGAATTCAACTGGGACAACACTATTATAGGACAAGCCAAACAGAGAACAGCCAGGGAATTCCTAGAGGCATGTCACTCATCCACAGATTCAATCAATAAGCACATCGGCCTGGACCCAATATACCGGCTACTGCAGCGGACAGCTGGAACTGACAACCGGAAGCAGCAGATACAAATCACTAAATGCAGGAGGAAACATCACAGAAGCGCTTCACAGGAGGCTCCCAAGCACTGAGGATGGCACCTAGACAGGGGACGAAACATCTGCAACACAAATTCCCAGCTCAGCGAACAGAACCACAACAACTAATGCTCAAGTTGGGAGAGCTGGTCTCTTAGACTAGTCAAGTAACAACCTGTCAAAATCATACTATGGAACCATACTGAACAAACTATATTCCAGATAAAACATCATCATTCTAGGGAATGTCCAATACATAACGCCATTAGATATAGGAGCAGAATTAGGCCAATTGGCCCATCTAGCCTGTTACTCAAATGCTATTCATATGTCAAGTCCTTCATCCCCAGGATTGTTGTTATAAAACCTCTTGTAAACAACAACCTCCAGGATTGTTGTTGTAAACTTCCAATGCCAGCACATTTTCCTTCGATATGGGTTCCAAAACTGCTCACAGTATTCCAAATGCAGTCTGACCAGAGCCTTAAATGGTCTCATCAATGCATTTCTGTTCTTGGATTCTAGCCCCCTCAAAGTAAATGCTAGTATTGTGTTTGCCTTCTGAACTGCTAACTAACCTAGAGAATCCTGAACTAGGACTCTGAGATCCCGTCGTGCTTCAGATTTCTGAATCCTTTCCTCATTTAGAAAATAGTCAGTGCCTCTATTCTTCCTACCAACGTGCATAACCTCATAAATTTGCAGACGACAAAAAGTATCAACCCTGTCGTACCAACAGTTCCTTAGAACATAGAACATAGAACAATACAGTGCAGAACAGGCCCTTTGGCCCTCGATGTTGCGCCGACCTGTGAACTATTATCAGTTTGTCCCCCTACATTATCCCAAAATCATCCATGTGCTTATCTAAGGATTGTTTAAATCTCCCTAATGTGGCTGAGTTGACTGCATTAGCAGTAAGGGCATTCCACGCCCTTACCACTCTCTGCGTAAAGAACTTGTCTCTGACATCTGTCTTAAATCTATCACCCTTCAATTTGTAGTTATGCCCTCTCGTACAAGCTGACATCATCATCCTAGTAAAAAGTCTTTCTCTGTCTACCCTATCTAATCCTCTGATCATCTTGTATGTCTCTATCAAATCCCCCCTTAGCCGCCTTCTTTCCAATGAGAATAGACCAAAGTTTCTCAGTCTTTCCTCATAAGACCTTTCCTCCAGACCGGGCAACATCCTGGTAAATCTCCTCTGCACCTTTTCCAATGCTTCCACATCCTTTTCTGTAATGGGGCGACCAGAACTGTACGCAATATTCTAAATGTGGCCACACCAGCGTTTTGTATAGTTGCAGCATGATATTGCAGTTCCGGAACTCAATCCCTCTACCAATGAAACCTAACACACTGTATGCCTTCTGAACAGCACTATCCACCTGGGTGGCAACTTTCACGGATCTATGCAAATGGACTCCAAGATCCCTCTGCACATCCACACTACCAAGAATCTTTCCATTAACCAAGTACTCTGCCATCCTGTTATTCTTCCCAAAGTGCATCACCTCACATTTAGCTGCATTGAACTCTATTTGCCACCTCAGTCCAATTCTGCAGTTTATCGAAGTCTCCCTGCAACCTGTAACATTCTTCCAAACTGTCCACTACTGCACCGACTTTAGTGTCGTCTGCAAATTTACTAATCCATCCATCTATGCCTACGTCTAAGTCATTTATAAAAATGACAAACAGCAGTGGTCCCAAAACAGATCCTTGTGACACACCACTAGTAACTGGACTCCAGACTGAATATTTTCCATCAACCACCACCCGCTGCCGCCTTCCAGAAAGTTAGTTTCTAATCCAAACTGCTAAATCACCCTCAATTCCATGCCTCTGCATTTTCTCCATCAGCCTACCATGTGGAACCTTATCAAAGGCTTTACTGAAGTCCAAGTATACCACGTCAACTGCCTGACCCTCATTTACATGCTTGGTCACCTTCTCAAAAAACTCAGAGGTTTGTGAGACACGACCTGCCTCTTGACGAAACCATGTTGACTATCTGAAATCAAATTGTTGCTTGTTAGATGATTATAAGTCTTATCTCTCATAATCCTTTCCAAAACCTTTCCTACAACAGAAATAAGGCTCACTGGTCTATAATTACCTGGGTCATCTCTGCTGCCCTTCTTGAACAAGGGAACAACATTTGCAATCCTCCAGTCCTCAGCTACTAAACCTGCAGACAATGACGACTCAAATATCAAAGTCAAAGGCTCCAGCTCCTCCTTAGCTTCCCAGAGAATCCTCGGATAAATCCCATCCGGCCCAGGGAACTTGTCTACTTTCACTCCTTCTAGAATTGATAAAACCTGTATGTAACTAACCTCGATCCTTTCTAGTTTAATATCTTGTACCTCATTCTTCTCCTCTGCAATATTCTCTTTTTCCTGAGTGAACACCGATAAGAAATGTTCATTTAGCACCTCTCCGATCTCTACAGGGTCCACACTCCACTTCCTACTTCTGTCTTTGATTGGCCCTAATCATACCCTAATCATCCTTTATAATCCTCACATATCTATAGAAAGCTTTAGGGTTCTCCTTTATTCTATTTACTAAAGACTGCTCGTGTCCTCTCTTCCCTCTTCTTAACTCTCTTCAAATCCTTCCTAGCTGATCTGTAGCTCTCCATCACCTCATCTGTACCATCTTGCCTCATCAACACACAAGCCTGCTTCTTCTTCTTAACAAGAGATGCAATTTCTGCAGTAAACCACGGTTGCCTTACCTTATCACTTCCTCCCTGCCTGACGGACATATCTATCAAGGACACGCAATATCTGTACCTTAAACCAGCTCCACATTTCGATTGTCTGCATCCCCTGCATTTTGCTACTCCATTCTATCGCATTATAATTGCTCTTGCCCCATCGATAACTCTTGACCTGTGAAATGTACCTTTCCCTTTCCATTGCTAAACTAATCGTAACTGAATTATCGTCACACTCTCCAAAGTGCTCACCTACAATTAAATCAAACACCTGGCCTTGTTCATTACCAAGCACCAGATCCAGTGTGGCCTCCCCTCTTGTTGGCCCTTAGACATACTGTGTCAGGAAAGCCTCCTGTACACATTGGACAAAAACTGATCCATCCGATGTACTCTAGCTATAGCATTTCCAATCAATGTTAGGGAAGTTAAAGTCCCCCATAATGACCACCCTGTACCTTTCACTCCTACCAGAATAATGTTGCTAATCCTCACTTCCACTTCCCTGGAACTCTGCGGAAGCCTATAAAAAAGCTCCAACCAGTGTGACCTCTCTTCTCCTGTTTCTAACCTCAGCCCACACTACCTCAGTAGATGCGTCCTCATCAAAAGTTCTCTTGACCACCGTTATGCTATCCTTGACTAACAAGGCCACGCCTCCCCCACTTTTACTGCCTGGCTTGTTTTTCATGAAAGATCTAAACCCTGGAACCTGCAGCATCCATTCCTCACCCTGCTCTATCCATGTCTCCGAAATGACCACAACATCGAAGTCACAGGTACCTATCCATGCTGCAAGCTCACCTACCTTATTTCGGATACTTCTGGCGTTGAAATAGACATACTTCTAACCACTTCGCTGTCTGCCAGCACATTCCAGTGACCCTGAAATCCTGTCCCTGTCCTTCCTTCATCCAGATCATTAATGTATAATATGAAAAGTTGTTGTTAGAACACTGATTGCTGTGGAACTCTATTAGATACCAGCTGTTATCCTGAAAAAAATACCCCTTTATCTATACTCTCTGCCTTCTGCCAGTCAGCCAGTCCTCTACCATGCCAGTTTCTTGCCCCTAACACCATGGGCTCTTATTTACCAGCTTCCTGTGAGGCACCTTGTGAAAGGCTTTCTGGAAATTCAGATATATCATGTTCATGACTCTCTTTTGTCTGACTTGCATGTTATCTCCTCAAAGAATTCTAACAGATTTGTCAGGCATGAACACCCTTTGACAAAGCTGTGCTGACTCGGCGCTATTTTACCATACACTTCCAAGTACTCCTCAATCTCTAATAACGGACTCAAAAATCTTAGAAATGTCAAAGATCAGATAAACTAGCCTATAATTTCCTGTCTTCTGCCTTCCTCCCTTCTTAAACAGAGGTGTTACGTTCACCATTTTCCAGTCCTCTGGGACTCTCCCTGAACCCCAGTAATTCCTGAAAGATTATCACCAATTTATGCACAATTTTCACAGCTATCTCCTTCAGAATCCTGGGGTGTAGTCCACCCGGTCCAGGTGATTTATGCAGCATCTTCTCCCACGTGTTGGCCACTACATTCACCTCTGCTCCACTGGCAGGGAGGAAGTTGACTTGAGGAATCTTCAACATTGATTCTAGATCCCATGACATCTCATGGCATCAGATTAAAAACTCCAACATTGGGCCACTTGCATTCAAAACAACCCATAAGCAGCCAGGGCTAAGCTATGTCAGCTTTGCAGTCCTAATATGTCCAGTTGTGACCATTGATGGACAATTAACCAACTTACTGGAGGAGGACACTCCACAAATATCTCTAACCTCAATGATGAGGGAGCCCAACACATTAATGCAAAAGATAAGGTTGAGGTTTTTGTAACTATGTTCAACCAGAAGTAAACGATCCAAGTTGGCCTCCACCAGAGGTCCCCAGCAATGCAGATCACAGTCTTCAGCCAATTTGCTACACATCACATGATAGAACAGAGAACAATATAGCACAGAACAGGCCCTTCAGCCCTCGATGTTGCGCTGACCTGTGAACTAATCGAAGTCCATCCCTCTACACTATCCCATCATGAGCCATGTGCTTATCCAAGGACTGTTTAAACGCCCCTAATGTGGCTGAGTTAACTACATTGGCAGGCAGGACATTCCACGCCTCTTACCACTCTGAGTAAAGAACCTGCCTCTGACATCTGTCTTAAAACCATCATCCCTCAATTTGCAGCTATGCCCCCTCATACAAGCCAACATCATCATTCTAGGAAAAGGACTTTCACTGTCCACCCTATCTAATCCTCTGATCATCTTGTATGTCTCTGTTAAATCCCCTCTTAGCCGCCTTCTCTCCAATGAGAACAAACCTAAATTCCTCAGTCTTTCCTCATAAGACCTTTGCTCCTGAGCAGGCAACATCCTGGTAAATCTCCTCTGCACGTTTTCCAATGCTTTCACATTCTTCCTGTAATGGTGCGAACAGAACATAGAACATAGAACATTACAGCGTAGTACAGGCCCTTCGGCCCTCAATATTGCGCCGACCTGTCATACCAATCTGAAGCCCATCTAACCTACACTATTCCATGTACGTCCATATGCTTGTCCAATGTCGACTTAAATGTACTTAAGTTGGTAAATCTACTACTGTTGCAGGCAAAGCATTCCATACCCTTACTACTCTGAGTAAAGAAACTACCTCTGACATCTGTCCTATATCTATCTCCCCTCAATTTAAAGCTATGCCCCCTCGTGCTCACCGTTACCATTCTTGGAAAAAGGCTCTCCCTGTCCACCCTATCTAACTCTCTGATTATCTTATATGTCTCTATTAAGTCACCTCACAACCTTCTTCTCTTTAACGAAAACAGCCTCAAGGCCCTCAGCCTTTCCTTGTAAGACCTTCCCTCCATACCAGGCAACATCCTAGTAAATCTCCTCTGCACCCTTTCCAAAGCTTCCACATCCTTCTTATAATGCGGTGACCAGAACTGTACACAATACTCCAAGTGCGGCCGCACTAGGGTTTGTACAGCTGTAGCATAACCTCATGGCTCCAGAACTCAATCCCTCTATATTAATAAAAACTAAAACACCGTATGCCTTCTTAACAACCCTGTCAACCTGGGTGGCAACTTTCAAGGATCTGTGTACCTGGACACAGAGATCTCTCCGCTCATCTACACTACCAAGAATCTTACCATTAGCCCAGTACTTTGCATTCCGGTTACTCCGACCAAAGTGAATCACCTCACACTTGTCCGCATTAAACTCCATTTGCCACCTCTCAACCCAGCTCTACAACTTATCTATGTGTCTGTAACCTACAACATTCTTCGTCACTATCCACAACTCCACCGACCTTAGTGTCGTCTGTAAATTTACTAACCCACCCTTCTATGCCCTCATCCAGGTCGTTTATAAAAATGACGAACAGCAGTGGACCCAACACCAACCCTTGCGGTACAGCACTGGTAACTGGACTCCAGGATGAACATTTCCCATCAACCACACCCTCTGTCTTCTTTCAGCAAGCCAATTACTGATCCAAACTGCTATGTCTCCCACAATCCCATTCCTCCGCATTTTGTACAATAGCCTACTGTGGGGAACCTTAGCAAACGCCTTGCTTAAATCCATATACACCACATCAACCGGTTTACTCTCATCTACCTGTTTGGTCACCTTCTCAAAGAACTCAATAAGGTTTGTGAGGCACGACCTACCCATCACAAAATCGTGCTGACTATCCCTAATCAAATTATTCTTTTCTAGATGATTATAAATCCTATCTCTTATAACCTTTTCCAACACTTTTCCAACAACTGAAGTGAGGCTCACTGGTCTATAATTACCAGGATTGTCTCTACTCCCCTTCTTGAACAGGGGAACCACATTTGCTATCCTCCAGTCTTCTGGCACTATTCCTGTAGACAATGATGATTTAAAGATCAATGCGAAAGGCTCGCCAATCTCCTCCCTGACTTCCCAGAGGATCCTGGGATAAATCCCATCCAGCCCAGGGGACTTATCTATTTTCACACTCTGCAAGATTTCTAATATCTCCTGTTTGTGAACCTCAATCACACCTAGTCTTGTAGCCTGTATCTCAGTAGTCTCCTCGACAACATTGTCATTTTCTAGAGTGAAAACTATTGCAAAATATTCATTTAGTGCTTCCCCTATTTCCTCTGACTTCACACACAACTTCCCACTACTATCCTTGATTGGCCCTAACCTTACTCTCGTCATTCTTTTATTCCTTAAATACCTATAGAAACTCTTAGGTTTTATCCTGATCATATCAGCCAATAATTTCTCATGTCTCCTCCTGGCTCTTCTGAGCTCTCTCTAGGTCTTTCCTGGCTACCTTGTAACCCTCAAGTGCCCTAACTGAGTCTTCACATCTCATCCTAACATAAGCCTTCTTCTTCCTCTTGACCAGAGATTTCACTTTCTTCGTAAACGGCGGCTCCCGCGCTCTACAGCTTCCTTCCTGCCTGACAGGTACATACTTATCTAAAACACACAGTAGCTTTTCCTTGAATAAGCTCCAGATTTCTAATGTGCCTATCCCCTTCATTTTCCTTCTCCATCCTATGCTTCCTGAATCTTGTCTAATCGCATCGTAATTGCCTTTCCCCCAGCTGTAACTCTTGCATAGTGGTATACACCTATCCCTTTCTATCACTAAAGTAAACATAACAGAATTGTGATTGCTAGCACCAAAGTGCTCACCTACTTCCAAGGCTAACACTAAGCTGGGCTCATTAGATTTGGTACTGGGTAATGTGGCTTCGCCCCTAGTAGGCCTGTCTAAATACTGTGTCAGGAAGCCCTCCTGCACACACTGGACAAAAACTGACCCATCTATAGTACTCATACCATAATATTCCCAGTCAGTATTTGGAAAGTTGAAGTCCCCCATGACAACTACCCTGTTTCTCTCACTCCTGTCGAGAATCATCTTTGCTATCCTTTCCGCTACATTTCTGGAACTATTCGGAGACCTATAGAAAACTCCCAGCAGGGTGACCTCCTTTTCTGTTTCTAACTTCAGCCCATACTACCTCAGTTGACGAGTCCCCAAACATCCTTTCTGCAACTGTAATACTGTCCTTGACCAACAATGCCACACCTCCCCCTCTTTTACCATCTTCTCTTTCTTACTGAAACATCTAAATCCTGGAACCTGCAGCAACCATTCCTGTCCCTGCTTTAACCATGTCTCCGAAATGGCCACAACATCGAAGACCCAGGTACTAACCCATGCTGCAAGTTCACCCACCTTATTCCAGATGCTCCTGGCATTGAAGTAGACACACTTCAAACCAACTTCTTGCTTGCCTGTGCCATTTTGCGTCCCTGAAGCTTGATTTTGGACCTCCCTACTCTCAACCTTTTTATATACTTGAGCTACAATTTTGGTTCCCATTCCCCTGCTGGATTAGTTTAAACCCACCCCAATAGGCTTAGTGAATTTCCCCCCACCAGAATATGGGTACCCCTCTGATTCAGATGAAGACCATCCTGCTTGTAGAGGTCCCACCTACCCCAGAAAGAGCTCCAATTATCCAAGAATCCAAAAACCTCCCTCCTGCACCATCCCTGTAGCCACATATTCAACACCTCTCTCTCCCTATTCCTTGCCTCACTAGCACGTGGCACGGGCAACAAACTAGATTCAACAACTCTATTCGTTCTAGCTCTAAGCTTCCATCCTAGCTCCCTGAAATTCTGCCTTAAATCCCCATCTCTCTTCCTATCTATGTCGTTGGTGCCTATGTAGACCGTACATAATATTCCAAGTGAGGCCATACCAGCGTTTTGTACAGTTGCAGCATGGCATCATGGCTCTGGAACACAATTCCTCTACCAATAAAACCTAACACACTGTATGCCTTCTTAACAGCTGATATCAAGGAACAGCTGAAGCCACTTGATGCCACAAGGCTATGGGTCCTGACAGCATTCCAACAATAGCATAGATCCATCGATCCACACCAACTCGTCCATGCCAACCAGACATCCCAATCTGACTTCTCCTATTTGTTAGTACTTGCCCATGTCCCTCTAAACCCTTCCTATTCATATACCCACCAGATGCCTTTTAAATGTTGTAATTTATCTCCGCTACTTCCTCTGGCAACTCTTTCCACACATGCACCACTCTCTGCATAACAAAATTACCCCTCAGTTCCTTTTTAAATCTTTTCCCTCTTGCCTTAAACCTATGCCCTCTAGTTTTCAACTCTCCCACCCTATAAACAGACCTTGTCTATTCACCCTTCTCATGCCCCTCATGATTTTATAAACCTCTATAAGGTCACCCCTCAGCCTCTGACCTGCCAGGAGGAGAAGGCCTCAGCCTATTCACTTTTCCCCTTTATTTGAACTCTCCAGATCTGGCAACATCCTTGTAAATCTTTTCTGCACCCTCTCAAGTTTAACAACATGCTCCCTTTCAAATGGTGACCAGAATTGTGGCCTCACCAATGTCCTGTACAGCCACAACATGTCCACTTGTGACTTGTGCTTAAGAAATTGCCATACCCATAGTCAGGTTTTTTTCAATACAGCTACAGCCCTGCAATCTGCCTGACAATATGGAAAACTAATTAGGTTATGTCCTGCCCCTAAAAAAGAGGGCAAGGCAATTGGGACAATTACGATCCAAACAGTCTACTCTCAGTCATCAGTATGTGATAGGGGTCATCAACAGTATTGACAAGCAGTACTTGCTTACCAATAAGGTGCTCACTGATGCCCCATTTAGGTTCTGCCAGGTTTACTCCACTTCTAACCTCACACCCACACCCACCAACCTCATCACCCTGTGGCTGAACACTCCAATTCCCCCTCCCGCTCCGTCAAGGTCCTGGGCCTCTTCCATTGCCAAACCGTTACCACCCGACGCCTGGAGGAAGAACGCCTCATATTCAGCCTTGGGGCCCTGCAACCACACAGGATAAATGTGGATTTCAACAGTCTATTTTTAGGACAACCTTTCTAGCCTGCTCCCCATTTGAGATGAACTGTGAGATATTGAAGTGGATTGCTGATACACGGATACTAATATCCAACAATACCTCTGTCCCAAAATACAGTTTTGGTCTACAGTTTTCATATGCCTGTGTGCAACTTATTGCCACAGGTCTTTGCAAATAGGCCCTGTTAAAAATCTACATGCACCTTGTTTATTGTGACATTGTTTATGCAATGATGATCAGAAGGCAGTGACATGTCAAACTAGGGCCACTTTACTGCTACTTCATAGCCAGTAAAATATCCAATCATCCTTCTCTTGATTATATTATGAAGATGTGGGTGAACTATACCTTTTTAAGAGAGTTAAAAGCTAGCAGGGGCAGCACCAAGTGTTCTCGATAAGACACAATGTAACATGTGCTCCAGCTACTGGGGTAGCTGGTTTCCTGGAAATGATAAGAAAACAGATTTGAATTAGGCCAGTCAGTTTAAATTATACCTGAAAAATACCAAGTTCCAATCCAGTTTGAATTGAGTTATATTGACAATTTTAAAAGCCAATGACACAATCCGATGCTCTGGGGTATAAGACTAGGGGAAAATTGAGCAGTTGGGAGGAGAACTACCAAGTCCTAGCATGTAAACAGACTGCCTGAAAAATAGCTCTCTTAAAAGGTGCCTTTTTCAATCTGTAACCTGTGAAACAGAATCCCTAAGAAGAAAAGAAGACACGAAGATCCAAATAGAAGAATCAAAATCTGCCTGGTTTTGAGATATGACGCTTTGTTTTGTAAATCTTAATTGGGAGATTTATCAGATTAGTATTATAGAAGGGAAGGTAAAAGATAGGTTAGAGTAAGGACTTGTGAATAGTTGTTAGTTAATTATTCTCTGTTATACTTTAAGAAATAAAGTTGTTAATTTTTACTTTAAATAGTTCTTGATCACTCGAATTTTTACAGATTATTGGACGGGATAAATCTTTTCTGTGTTGCTGGCTTTAAATCGGGCAAGAGGGTTTACCCCATGTTGTAACAATTAGTCTTTGAGGATTTTCTGAACCGTACTCTATTTGGCACCTCTCCCAACCATGAATTCTTGGGTGACCCTATGCAGTATCGCTCAAGGGATCATCAGAGACCGCAGGCCATAGAGTCATACAGCGTGGAAACAGACCCTTTGTCACAAATCGTCCATGTTGACTGGGTTTCCTAAACTGAATTAGTTACATTTGCCTGCATTTGGCCCATTTCCCTCTAAACCATTCCAATCCATCTACCAGCCCACATCATGGCGACCATTTGTAAGTTGCACATAAAATCAAATTGTGCTAAGATTTGGACGAGTACACAAGTTTTTACTTCGAACAATAATTATAGGATCAGAGCCAATCTGAAACCTTAAATAAAATCTTGGTAGCAAAGGCCATTTAATCCTGTATACACTGAAACAGTCACAGAAAGCAAGTAATAGGATTTTAGATAAACGTGATTACAGATCCAAAAGCCTTTTCTGCCTCTTTAAGCATATATTGCCAATGGATTATTGAGTGCTCTGAGCTTTTAAATGATGAATAATTGAGAACAGTATGTGTTCCAGTTCTGCTTGGAGCAGCAATTTTGCTCAGTGGGTTGCATGGAACGTGCGTGGCACATTAAAAATCAGAGCTGCAGAATGAGAAGCCTCTGGCAATCTGCTGGTAACATGTCTACACTATCTTGCTTGTCAATTTTCACTTTTACCCACCATCTGCCACAACCCCTTCATCCCCCACTGTTCTACCTTCCCGAAGGCACTGGTTACTGATTGTATTGGGTTCTGCTGATACCTGTTGCATTCCAGTTGCCAGGTGAGACAGTAAAATTTGACCCAGCATATTTTATCAACAATCCTCATTGCACAGATGTTTTGCAGTTGTCTGTCATAACTAGAGAATGAAATGACTTGTAATACTACATGAATTCAGATACCCAAAAGTATTTATTTGTTTTTTTAAAATTTCATGATGGCATTGAAGTAGATTATGGAGTCATAGAGTCATGGAAACAATCCATTTGATCCAACTAGTCCACGCTGACCATGTTCCCAAATTAAACTAGTCCCACCTTCCTCTGTTTGGTCCATATCCCTCTAAACTTTTCCTATTTATGTACTCATCCAAATATCTTTTAAACGTTCTAACTATACCTCCATTCATCACTTCTACTGGCAATTCATTCCACTCATAAATCATTCTCTGTGTAAAAAGAAAAGTTGCCCCCATGTCCCTTTTTAAATTTACTTCCTCTCACCTTAAAAATATGCCTCCTAGTTTTGAACTCACCCATCCTTCGGAAAAGACCCCTCGTCATTCATCTTATCTATGCTCAATTTATCAAACCTCTGTAAGGTCACCCCTCAACTTCCTACGCTCCAGTGAAAGAAGTCCCAGCCTATTTTTCATAAGTCAAACCCTCCATTTGCAGCAACGTCTTGGTAAATCTTTTCTGAAATCCCTCCAGTTTAAAAATATCCTTGTTATGAAAGTGCAACCAAAACTGCATGCAGTAGAAGAGGCCTCACCAAAGTCCTGTACATCTTCAATCTGATGTCCCAACTTTTCCACGGAAAGGCCAGAGCAATGAAGGCAAGCGTGCGAAATGCCTTCTTAACCGCCCTACCTTCAGGCACAGGTTTGGCAGATATTTATTGAGCCAATGTTGGAAGAGCCGATCCCAGAGGATTCTGAGGAAGTAACATCAGATGTTTATACATATCATGTAGGTAGTGCATTACTCAAATTCCAAAATAGTCTGTTTCAATGAAATAAATTGTTTCAAACATATCAAAAATAGCAGTGATGCCTAAGTCTCTTGTCTTCATCTATTCCACCTTTCTTCTGTGATACTCTGTCAACCTGTAATTGTGTCTGGCAGGTTGCCCAGACGGCAGCATTTCAAGCTTGCTTATGTATTTTAATTCATTTTAAACTGACAGCATTTCTTGAATAAGAATAAAATGAACTGTATAATTAATATAATTTAATCAAGCTAACTAAATTTCCTTTTTCTTTCTAATTTAATTGATTTAGGCCAGCTTAAGATTTTATTAGTATTCCACCAATTAATTGATGTGGGGTTAACCCATGCCCTTCCCAATATTTTCCCCTTACGATGGGATGTGGGCATCACTGTCTGAACCAGCAATTATTTCCTATCCCTCATTGTCCTGGAGAAGATGGGGAGTGAAGGAACATTAATCTAATTCCATCTAAGATAATGTGTTAATTGGAAAGAAATCTTCAGGTGGTAGTATTCCCGTGCATCTGCTGGTCTTATACTTTTACATGGTAGACGTTGCAAGTTTATAAGGCACTTGAAGGAGTCTTAATGAGCTTCTACAGGACGGAGAGTGGGGTGCTCGAAAAGCACAGCAAGTCAGGCAGCATCTGATGAGCAGGAGAAGGGCTTATGCCCGCAATGTCGGTTCTCCTCTTTGGATGCTGTCTGACCTGCTGTGCTTTTCCAGCACCCCACTCTCGACTCTGATCTCCAACATCTGCAGTCCTCACTTTCTCTTAGTTTCTACAAGGCATCTTGTAGATGGCACATATTGCTGTCATTGTGTATTTTGGTAGAGAGAGTGAATGCTCAAGATGTTAGATGAGATGCCAATTGAGTGGGCTGCTTTGTCTGGGATATCATTGAGTTTCTTGACTGTTGGTGGATCTGTGCACATCCTGGATAGGGGAGAGTATTTGAATAACATTCCTGATTTGTGCCTTGTTGACTAGGCATTAATAAGAGAGGAAGTGAATTACTCTCCACAGAATTCCTAGTCACTGACCGGCCCTTTAGCCACAGTATATGTATGATTGATGCAGTTCAATTTCTGGACAATGGTAATGTTAATAGTGGGAGATTCCCTGATGGTAATGCCATTGAAGGTCCAGGGGTCATGCTTAAATTCTCTTTTGTTAGAAATAATCATGGCCCAGCACTTAAATGGCAAGTACCATTTGTGCCACGCATTAGCTCAAGCCTGGCTGTTGTCCAGCCCATGCTGCACACACACATGGACAGTGTTGTAAGAGATGCTTGCAGCTGACTCTTGGTTCTGTCATGAGGAGGTGGGCTGTCATCAAGGCTTCTTGAAAAACAGATCTACTGGGTTTTCTCTTATTAAATGGTGAAAGAATAACTATTAATAAGTCTTCAGCAGAAGAGACACCTACTTGAGTAACAAGGGGCTCAATCTTATACTTTTTAAGCTTTGTGCGAGTTCCATTGAGTTTTTTAGAAGGATTATCACCATGAAGCCCAGTGAGATTTGTTTACCATATCATTCCTAACTCACCTCATTAACTACCTACTCCACCTCATTCTATCTCATCTTACCATGTGCTAATCCCAGAACAACTCATCATTCACTTTATATCCACCTAAAGACTGGCATGCTAGCACCTACACAATCTTTAAAAGGCTGCTATGCACCTGCATAAGCACTGGCACTCTGGAGAGTTTCCCTTCCTTAGCAAAATATTAGCTCAGCAGCAGCAAATCCATAAGGCTGATCTTCCTTGTGCATATAACTCCATTGCCTCACCCTAGTCATTGTTTAACCACACCATGCAGATTTCCTGTCCCTGCTTTGATTCCATCTAAATGCCCCCCATTGCTCTGCCCCCGCTGGAAACCCACATCTTGTCATTTTCCAGTGGGAGAACCTCACATAAAGGCAAACACTCAGACAATTCCAAACATGAGCTTATATTTACAGCCAGCAAAAGTGGGCACTAACAAAATGAATGGAGGCTGCAATTCCCTTCTACAATGCAAGCCAAATACTGGCATGATGACCAGTGACTACTTGATAATCCTTAATGATTTTCTGCAACAAACTCGTTATCTACTGGAACTTATGTCAATCATTGGTAATCCTCAGAATGTTGATAGTGGGAGATTCAGTGTTGGTAATGCCATTGAAGGTCTGTCTGTCTTGTTACAGCGTCAGCATCAACTGGATGAAGGTGCCACACCAGCTGAGTGATCAACATATTGCAATTGATAAAGGAGTGCCCGCTCCAATTTGACTCTTTCCCATCCCAGGCTCACATCAATCACAAAACTTGTCATTAAATTCAGTAGAGTCCATGGCCATACTTGCATGACATTTAAGACATCTGATGGAAGTTCCCCAAATGATGGGACTTCTTTGGTCAGCATTCACCTTCTTGCTTACTGTTTCCAATCTCTGTATTGCTGAGATGACAGTTTTAGATTTACAATCAAATATGTCATGGTGCAATCCATGTTTGCCAAGCTTTGGATCCTCGTTCACTCTGCATATACTGTATTTGGGCAAAGATTTGCAAATAAAATGTAGCTGCATTCAACATGTGTTTTGTCTCTGTAATGTCCTAATATCCAGCAGATGTGAGTCCTGCACTGTCACCCAACAAAGTGACTCTGATTTTGCCCATTCTTGACTTTGTGCCAGCCTTTGCAAGTAGCAGTCTGCATCTGAAGAATAATAAGTAATGGCAAAGAATGAAGCTCACGGTAGACACAGTCAATACTGGGCTGTGCTTGGCTGCCAGGTATTCCTCCGGACCTCTCTATCCCCTGTTATATCATTTTTACACATCATCCCCCACCCCCATCTACACGTGGAGAGCCATCACAATGAACTGTGCCTCCAACTTCGTTGCCTCTCTAAACCCCAACATTACACCTTAATGATGTCCACCCTGCTTCTCTACGCTGTCCCTGTGGATGCCACTATGGTGGTCACTGCCTGGAGCCGATCAAGGCCTCTGATGTATTCCCACATGCAAACCATACACCTCACACCCTGAGTCACTGTCCTTGTTCCCTCCTTTACAAATACCTCTACTTTCTTCATCCCAGCCTTTTCTGCCCCTGCTGTTACCACTCCCTGGATTGCAGGCGGACATAAGCCTTAATGGGGGTGTCCCAAGCCAATGACTGACCATGGCCAAGCCTTTAGACTCTGTGGACTTTGCCTCTAATACACAATGGCTCCCCCTTGACTGGATTGAGGATTATCAGTTTCCAACATGGCCATTTGGTTGAATAAATGTCTAGCTGGCACACGCTGTGTAGGCATTTGTTTGATATATTGGTATCTGTACAATGAGAGATCTCTCCAGACATAGCCCTATTGACAAACAACCAATGCATATGTCTGTACAAAAGATCATTTCAGTATGACAGTGCTGATAGTATTTTTATGCTTCAACTAAAGCCAAAGTCTAACGGGATTAGCACAGCAAATTATAGATTGCTGTGAGCATGCTGGTTGGTGCTAAGTGAGTGAGCGAACAGGCCTGAACTGCAGCCCAGTCCAATCTATGAGCTATCCCTGTGTGCAAGTTGGCTCTGTGCAGCTTTGCAATGTTGGTTGCCAATGCGATGCAAATTTGACCTTCTTAGGTGGCCTGCAAGTGGGCTAGAGAGCTACCATGATGATTGTGTGGGTTTTGACACAAGTTGGTTGGCACTGTCTGTGAATGAGGTGTGCGTGTGGCTGGTGCCCATGGTATGTGCCATGAGCTGCTGTTTGGTGCTGAGCACTATGGAGGCTCTTGCAGTGTGCTGAAGTCATTCAGTACCTCTCTGACTCCCACATCAAAAATTCTGGAAGGTTAGCTGGTTTGGTGCATTTGGTGAGATAGACTACTGAATATTAATGAGGTGAGTTGCAGCAGTAATAAGACATCTTACAAGCTATAGTTTCCTCTTTAATTAGAATTATAATTAGAATCCCTAGAGTGTGGAAACAGGCCCTTTGGCCCAACAAGTCCACACCGCCCCTCAGAAGAGTAACCCATCCTCGTGCCTTGACACTGCCTAGTGAGAAACCAAATGCATATAAAATGCAGTAAATTGCTCCTGCCATGAAGATAAGCCTTGATGACTATCCCTTTAAAGTCCCCTTTAAACCCAGCAGTTTGATCAAGCCTTTGGTGATTAGTTTTGGATAGTTTGTTCTCTGGCTCAACTTCCATTTTCCTCATTTTTAAAGGAGTTTGAGATGTCGTCCTTTATTAAAGGTGTTTTAGAGATGTTTGTCGTGAAGCTACAGGTTCTTTAGTGACTTCAATCTATAGAACATAGAACATAGAAAAATACAGCGCAGTACAGGCCCTTTGGCCCTCGATGTTGCGAAAAATACAGCGCAGTACAGGCCCTTTGGCCCTCGATGTTGCGCCGATCCCAAGCCCACCTAACCTACACTAGCCCACTATCACCCATATGCCTATCCAATGCCCGTTTAAATGCCCATAAAGAGGGAGAGTCCACCACTGCTACTGGCAGGTCATTCCATGAACTCATGACTCGCTGAGTAAAGAATCTACCCCTAACATCTGACCTATACCTACCATCCCTTAATTTAAAGCTAAGCCCCCTCGTAATAGCTGACTCCTTACGTGGAAAAACACCTACGTTCGCCGTAGAGTGGAAAATTGTGTGTCATTGGTGAAACAGAGAGGACCTTTGAATACTGTGAGAAATGCAGTAAAGTTGCAGTCAGTTCATTCCTCCCTCACTTCTGCTGTAGATAGAACCTGATGGAAGCTGAAAGCCTGAATTTAAATTTTACACCTCAAATAGTTTCATGAAAAATTTCCTTATTAAAACCCCAAAGTAAACCAATATAAAGACAATTCCAAGCCACTTTGTCTTAAATTCCTTCAGATATCATTGCTAAAATGCACTGCAGATGCTTGAAGAGGATATAGTGGGTTGTGCCATGCATTCAAACAGAATGTTCAAGTTTATTTCAACTCCGAGCCTGTGCTAAAAAAAACATTATATGTAGTCTAAGAGCACTTAGCTGAACAAAGTAAAAATCTTCCATGGTTCCTACTCCTGACTATTGTTATGCCACCCCTACCGCAGGTCATTTTAGGTGGATGTTGGTGGAGGTTGACATTAAGATTGATTCGGAGATGCAGGTGTTGGACTGGGGTGTACAAAGTTAAAAATCACACAACACCAGCTTATAGTCCAACAGGTTTAATTGGAAACACACTAGCTTTCGGAGCGACGCTCCTTCATCAGGTGATTGTGGAGAGCTCGATCGTAACACAGAATTTATAGCAAAAATTTGCAGTGTGATGTACCTCCACAATCACCTGATGAAGGAGCGTCGCTCCGAAAGCTAGTGTGCTTCCAATTAAACCTGTTGGACTATAACCTGGTGTTGTGTGATTTTTGACATTAAGATTGGTTGTGATGCTTTAAGTGGTGGATATTTTCTTGACATTCAATACTGTGGCTAACATGTGGTATTGCAGCAAACACCCATGGGGCCACTAACCCATCAGGCACTTACAATTTTTACAAATAGTGAAGAAAAAGCAGAGTAAAAAGTAAACACTTGGCAAAGGATTGAGAATGCATTTTTAATCCTTGTGTTAAATAAAATGGTTAAATGCAGAGATCCAAAGAGAGAGTCTGTAAATGGCTCATAGCTTTTTGCTCAAGATTTATCTTAGCTAAGTAAAATATCTTCTTAAAACGTACGTTAATGATACCTCTTGATTTAAATTTGTCAACATGACTAAATATAATGCAATTATGCTTTTGGTGTAAGCTCAGCTGTGTGGTTGAATCATATTCACCTGTTTAGAAAAAATGGGTTATTTTACAGTATAATTTAATCCTTGCTTCAGGTGTGTTATACCATGAATAGCCCAGTTTGTTCTAGTAGTGAAAGGGCTCTACCTATCAGTCTGACTTAATGAAGGTGGCCAGTGTTTCCTCCAGCATTGGACATTGTTAATTTCTATGAAAATCTGTGCCTACATCTGCTTTGGCTTTGTAATTGTCTCTCTCATTTGAATTAGTCCTTATTCATGGCGTTATCTTCTTGTAACCAATAGAGGTATATTGTGCATTGTTTGAGAAAGATCACATTGAAGGGTGTGCATTCAGTGAAGTAATAGGCCTTCTATTAGCTTCTGGGCAGAAGTAGCCATGTGATATTGAGATTTCTATTGGATGACATTTTCCATAAAGCATATGTGTTGTAGTATATGCCTGTATATTGATTTGTGCTCTAGTTAAATGGCAAATCCTACCATTGCAATCTTACTGTGTGTGAAAAGGTGACAACAGAGACAATAATGCTTATTTCTGGCAGTGGAATTCCAGCAATGATATTTGAGCCTTTTATGCTTACTTCAGTAGTAACAGAACTAAGCAGACAACGTTTTTTTGTCAGCTTCGCACAAAGTACTTTGTTGAAGGGGAAGGCAAAAAATGAGAATTGGTTTGATAGTTGGAACTCCATTTGGGTGCAGAGTGCATGCAACGTTGATTTCTAAATGCTGTGACCCTCATTTCTTACCCTTGTGTAATGATGTTGCTGAAACTTCTGCCCTAGACTCTGATTACTTAATGCTTAGCACTTAGAGCCTTAATAGGGGCTTGTATTGTATGTATGCAGTGAACTGATTCAGAGATTAGATCAGACCTGCATCACATCGGATAACCAGTCTCGGTAATGTTCCTGGTTGGAATTTATATTCTGATCATAGTGTGGATTAGTGAATGACTGCATACACCTGTAAATGAAATAAAAACCTGGAATCATATTCCTGTGAGCCATCTCATTGCTGAGTGCTCTGTGGGGGGAGGGGTATTATCATGTGTAAAGCCACAAAATAACTAACTTTTTCAGCTGTAATGACCTAAACTTATTAACCTCTTGAAATGATATTGCTCAGACCTTGTGACTTCAGTTGTTGTGCCATAGTTGGTAATTTAACTTCTTGGAAACATAATATTGACTATAATATCATGTCATATCATTACATGCTGACTGTAATATAAAGATGTTGTGCTATTTTGTTGATGATCGTAAATTATATGATATGCTTAGAATATACTCCAGCTATTCTTTCAACATTTATACTACTGAATGGCTGTCTGCGATATAGATTGAGGCTAACAGGGCGATTTTAATTCCCATACCAGCTGAGATTCCCATGAAGGATTCTCAACCTCTCTGTTCACCTGAGGTGTGGTTAACCTCAGGTCAATGGTTCTCTGGGACTAGGGTAGTTTTACCTTTATATGCTCCTAGTATTTTATCGTACCAGTAGTGTTCTGAGGGGTTCTTGAAGGAGCAGTGCTCTGAAAGCTTGTGATTTCAAATAAACCTGTTGGATTATAACTTGGTGTCAAGTGATTTATGAACAAATCTATAAGTTTTTTTTAGATTAGATTCTCTACAGTGTGGAAACAGGCCCTTCGGCCCAACAAGTCAACACCGCCCCTCCGAACAGAAACCCATCCAGACCCATTCCCCTACCCTATATTTACCCCTGACTAATGCACCAATACTGTGGGCAATTTAGCAATGGCCAATTCACCTGACCTGCACATCTTTGGATTGTGGGAGGAAACCGGAGCACCTGGAGGAAACTTACGCAGACACTGGGAGAATGTGCAAACTCCACACAGACAGGCGGGAATCGAACCCATGTCCCTGGTGCTGTGAGGCACCAGTGCCAGACTTGACAGATGTCTAATGGCAACATTCAAGCTAAGTCAAGATGCTCTGGAGAGGGATTTTGCACCCAGAACTGCACCCATTATTTTGGACTTTTCCATTGACAATAAAACCAGACTTTAATGAGTATTATAGATTGGCAAGACACCCACTCTATACATTTTGAGAGCGCAAGCTAAGAATATGAAAACTTAAAGAACCGATACCGGAGAAGTCCATGTGGCTCTGTTCATTTGGATCACGGCTGATCCGTTACCTTTTCTCCACTTCCCTGCCCTACTCTCCAATGCCATGATTCTCTGAGTGAAGAAAAAAATCAATTTAATTCTTGAATATAGCCAGGGACTGAGCATTTCAACCCTTGTAGGGTAGAGCAACTCAAAAAATATAATTTGCAAAATGTTCAGGTTTGTTTTAAGAGCAGCCAGTAATAGTCCCTTTCAGCGATGTAGAATTCAAACACCTGTCCACATGATGCATAAAATGACAATAGTCAGAGTCATAACTGTGTGTAAGTTTCTGGTGCATTGGGAAAAGTTTGGATGTCTGAAATATATAGGTGGGCTAGACACCCTCTATCCTCACACCATGGCACACCTCCTCTAATGATGACACCATTTCTAATCTATACTAACTTTACCATAATCTACACTTGGATCAAATGTTCTGTGCAAATCTCACTGAAAGTGTTCTGTTTTCAATATTTTTTGAAGTCTCAGAAAAGCCGCAACTTAATTGATGCCCATTCTTTGATCGATGGCGTATGAAAGGAGAGAAGGTTAGCACTCCCTTTGAAAAGGATAGAAGGGGCCCTAGTGGCCTTACACACACAAATGGTTGAGACATTGCCATCTACTTAGTGGCATCTAAGCATGTTTTGGGTCCTTTTGTGGCACAGTGATAGTGTCCCTGCCCTGGATCAGGGAGGCCCAGGTTCAAGTCCCACTTAGACCAGAGGTGCATAACAACATCTCTGAGCAGGTTGACTAGGAAAACATGTTAATTTTTAAAAAATAGTCTTCAATCTATTGCAGAATTGTCACATTTTTGCATAGCGAAATGACAATTCTATCATCAATTTGAAAGTGTACCAGTGAAGTCTTAGTCATTTCCAAGACTTCAAGAAACAAATATGGAAAATATTTAGTCTTTTCTCCTGCCTGGCATTTGTTGTCTAAATGGAGGTAGAGGAGTGCACTGAGGTTTAAAGCTTGGCAGACTTGCAGTTTTGTGCTCTCGGTTAACCACTTAGAAGGGCAAAGACAGCAGGTGTTTGGGATCACAGGCACTTGCAATTTATCCTTCAAGTCACACACAATATCCTGACTCAGAACTACATCGCCGTTCTTGCGTCATTGCTGGATCAAATTCCTTCTCTCATTAAAGTCCATTTTTATTGTTAATTCCTTCCAAAATGGGTGTCCCTACACTCCAAGGACTGCGGCAGTTCAAGAAAGTGGCTCATTAACATCTTTTCCAGGGCCAGTAGGAATGGGCAATGAATGCTGGTCCAGCCAGTGATTCCCAAATCCCAAGAATGAATTTTTTAAAAATCCATCAGTTTGCTGCTTTTCTGCAATCTTACTGAGCTTGTGCATAACAGCTAGAGCTTAGTCCTTGTGGAATTGTCTTGGTCTCTCTGGAGTTCAGTGGTTGGCTGCTACTCATTTCTTTTAGTGACATCCACCTGCATGACAATAATTTCCAAACCCATCTGCACTGCTGTTTTAATATTCTCTTGCCCAAAGGTTGTTGCACTTGCTGTGTGCTGACATTAGCTATTTCCAGACTAAAGGACACATATATGATTAGATTAGATTACAGTGTGGAAACAGGCCCTTCGGCCCAACAAGTCCACACCGACCCGCCGAAGCGAAACCCACCCATACCCCTACATTTACCCCTTACCTAACACTACGGGCAATTTAGTATGGCCAATTCACCTAACCTGCACATCTTTGGACTGTGGGAGGAAACCGGAGCACCCGGAGGAAACCCACGCAGACACGGGGAGAACGTGCAAACTCCACACAGTCAGTCGCCTGAGTCGGGAATTGAACCCGGGTCTCTGGCGCTGCGAGGCAGCAGTGCTAACCACTGTGCCACCGTGCCGCCCACATATGTATTGACAGTAACAGCAGGATTTCCCACTTTTTGCTTGAGAACACACTTGTATGGCCCAACCAATTTGATGCTGTACTGAGGGGGTGCTTCCGTATCAGAAGTGCCATCCTTTGGATGAGTTATTAAACTGATGCTTTGTCTGCCTCTTACATAGAAATTATCCTATAGCACCTTTGTAAGCAGCAGCAGGGAAGTCTATGCTGGACAATATTTTCCTTTAACTAGCTTCAGCAAACCTCAAATGAACTGCTCATGATCTCATTGTTGTTTGTGAGACCTTGCTCAGTGCTAATTGGCAAACACATTTCCTACATAGCAAAAGTGACTTGATTTCAGCATAGACGTTTTTTAAAACATCAACCTCTGGAGCAGGTGGGACTTGTACCTAGGTTCTCTGGTCCAGAGACAGGGAATACAACTGTGGCACAAGAGCCCACACATAGTTCCCAACTGACTGTGAAGACCTCTGGGATGTCCTGAGGTTGTTAAATGTGCTACAAAAATGCAAGTTTTTCTGACACAAAAATTTAGGCAACATGTATTATTTGTAAATCGGTAAAGCACTATGAAAAAACCTTCATACTCATCCCTTGGCCCCACCGTAAACCACTGAGAGTGAATTAACTGTTTACTTAAAGCAAGCTATAATAACTATATGTACTGCATCATCTGTAAATATTCAGGTAAGTCTTGAAGAAAAAGAAACGTGATTGCTATAATCGGGTACCTAAATGATTAGCGATTGTGTTAAAATGAACTGCATTCCCCACTAATTCAGTCCTTCAGTATGAAAACCAAATACTAATTTTAAAAATATCCTGAGATATAAGTAAATCCAGTGATGTCAGTTCTGTTTAAACTTGATAATTAGGTGCAGAAATGGGTTGCTTGTGTATCATCAGTGCATTATGCCAAAGAGAGCCCAGTAAACTCAAAAGCTGTTGTATTGAGTGGACTTAAGTTCAACTTCTGCTCTCTGGAAGCTAACAATGCTATATTATCCTTTGTGCTTTGTAATGAGAATGTAACACATTAATTGCATTATTTGCCAATTGAGAAAAAGGATACATTAAAATAGCAACAAATTTCAACACTTGTTTAATCAGGACAATAGGGGCAAAATTCTACTAGAACATTGTAATAACTACACTACTATGCATTTTAAAAAAGCAGAGGCCTAACCTGCACCAGTGTATGGACATTGATATGCTGGTAGTATCTTTCACTTTGATATTTGATATGTCGGTCTTCAGTAATGCAGGAACATGTTAACAAATGTTTGTTTGAAAGGTGATATTTCAGCCTAATTGTTCTCAACTCAGCTGTAAACTATTTTTTCCAACTGCAGTGTTGTAAAGATGACTCAGGGAGGGAAGATTTTAAGGTTGACTTCGTAGGCTATTGATGTACTTCCTGCTTCCCTTGCTGACTGGCAGATGGTAAATGAACAATTTGTAGGTAGTTCCAATAACAACAGTTTAACATTGCAACCAGCCTATTTTATCTTGGCACAAATAATTACAATTGGCATATTTTCCAAGATTTATTTTAGAAAGTCAATTGAGTGTACAATTGAATGTTGAAGTGATTAAGGGAGCAGATAGGCAGGATCAAATCTCACAGTTACATTTCTTCATTATTAGATGTTGTTTGGAAGGAATGAGCACTGTGGTGACCATGCCTTGGATTGATGTGCCTAAGTCTGTCCATGGAATGTCTTTCTCTTGCAGAATCTTGCCTGTTGGTTTCATAGATGCTGTGCTTTCTTGGTTTTCGAGGGTATTGGCAGTTTACATTTCCCCTCCTCCAGTCTGCACTGTCTTACCAGAGTGCTATTGTTCTGTATCCCATACATCCCCATTTTACCTGGAGTTTAAATAAAGCTCTCTCCCTCTCTGTTGTACAGTCAATGTTTTATTCTCACTAATATATCATTTTCCTGAATACAGCTCTTTTGGTCAATGTTTCTCTCTGTACCTCTCCAAGTCTCTACCACGTGTTTCTCTCTGCCGTGCTGGCGTCTGAGTAGTATCATCGTTTCCATAATCATCATTAACATATTCATAAATCGTAATATCACATGCTGTCCCTTTTCAAAAACATGGATCAGAATCTACATTAATGAAAAATGAATATTTCATTGGTTTTCCAAACATCCAGGATTGTCCTGGAGTCTTCAGGAGAATAGGAATGTAAAAATTCGGAGCAGAATTAGACTACAGAGGAACCTCGATTATCCGAATAAGATGGGTGGGCAACTATTTCGTTTGGATAATTGATTATTCGGTTAATTGATTCAATGCCTCTCCCTGGGGCTCGGAGTAGTCTAAATTTTCCTCTTGTCTTGCTCTGCCTGCCTTGCTCCCCCTCTCTGTGTCAGAGTTTGTTTCTGCGAGCTTCACCCCCCCCCCCCCACCCCCTCCCACTCCCCAACTCTCGCCAACTCCGGGGCAGCAAGACTGCTGCTGCCTTTGGGGGGGGTAAGTCTCAAATTAGTGCACACATACACACACAACTTTTTGACAGGTTCCACCTTTGCCCTGTACAGGACAATGCTGGAGAGACTATCTGGGGAAGTGGGGTTTAGGGTACACCTTTGTATAGAACTCCAGGGAAAGTGTGGGGAGAGAGAGAGAGAGAGACGGATGGTGTCAGTCATTTGGAGATAGTGCCTAATGATTAGGATTAAAGACAGGATTCTTGGCAGTGTGGAGGAACAGAGGGATCTGGGTGTGCAAGTACATAGCTCCCTCAAAGTTGCCACCCAAGTGGATAGGGTTGTTAAGAAAGCATATAGTGTTTTAGCTTTCATTAACAGGGGTATCGAGTTTAAGAGCCACGTGGTTTTGCTGCAGCTCTACAAGTCCCTGGTGAGACCACACTTGGAATATTGTGTCCAGTTCTGGTCGCCCTACTATAGGAAAGATACAGAGGCTTTGGAGAGAGTGCAAAGAAGGTTTACCAGGATGCTGCCTGGACTGGAGGGATTGCGTTATGAAGAAAGGTTGAATAAGCTCAGACTTTTCTCTCTGGAGAGAAGGAGGTGTACAAAATAATGAGAGGAATAGATAGAGCCTATAGCCAGAGACATTTCCCCAGGGCAGGATTGAATGGTATGAGAAGTCATAGTTTGAAGATATTAGGAGGAAGGTATAAAGGAGACATCAGAGGTAGGTTCTTTTCGCAGAGAGTTGTGAATGCATGGTATCCATTGCCAGCTGAGGTCATGAAAGCGAAGTCATTGGGGGCATTTAAGCGACTGCTTGACATGCACATGGATAGCAGTGAGTTGAGGGGTGCATAGGTTAAGTAATCCTAATGTAATATTCGGATTAAGTCTCGGCACAACATCGTGGGCCTAAGGGTCTGTTCCGTGCTGTACTTTTCTATGTTCTATGTTCTATGTTCTAAGCCCAAACATATAAATAGAAAGCAGGAATTATCAACAGTGCTTTACCCGGAGGCCCACTGAAGATGTTACCTAGTAGGGTGATAAAACATCTGAAAATGAATCTTCCAGCTCAATGAGCAAACTTACATTCAGAACCTCAAAGTGAGCTACAAATCTTCTCAAAACTTGTTGTTTTGTTTGTTTCAGATTACCAGCATCCACAGTTATTTGATTTATTTTACAGTTGAGAACAATCCTGGAGAAAAATAAAAGGAGTAAACAATAAAATGCATGCATTTCTTTAAGTTCATTGGATGTCAGTTAGCATACATATTGTTGGAGTAAGAACAGGATTGTTTTTACAAGGTATGGTTGTTGGAGATTGTAGGAGGATTGAGTGGGTGGCACGGTGGCACAGTGGTTAGCACTGCTGCGTCACAGCGCCAGAGACCCGGGTTCAATACCCGCCTCAGGCGACTGACTGTGTGGAGTTTGGACGTTCTCCCTGTGTCTGCGTGGGTTTCCTCCGGGTGCTCCGGTTTCCTCCCACAGTCCAAAGATGTGCAGGTCAGGTGAATTGGCCATGCTAAATTGCCCGTAGTGTTAGGTAAGGGGTAAATGTAGGGGTATGGGTGGGTTGCGCTTCGGCGGGGCAGTGTGGACTTGTTGGGCCGAAGGGCCTGTTTCCACACTGTAAGTAATCTAATCTAATATAATCTAATAAACCCCCCACCCCCCCCAAAACGCCCCCACCCCCCAAACAAGGACAAAGACTAGAAGGCAGGCAGGATTCAGGCAAGTGGCAGACTTTTATTCAAGCAACAACCAGTTAATGCAGGTAGAGAGCCTAAAGATCTTCCCCAAATCTGGCCTCGCAGTGAGAACCCAGTCATTTTCACTTAGTCTACAGCTCAGATCAGAAGAGAGATCAATGGCAAACTCTGATTTTTGGTACAATTTATGTTATATTAATCACATATAGCGTGGTAACTGTGTCCTTCCCCTATTCCATACACCCAATCCTGTGAAACACCTAATCAGTGATGGATTTTCCTATGGACAGTCCAGATTCCCATGATCTCATTGTAGTCTCCAGGCCATGGGATCTTTCTATGCATCCTGTTAATTCACATTCCAGAGTTGCTGGCTATACTCCTTAGGTCTGTCTCAGACTTGCTTATCTCAAAGGACTGCATGAATTCTGTTATTCTTTGTGCTATCTCTATCAAATTTTGTTATTCCTCCAATATTTTCCACTGTCCCAATTATATATATTAAAAAATACAAAAGACAGTTGGTTTTAACTAACTACTGTAAGATTCCTTTCCTGAGACTAATTAACTTTCACATCGAGGTTTAAATGTTTTTCCCCTTATGCTTTGTTGCACATACGTTTATAATTATGTTGAAATTTAGTTCTATGATTATTTGAAGAATCTTTAACTAGCAACTATTTCTTAATATTGCGAATAACTTCAAAGAAGTAACTGATTACTACAAAATAACTTTTGCTGTTGCTTTTGTAACTGCTTAATGAGTTAGGCTGCCTGGTTCATGGACTGGGATTTACACCACTTGTTCTAACTGGTGCTGTTCACCTAATGGGACAACATCCTTTCATTAATGAGGGTGGAATCAATCACTTATCTATGCTTAGGCATCATTATTAAACTGTCTCGGGTGGTTGCTTGTAGAGCCTCCCATTCACCTTGGAGTAGCCCTGTTTTAAGCCCAACTGTGTTTCACTTAAATGCTGGAGCAGGCTGTTTAATTCTGTTTAACCCTTGTCGGCTATTTGTGTCTTTCAAACATCGGCCTCCCTTACGAAGATCCTATAACAAAATCTTCACAAAGATGTCTAGCCAGAGTTGGCATCCTTAGATTTATGCCACCCCATGATTTCAGTGGTTCCATTTGGAGTGAAAAGTTTATCTGCCTCATTAAACTGCTGCTCAAGACCTACAGTAAATTCAAACAGTAAAGTTTGAGTTTTTTATGTTTTGTATCTAAACCTAAAGTTTGAATTAATGCTGTAAATTTAAAAGGAGTGTGAAATCTGGATCAATGATCCTCTGATTGGCAACACAGTGGTTAATTAATGTTAGAAGCTAATGGGGGGAATTGTTCAGGGTGGTATGGTGGCTCAGTGGTTAGCACTGCTACCTCATGGCATCAGGGACCTGGGTTCAATTCCAGCCTTGGGTGACTGTCTGTGTGGAGTTTGCGTATTCTCCATGTCTGAGTGGGTTTCCTTTGGGTGCACTGATTTCCTCCCAGAGACCAAAATGTATGCAGGTCAGGTGAATTGCCCATGTTAAGTTGCCTATAGTGTTAGGCACATTAGTCAGAGGGAAATGGGTCTGGGTGGGTTACTCTTCAGAAGGTCAGTGTGGACTTGTTGGGCTGAAGGGCCTGTTTCCATACTATAGGGAATCTAATCTAATCCAAAACTGATTGACACTCTGTGGTTATTACATTGCTCATATAATTTTGTTGGTGACACAAATGGTTGAATTGAATCTACAGCTCTAGTTATTTGACAATGAAGATAAAATCTCTATTATTAATCAGTTCCATAGAGTCATTCCAATAACTCGTAAAGTTCTTGTATTTTCACTCATTAAAGCAGATACTCTGTTTTCAGAATGTCCTGTGAAGTTGTATGGTTTATGACTAGTTTCAAAATTCAAGACACCACCCACCCTGCCAAAATGACAGAAACCTTACAGAAAGGTTTATAGCATTTCACAAGTCATCCAATCTAAACAAGTGCAAACTTACATTTCGGGCACTTTGCAATCCCCTGCTACTCCTTTTTCAAATTTAGCAACTAAGCAACATGAGCAACCTGGGATTTGCTGCAAGTTGAAACCTGTCCGTTCTGTCACATTCAAGCTAGTTAATTCCGGGCATAGTGATCAAATTCATTCATAATAAGTTATTTATTGGGCAATTTGTAGGATGGTAATTCTATCTTTCAGCCAAACAAGTTGTCAAATAGCCACTATCGGACCATATTTTCCATTTGGAGGACCATTTCTTGATTCATGTCCAAATAAACAATTCCCAAAAGCTTAAACTCATGAGAAAATATTGAGCATCACAATAGATAACTGGCAGCTACCCACTGGAGGTTAATGTTGTATTATATCTGTCAATTGGTATGTTGGTATACCTTAAAGAGATATGCTCATGGATCATAGCATGTGACCTGAGGTTATGAAGGTCTGAAATTCCATTTTGACTGGAGCCACTTGAAGCACGATACCTTGATGAAAGCTTGTTCCTCTTTGTAACCAAATCGCTTAATATTAACCCAGGCACTGAAATGCTCATTACTATAAGATATATCAGGAGCCATAATAAACAATTGTTTAATTTTTTAATACCATGTTGCCCAAGCCTCGTTCTTGTGTAGCAGGAACTAATATGAATATTGCCACATCAGGTTCAAATACCCTGCTGGAGGTAAAGCTCACACCGTGGCAGCAGTTCAGGGTAAGCATCAGCGGCTGTTATGAGAAGAGTCCAAGTTCTTCCCAGCAAGCACTTAGAAACCTTATTTCGTCAGTAAGACAAGAGTCCTGGACTTCAGACTATTCAGAAAACTAATAGAACCAATCTCCACGTGTGAACATATGAAAATTGGACAACTTGATGGCTGCTTGTTTCTTCTTATAGTTCAAGTTCTGTCAAACTAGAAAGCCCAATTCTATTTCTGAAAATTAATGTCTGCCCTTTTTTCTATTCAAAACATATTTTTAAAAACAGCCAAAAGGCTCTGTGAGCATAGATATAAAGCAAAGTAATTAAAATAAATCACTCTGGTTGTTGATGGCCATTTCCATGATTGATGGTTCTCTTTCAGTTTGTTATGCTGAGGAAGTACTCTAATTTGCCTTGTGATCCTGGCAGTATTGAGGGGAAAGTCACATGCATTCACCTTCTGATTAATGAGGGAAATATTAATATTAGGTTTCCAATTTTACTTTGAAATTTGCTGTCTCTCATGGAAGCTCTCAGATTTTTGGTCATTATTCTTGCCTCGTTGAACAAGAATTTGTTGAAGTTCTCTGTTATGGCATGTCATTCAAAACTACCTTTTTTGAAAGACTTCTAAAAGAAAATTAAGCATATTAATTCACAAATTAATTTGTCACTCAAACACCAAACTAATGTACTAGCAGTCATCTAGAACAGTGAAATGTAAGGGGGTGGGACAGAAAGTCTAAATGAACTTTGCATTAATCTACGGAAGTTCATAAACAGGTTTCAGTACTGTGAATACAGAGGCATAAAAACTAAGAGCGAGAGTAAGCACCTCAAGCCTGCTCCACCATTCAATAAGATCATGGATAATCTAACTGTGCCCGCTTTCCATGTTTCTGCCTACCTTGATAATCTTTGACCTCTTGTTGGTCAAGAATCTACTTAACTCTGCCTTAAAAATATTCAATGACTCTCCTTGATATTTTAATATATATATTTGTGTGTACATCTACTGTTAAACATCCACTTATACTGCCATTCATTTATTTATGTTAGCTTTTCTGAAAATTTCAATTAGATTCCTAATTAGCTTTATATGATAGTTTTGAAAACATTCATTTGCATAACTCGTCTGGAAACTGAACTAAAAATACTAGTTACAAATTAGTGGCTCAGAATTCTGTGGCTAGTAACTCATTTCCTAAATTTCCAAAGCCTATTAACTAAGGAACAAGTTGGGAATATGTCGGAATACTCACAACTGACCAGTTTCAACAACACTCAGATAGTTCAATGCCATCTAGCACAAAACAGTCAACTTGAAGAGTAAACTCTACCATCTTAAATATTCACTTTCTCCACCCATGATGCATAGCGGGAGCTGTACGTACCTACAAAATGCATTGCAGCAACTCATCAAGATTCCTTCAGTGACACCTTCCAAGCTCATGTTTTCTACCACACAAAAGAACAAGGTCCTCAAAGCCATGAGAGCACTTCCACCTGCAAATTCCCTTCCAAGCCTCATACCCTGATGTAGAACAATGATGGCATTCTTTCACAATTTGCTGGGTCAAAATCCTACAATTCCCTAATAGCAGTGTGTGCATACTTTTGCATCATGAACAACAGTGGTTAATGAAGGTTGATCATCACTGCATTTCGAGAGCAATTAGGGATAGACAATTAATATTCTAAAGATGAATCAGTGAACTCAAAATGTTAAGTGGAGAGAAAACAGAGTTACTACCAGAATTTTTCCAGCAACTTCTGTTTTTGATTCAATTTCCAGCATCCACAGTTTTTTTTGTTTTATTTTAATTAACATATAAAGCTAATCTATCCAGTGACATTCTCATTCTGTAAATAGTATTAAAGGTCAGTAAAAAAATCAAAGAACATAATTTAATTTAGCACATAATCATCTCGTACTGACCCCCCCCCAAAAAAAAACATTTCAAGAAAGTAGCCCAGACCCTAACTTTGCTAGTTGTTTTAAGCAGATATACAGTGGACATTCTAGGAGAGATGCAGCTGGTCAAACCATTTAGTTTTAAACAAAATAGAATTTATTTGCAAGATTATCGAATGAAACACAAACAAACGAGAACTGAATACAGAATAACAACCTATCTGAAAACCCAACAGATTATCCCAACTTAATAATGCTGTTCCAAATACCTGCAACAATCCCCATAAACACCCCTTGGCATAAACACAGGATCTTGCAGGGATGAGAGGGTCAGCATAGACCTGCTTCTTTTTTTCCAGCAGCTTTTTCAACACTACTGCTGAAACCAAACCAAACCAGAGAAAAGCTGAGCTGGGAGAACTGGCCAATCTCCTTTCATTGTACATGGGTTTTTTAAAACTTGAAAGCCTGTTGCCTGAGGCAGTATCTGTAAGCTATAATCAAACTGGCCCTAAAACCCTTCAACTTAGACTTTTCGGAGTCTGCTTCTTGTATGACCTCTCTGGAAAAAAAAAGGGACAACATAATCTTGATAAAGGAGCAGCTTTATCACACATCTTATATTATAATGGGCATTTGATTTGGTACAAATCATGTGAAAAGTGTAGAACAATGATAATGCTTGATCAGTATCATAATCTCCTCCATTTTGGTGTAAAATAAATCTGTAATTATATCAAGGATCCGTTTTTTTGAGCATTCTTGAAATTTTCTTGAGGGCTACTTTTTGATTTTTGGAACTTTCTTTACATTTACACAACCTCCTTTCATTTGTGATTTGGTCAGAGAGTCACACGACATGGAAACAGATCCTTCAGTCCAATGGTCCATGCCGTAGCAACACTTCTTTCTGTATTTTTGTGGGTGGGTGAAGTTTTTTGACTCACACTGAAACAAAATTAGATTAATATTAGAATTAGATAAAGACTCCTGAACCTCTGCAGCCTAAAGCAAGAAATTCTATATTCTTTTCCAAGGTATGTTTCCAATTTAACTGAGTATTACTTTTTTGAAATGTTTGGAATTATTCCCTCCCTTTTCGCACCTCCTCTCTTTGCTCATCTTCTCTATTTTACAGCTTTGTTCCACCCACAATTCCCAGCCATGCTCCTTGGGCCCTGGTTTCACCAGCCTCGCTTCCCACTGCAATCCAACCAACTTCAAAGGGGCCTTGACCTTCACCCTTCTCACGATGCTCCCTTCCTTGTGACCTATGGCCTTGGCAGCCTCATTTCTGCTGCCGCTCAAAGATTGAGAGAAATTGATAGTTTAAGATACCCCCTCCCTAAAGATAAGACTGTAAGACCATAAGCAATAGGAGTGGAAGTAAGGCCATTCGGCCCATTGAGTCCACTCCGTCATTCAAGATAGTTAATATCACAGAGGGGTAGGGTAGGGGAATAAGGGGAGGGGATGTGCAAGGTTGAAGATTTACCTAAGGTATCTAATACGCTTGCACTGGCCCTGATTATACTGTATAGGTATTAGGTAATATCCTGGTCATAACTTTATTCTCTTGTGTGAGGCAGCGTGCAGTCATCACCACATTCCATTTTGAATACATGATTCCGGAATCAGGGATAAGGAAATGAAGTCAGGTGGCTTGAAGCTGAACAACTATAAGCTTTCTTCAAGGACCTTATGACTGAATTTGATAGTAAGATGGAAAGACAGTGTTAAGAATCTGTCACTTTTAATCTGTATATCCAATTATTAAGTGGCCTGTTTATTCTTGCTGCTCATTCTGCAGATAAAATCATTCATCAGTTGATACAGTTTAAATGTGTTAATGTCACATCATCCTCAAAAAACACACAATTGACCACCCATCCCAAATCCCTGTCTTGAGACTTTTCAAACAGACATACAATAGTCCTATTTCTACCACTGAGTCCTTGAATGTGTTGTGATTTCTCCAAATCCACACAACTTGATATTTTATCACCTCCAATCAGTGACATCCCATCCACACCCCTAACCCAAAGCCACAAATGCTGATTTTTGACCGTGATATACTATCTTCTTCAGACTACTTGATCTCTCTGCACCCTTTGACTTGATTGACTACATGTGCCCATGCTTGGTTTCACTCGTGCCTGTGTCACAAAGCTAGTCCCTTTATTTTCTAAAAGCTGTTCCTTGGCTCAAGGATACTCTGTCCTTGATTTTGTTTCGGGGGGTGGGAGGGTGGGGTAATAAACCAGGCTGGGCTCTGATCAGTCTGGTTTGGTACAGAGATTAAAGGGGATTGAGAGGCCTTTTTGTTTATATGTAAACAGATGAGACTTCAGGCCAAAGTGGCCATGTTTTAGAAGTGACCTGTATAATGAACGGGACGTGATCAGCTCTCTAGCTGAGCTGAGCAGTTTAATTCAGTCCAGAACTAGTTGAGAGTTCAACAGTGAGCTGTGTGGAAACTCTCTCTCTTTCCTTCGGCTTTTCTAACTTCAACCTGTAAACGTGCTCCATTTGTACTGGTTTTTAAAGGGGTTTGCTTATTGGGACCGTTGTGTATATGCAGAACAGCATACTTAAGTCTATTTTGGATAGACTGAGTTCTGTAGAGGTTCTTTATTCTGTTCTTTGTATTTCATTGTGTAATGTTGTGATAAATTTTTTGTCTGTTTTAAACCTGGTAGTCAACCTAGCTAAATTACTTTGGGTAATTTTCACTGTATACTTACCAAAACAAATTGCAAAATTAAGTTCTGTCCTACCTGCTTAAGAATGTTTTGAGTGATCTGGCCTCGTCCATAACAGATTGGGGCCTCTTTGCGGGATTTTAAACAGTAAGTGGTAGGTGCTAGTGTCTTCATTTTGGGTGTTGGTTTGGTTGGGTATACTAAGCTTGGCTCTTTCAGTTGCTGAATGTTTTCTGGAATTGGATGCGATGACTTTGGAAGGTTTGCAAAAGATGAATAAGACCAAGCTGCAGGAATTAGCAGCAAAGCTGGAATTGGAACTGCCTGCTTCTGTGAGGAAAAGAGAGATAATACAGCAGTAGCTCAGCATTTAACTTGCTGGAGAAACCATCAGAATCTATGGAGATGGCAAGAACCCAATTGCAACTGAAGCAACTTGAGTTAGAGGCAAGAGATAAGGAAAGGGCAGCAGAAATGAAAGAGTTTGAGTTATGATTAAAAGTGGAAGAGAGGGAAAAAGAGAGAGAAGCAGAAGAGAGGGAAAAAGAGCTTCTGAACTTCAAAAACTGACACTTAAAGAGGAAAGTCAGCTTAAAATGCTGGAGATAAAGGCTAAGGGAAGGCTTAGTGAGGAAGAGAGTGAGGCCGAGCACACCCCTAGTAATCAGAAGCCTAGTGAGAAACTGCTTAAATATGTTCAAGCATTACCAAAATTTTATGAGAAAGATGTGGAAGACTTTTTCATCTCATTTGAAAAGTTGGCTAAACGAATGTAGTGGCCAGTGGCAATGTGGCTTTATGGATCCAAATAAAACTTGTAGGTAGGGCGAGTGAGGTATTCACATCCCTATCAGAGGACGAATCTGGGGACTATGCGGAGGTGAAAAAAGCCATTTTACGAGCTTGTACCAGAAGCCTATAGACAACGTTTCAGGAATCGAAGGAGGGACCCAGGTCAAACTGACATTAAGTTTGAAAGGATCAAACAGAGTAATTTTGATGGATGGAAATTCGATGGATGGATTAAAAATCAGGCAAACCTATGATGCCCTTAGAGAGGCAATTATTTTGGAGAAATTCAAAAATTCACCGCCTGAAGTAGTGCGAACACATGTGTAAGAGCAGAGAGTTAAAACAGCAAGGTTAGAAGCTGAAGTGGCTGATGATTACGAGCTGGTCAATAAAACACGGTTTGGCTTCCAGAATCAATTTTAGTCCCTGAGGGATAGAAATTGAGGCAAAGAGAAATCCTCACGTGGAAAGGGAAAGGTAGATCTCAGTGAAGATCATAGGGATAACTTACCACATGGTAAAAAATAAACCCTTGAGGGAGACAAAGAAGTTAAAAAGCTCCGGTGTTTTCATTGTAATAAAGTAGGCCACACAACATCACAGTGTTGGTGGACTAGGAGAAAGCCAGATGTCGGAAAACCAGACAAGCCTGGAGGTTTTGTTGGACTGGTTAAAAAAGCATGAGAGAAGTTAGACAACTGCCTCAGAGTGTACAAGATGTTCAGAGGTTAATGAAGGAGGAAGTGCCAGATCTGCTTAAAAAATATATGTGCAAGTATAAAGTTTATTCATATAGGCCAGGAGTAGCAGGTAAGGAGCTTACAATATTAAGGGATACAGGATTCTCTCAGTTATGCTGAAGGATGAGGAGGTATGTGCTTCTGAGAGAATATTGCTAGAAAAGGTACTGGTAACAGGAATACATGGTAAGACAAAAAGTGCACAATTATGTAAAGTGAAACTAGAGAGTCCAGAGAAGAGCGGACAATTCATGGTAGGAGTACTGGACAAACTCTCAGCTCCAGGAATACAATTTGTCCTTGCAAATGATATAGCTGATTCACCCCTATGGGTGCTGCCTACTCTAGTTGAAAAGCCAGTGGAGATGCAGGCAACTGAAGACATGAATGTTTATTGAGGAATTTTCCCTGATTTTCAAGATCACAGAGGCACAACTTGAAGCAGGAGGGATCAAAAGGCACAGATAAGGAAGCTGACTTAGACCTTTGTTAGATCAGATAAGTGGAACAGAGAAGGAGCAAATAGGTAAACATGCAAGTATCTTTATATCTGCTAAGCTGATTGAATTACAGCAGAAAGATGAGAACTTAAAACAGTTATATCAAAGAGCATTTACAGAGAAGGAAAATGAATGCATCCTTGTGTGTTATCACTTAACAAATGATGTCTTAATGAGGAAATGGAAACCATCACACATTCAAGCAGATGGGCAGAGATTCATAAAATTGTTTTGCCAGTGGGGTATAGAAAGGGGGTGCTGCGAGTGGCTACCACTTGGAGGTTATTTAGGGGTGAGTAAAACACAGGCTAAAAGACAAGGACATTTTTATTGGCCTGGACTACACAAAGACGTATTTGAATTTTGCCAGACGTGTCATACATGTCAGCAAATCGGAAAACCACAGGCAGCGATAAAACCTGCACCTTTAGTAACTATTCCAGCATTTGAGGAACCTTTCACAAGAGTCAGTGACCTGTACAAAGAAAGGGGAGTGGTCAGCTCTCTAGCTGAGCTGAGCAGTTTAGTTCAGTCCAGAACTAGTTGAGAGTTCAACAGTGAGCTGTGTGGAAACTCTCTCTCTTTCCTTCGGCTCTTCTAACTTCAACCTGTAAACATGTGTTCCATTTGTACTGGTTTTTAAAGGGGTTTACTTATTGGGTCTGTTGTGTATATTCAGAACAGCATACTTAAGTCTATTTTGGATAGACTGATTTCTGTAGGAGGTCTTTATTCTGTTCTTCATGTTTCATTGTATAATTTTGTGACTAAACTTTTCATCTGTTTAAACCTGGTAGTCAACCTCGCTAACTTACTTTGGGTAATTTTCACTGTACACTTACTGTAACAAATTGCAAAGTTATGGTCTGGGCTGCCTGCTTAAGCATGTTTTGAGTGGTCTGGCCTAGTCCATAACACCTGACTCTCGACATTCTCAGCATTATTTTTGCTTTCTACACCATTTGCTTTGAGCCTTCCATGAATTTACATTTGAACCCCTTCTCTTCCATGTAGCCCCTTAATGATGTCACCCAAAGGCTGCACTGTAATGTTCCACCAACAACAAACAACTCAACTTTACTCCCACCTTTGTTGATCCCATTACTGTCTGATTGCTTATCCATCATTCAGTTCTGGATCGGTTTGTTCAAAAGCACTTTGTGGAGGCATGTTAATAAATGCTTGATTACAGAGGTGGATTTTATGAGGTGGTGAAGCCAGGAAAGTACTTCTGGAGTTGTAGATGACTGGAGACATTGTCACCAACAGTGGGGCAGAAAGAGCCAAAATTGGAATAAATGAGATCTGTATGAAGGATGTAGGTCTGATGGTTGGAGTTAGGGAGGACTAAAAATGTAGAGGTTTAACAACATTTTAAATTATAATGGTTTGGCGATCAAGCTTTGATTCAAGCCAGTAAAGAATGCAGTGAAGGGTGAGCGGAACTTGATGAAGGCCATTGAAAATATTAATTCATTCCACTGTCACATGACAAGTGCAAAGAAGTATTTAAAGTGAATATTGGATGAGCTTCCAGGAAAATCACTGCAGAAGTAAACAGCTGAATGTTTCCAAGCTTAGAGTTCTGAAACTGCTGAAACAAAAACAGAAAACGGTGGAAGTACACATTGGGTAAGCCAGCATGCACATAAAGAGTAAAGACAAGTTCTGACCTTTCAGACTTGTAGCCTACATCAGAATGGTTAGCAATTTATAATAGTTTAATTCTTTTTCCACATAGAACTATCCTCCTTTCATTGTCTCTTAGCGGAAAACAACAAAGGACATCGCAATGACAATTGCTACTTTAATGTAGTGAAGAAAAATGAACATTACATCTCTAGCATTTCTTCAAGGCAGGACTGTAATCAGATAAGCCACAATCTTATTGAATGGCAGGCAGATATTTGGGGGCTGAAGGTCCTACTCGTGCTTTTAATTCGTGTCTGTAATTTTGTAAGAAATCCTCCTTGACCATAAAGTCCTGAAATTTTTTTTCTTGTGTTCATTTTTTTTGCTAATGTAAACAGTAAGCTAGCTAAAGTCCCAAATCAAGACAAATTCGTTTGAAGCATATTACAGCTAATTCTGAGATAACCAATATTATTAGAAGACACCTCTCGTGCCGTAGGAATATTATGAAAAATTATCCATCCAGTTCAACATTCTCACAAAGAGTGAACATACTCAGTTCAAGTTACCAACCCTCTAAGGATCGGCCGGTAGTTTCGGGTGATGCTGATCCTCTTTGACAGAACTGCAAGCAACTTAGAGGTAGGATGGGGAAAAAAATCATTTGAGAATCATATAATATAGTTACATTTTATTTGAACAGCTTTATTAGTTTTAAAGAGATTGGAAAACAAGGCGGTTTGGCTAATAGCCAAGAATCATCTGGGTGACACAGTGGCTCAGTGGTTAGCATTGCTGCCTCACAGCACCAGGAACCCGGCTTTGATTCCACCCTTGGACAATCGTCTGTGTGGAGCTTGCACATTCTCCCCGTGTCTGTGTTGGTTTCCTGTGGGTGCTCCGGCTTCCTCCCACAATCCAAAGATGTGCTGGATAGGTGAGTTCACCATAGGAAATGCAGGGTTAAAGGGATGGGGTTGAGTCTGGGTGGGATATTCTTCAGAGGGTCAGTGTGGACTTGATGGGCCTGTTTCCACACTGTTGGGATTCTATAAATTGAGAATTATCTATTGGGTAGTGAAGGGTTTTAGCAAATGTTTTAGAATCAGGTTTGGAAAATGCTGATGTGAGAATGGATGTATTCAGGTACTGATGACAGGAATGATGATATTTCCAGGAGGGCATCAAACAACAGCTAATATTCCTAGATAGTGTGTAGCTACTCAGCTTCACAGTGATCACACCTAATGGCTTGTTGACATTTCCCAATTGTATTATGTTGATTTTAATTTTGAGTTTGGTTTTAAGAATTGGAGTAATGCAACATATATTTGCTTTGAAGCATTGTTAGACAAGTGTATTCTCAGAAATTGATTTTCAGCAATACCAAGATATTGATTAGCTACTTGCATATTATGACATCATTATAGGAAATGCACAATAATGACATCAGTTTTGTTGCTTTCCTTGCAATGATAAATATTAGTCATTTGTGCTTTACCTCAGATGATATATTACATCAGTAATTCACTAAGTTTCAGTGTGATTTGCTGTTGCGGTTACAATGGATTGAATTTTTAATTAGTGATGGGAGAAGGCATGACATGAAAATTGCATTTCTGGAGGGCAGGATTGGATCTTGCTGCCTCTGGAACACATTGCAGAGGCTTGTAGGACAAGGAAAGGAAGATATGCTCAGCACCAGTTAAATGTCATTTAAGCTCTTTCAAGAGCTCATTAAGGAGCATGTCCATTACAGAATGTTTTTAAAAGCTTTTTTCTGGATGAAGCTGAAAGTCTAGCGCACATGAGTATCGAATGTTAGAGTTGCCTTGAGACAAAAGTATTTCCTTTCCATGTGTGTTTTCTTGAGGGACCTACTATTCTCGAACCAAATAATGGGTTGTGCGTTGTACCTTGACTTGGTGTCCTTAACCATTTCATTATCGCTGTGGACGAATCATGAACTGTTTCCTCTCTGCTGCAAGACAGCAGCAGACTCCAACATGGCTGCCACCTGCCTTGATTCATTATTACTGCAATTCACATTTGATTTGATTTGGTTTATTATTCTCGCATGTGCTGAGATACAGTAAAAATAATGTATTGCGTGCTATTCAGACAAAGCATACCTTATGTAAGCATAGCAGGGTAAGAGAACAGAATGCAGAATATAGTATTACAGCTACAGAGAAGAAGCAGAGAAAGATTAACTCAAAAGATTCATTCATAAGTCTGATAACAGTAGGGAAAAAGCTGTTCTTGAATCTGTTGGTGCATGGTTTGAAACGTGTCTTTTGCCTGATGGAAGAGGGTGGAAGGGAGTATAACCAGGGTGGGAGGAGTCTTTGATCATGTTGGTTACTTTCCCAAGGCAGCGGGAAGTGTAGATGGAATCAGTGGAAGGAAGGCTGCTTTGTGTGATGGACTGGGCTGTGTTCACAATTCGCTGTAATTTCCTGTAGTCTTGGACAGAGCAGTTGCCATATCAAGCCGTGGTGCATCCAGGTAGGATGCCTTTGATGGTCCATCTACAAAATTTGTTGAGAGTCAATGTGGACATACTGAATTTTCTTAGCCTTCTGAGGAAGTAGAAACATTTGCATGCTTTCTTGACTGTAACATTGACATGGATGGAACAGGATAGATTATTGATGATAATTACTCCTGGGATCTTGAAGGTCTTGACCATGTCCACCTCAGCACCATTGATACAGATAGGGACATGTCCTCCAGTCTGCTTCCTGAAGTTGACAACCAGCTCCTTTATTTTGCTGACATTGAGGGAGAGATTGTTGTCTTTACACCATGTCACTGAGGTGTTCTAATAAGAGAGCATTGCAATTTCTAATGATGCTACACATCTATGGCAGCAAAAAATGAACAGGCAGTCATAAAGATAGTTCTCTAAAAATATTTTAGAGACAAGGAGGAAGCAGCAAGTTTTCAAGATTTAATGGTACTGTGCTAAGATGGTGGAATTGGACAATGAAAATTCTTGCTAGCAACTGAGGAAAATGAAAAGGGCAGAAAGCACAGGAGGTCAGAGTGAGAGGGTCAATAGGGCACTGTTAGAGAATATTGTACAGTCACATGGAGCAAGACCATTGAAGAACTTGTATTAGGATTTCTGTAGAGAAACCAGGAAGTTGCTAAGGACAGGATCAATTAAATTTTGTTTTGGCATTAGTTTTAAATAGTAAAGTCTTTGACCAGTTGGGGTTTGTGTAGTAATGAGAGTGGGAGGGTTCTTAATTTGTGACAAAATATGATGATTAATGTTTCAGTGGAGGTGGAACTGAGTTAAGAGTGGAGTCTGATAATGTTAATGGGAGTAAATAGTTCTAGTGGTAGATAAAATATAAGGCTTGAATCCACCAGTAGGGGCTAATTGATTCCTTAAGTATCTATAAATGAAATGAGTAAAATGAGAGAAGTGATTGAAAAGAACATGTGCAGCAGTATGTTTTAAAATTTGAATTTGAACAATAATGTAAAATGCACCATTTTCAAAAGCCGTTGTTTGCTGTGACCAATGATTGATTGACTGTCGTAAAGCCAATGACTCATTGTTGCATGACACAGTGAAGATAACACTTTGATTCTGGAAAGTAGTTTCCTTTGATTTTTGAAGTGGATAATATCCTGTGGACCTTCTTTTGTGAATAAATTGAATATCATAGACCAACCACTGTACAAATGGTGTTTGCTTAAGGTGTAGTTTCAAGATTTAACTTCTGATAATTCTGAAATCCTATTAATGTAGGCTAGCAGCTAACAACTCTAGCCAACTGCTGATATATGATAAGTAATGGGAGGATGCAGAAATATAACCAAAAGTACTCTTCTTTGTTAGTAGTAATAGAATACACTGATAAAGGAAAGTGCAGATTAAGTGCAGTAGTAGCACACCTCTGTATTTTTGGAATGTACAATAGGTTTGATCCAACATTTTGAAGCCCTATAATTCTGCAAGGATGTTCCTGGTCATAGAGGCAAAGAGTCATAAAAATGTACAACATGGAAACAGACCCATCAGTCATATTGGTCCACGCCAACCAGATATCCTAAATTCACTCAGTCCAATTTGCCAGCATTTGGCCCATATCCCTCTAAATCCTTCCTATTCATATGCCTATCCAGTTGCCTTTTAAATGTTGTAATTGTACCCGCCTCCACCACTTCCTCCAGTAGCTCATTCCATACATACACCACCTTCTGTGTGAAACATTTGCCCCTTAAGTCCCTTTCAAATCTTTTCCCTCTCACCCTAATCCAATGCCCTCCGGTTTTGGACACCTCCAACCTGGGGAAAAGACCTTGTCTATTTACCCTATCCATGCCTCTCATGATTTTATAAACCTCTATAAGGTCACTCCTGAGCCTACAACGCTCCAGGGAAAATAGCCCCAGCCAGTTCAGCTTCTCCCAATAGCTCAAACTCTCCAACCCTGGCAATATCCTTGTAAATATTTTCTGGACCCTTCTAAGTTTCACAACATTCCTCCTATAGCAGGGAGACCAAAATTGCACGTAATATTCCAAAAGTGGCCTAACCAATGTCCTTAATAGCCACAACATGACCTCCCAACTCCTATGCACAATGCACGACCAGTAAAGGCAAGCATACCAAACACCTTCTTCATTATCGTATATACCTCTGACTCCACTTTCAAGGAACTATGAATCTGCACTCCAAGATCTCTTTGTTCAGTAACACTCCCCAGGACCTTATCATTAAGTGTGCAAGTCCTGCCCTGATTTACCTTTCCAAAATGCTACTTCTCACATGTCTTTTGTTATAATGTCTTTGGAATATTTCCCCGAGCAAGAGACTAGTAGAACCTCTATTGACTCTCAGGGCCTGTATTAAACTTTGTGCACAAAGATAATGTTCTATATCTTCAATGTCGACTGAGGAGCTGCTGAGCAAGTGAAGATGTCATTTTTCAAATCGACTGGGTTTATGAATTCAACGTGGAAATCATTTGCACTTAACAATGTTCCATTGTGCTTCAGGAGCAAACATTTTGAACGTTGCAATTGCTGAGTAAACAAACACAATGGCTGAATAACCAAGATTAATTAACCACTTTGTCTTTTTGAAGATGAATGACTTTGGACATGTTAAAGGCACCATGAAATGGCAAGTTATTGTTGCTTGAGGGAAGGGATGTTGGCCAGAGCACTTGGGAAATCCCATGCTCTTCTTTCTCTGGGACTACGACATTTTGTTCTCTTATAGAGGCAGATGAGGAAGGTTAAACATTGGACTCAAAGTTCAGAATCTCCAGTGCTATTGTATTCCTGCAGCACTGAACCAAGTACTAGTTGAGGTTAAAAGCTAAGGGTAAGGGTAGAAGTTAGAGCCTTCTGACACAAAGGTGAGAGTGTAATGTGAGAGTGTAATTAATGGAGCAAGACTGACACCAATAACATTTGTTTACAAACTGCAAAATTTTATTTGCAAAGGCCACTCCAATCTGAATTAACCCAATATGAATAGATTTGAAACAAGCCAACCCAATTGTGCTTTCGATTAGAAACTAAATCTGGCGAGCAGCATGTCACAAAGGATTGCTTAAGCACACATACAAAATGGCACTGGCATTTTGGGTTAATATTAATGTATGCTGTCAGAGTCACAAAGTCAAACTTCTGTTGACAAGCAAAGAACAAACAGCACAGGAACAGGCCCTTTGGCCTCCTCCATCACCAAAGGACATGCATGTCCTGGGCCTCCTCAATCGCTAAATCAACCCCACCACCCTGTGGCTGAGCACTTTAACTCCCCCTCCCACTCCACCAAGGACATACAAGTCCTGGGTCTCCTCCATTGCCACCGACAGAAATTTACCTGTACCTCCACAAATTGAATTGAATTTATTGTCACGTGTACTGAGGCATAGTGAAAAGCTTTGTCTTACGAGCAATGCAGGCAGACCACATAGTTATATAGCATAGATAAGAAAATAATAGGTAAACAGCAGCAAAAACCAAAAACACAAGTACAGGCGAATGTTAAGAATTTGAGAGTCCATTCAGTGTTCTAACAACAGCAGGGTAGAAGCTGTTACGAAACCAGTTGGTGCACCTATTCTGTACCTTATCCTCAATGGTAGAGGTTGTACAAAAGCATTGCCAAGGTGGGATGGATCTTTGAGAATGCTGGCAGCCTTTCCTTGACAGTGACTCTGGTAGATGGATTCTATAGATAGGAGGTTGGTCTTTGTGATTGTCTGGGCCAAGTTCACCACTCTCTGTAACCATCTCTGATCTTGAATGGTACGGTTGCCATACCAGGTAGTGATACATCCAGATAGAATGCTCTCGATGGCGCACCTATAAAAGTTGGCATGTCATCTGCATCCGTTGCACCCGATGTGGTCTCCTCTACATCGTGGAGACAGGACGTCACCTTTTGTTTCATTTCAGAGAACATCTCTGGGATACCCGCACAACCAATCCCACCACCCCATGGCTGAATACTTCAGCTCCCCCTCCCTGTCCACCAACGACATGCAGGGTCTGGGCCTCCTCCATCGCCCGACGCATGGAGGAAGAATGCCTCATATTCTGCCTTGGGACCCTGCAACCCCACGGGATTAATGTGGATTTCACCAGTTTCCTCATTTCCTCATTTCCCAAGCCTCCAACTCAGCAACGCCATCTTGATCTGTCGATCGTCTTTCCCATCTATCCTCTCCACCCTCCTCTCCGACCTATCACCTTCTCCCCCACCTTCATCTACCTATCAACTCTCAACTACCTTCCCCCCAACCCCACCACCTCCCATTTATATCTCAGCCCCCCAGCCCACAAGCCTCATTCCTGATGAAGGGCTTATGCCTGAAATGTCGATTATCCTGCTCTTTGGATGCTGCCTGACCTGCTGTGCTTTTCCAGCACCACACTCTCGATTCTGATCTCCAACGTCTGCAGTCCTTGCTTTCTCCTTTGGCCCACCAAGACTGCACCAACACAGGTTGCCTTTCTAAACTAAAAACCTACACAATCTGTATTTCTCCAATCTCTGCCTACTTATATATCTGTCAAGTTGCCTCTTAAACGTTGCTATTGAATCTGACTCCACCATCTCCTGTAGCAGCACATGCCACGCACTTACCATCCATTGTGTAAAAAAACCTTGCCTTTCACATCTCCTTTAAACTTACCCCTTTTACCTTAAACTTATGTCCCTAGTAATTGACATTTCTACCCTGGGAGAAAGATCCCAACTATCCATTCTATCCATGCTTCTCATAATTTTGTAAACTTCCATCAGGCCACCCCTCATCCTCCGACATTCAACTGAAAACAAACCAAGTTTGTCCAAACTCACCTAATAGCTAATACGGTCCAAACAAGACAACATCCTAATAAACTATTTCTGTACCCTCTCCCAAGCCTCCACTTCCTTCTGGGAGTGTGGAAATCAGAACAGTACTCAATATTCCAAATATGGCTGTATTAAAGTTCTATATAGCTGCAACATGACTTGCCAATTTACTTATGTCCCTAGTAATTGACATTTCTACCCTGGGAGAAAGATCCCAACTATCCATTCTATCCATGCTTCTCATAATTTTGTAAACTTCCATCAGGTCACCCCTCATCCTCTGGCATTCAACTGAAAACAAACCAAGTTTGTCCAAACTCACCCAATAGCTAACACGGTCCAAACAAGACAACATCCTAATAAACTATTTCTGTACCCTCTCCCAAGCTTCCACTTCCTTCTGGGAGTGTGGAAATCAGAACTGTACTCAATATTCCAAATATGGCTGTATTAAAGTTCTATATAGCTGCAACATGACTTGCCAATTTTTATACTCTATGTCCCAACCGATGAAGGCAAGTATACCATATGCCTTCTTGACCACATTATCCACTTGCATTGCCACATTCAGTGAACTGAAAACCTGTACAACTAGATCCCACTGTATAATGCTACTGCTTAGGGTTCTGCCATTTAGTATTTACCTCCCTCCTTCATTAGACCTTGCAAAATGCATCAACTCAAATTTGTCCATTTTATATTCCATCTGCCATTTCTCTGCCCAAGTGTCCAGCCTATCTATATCCTGCTGTATCCTCTGACAATCCTCCTCACTATCCACAGCTCACCTAATTCTTATGTGGTCCGCAAACATACTAATCAGGCCACCTACATTTTCCTCTAAGTCATTTACACGTATTACAAATAACAGGGGTCACAGCACTGATCCCTGTGGAGTACCAGTGATCACAGATCTCCTGTCGGAAAAAATATCCTTCCACTGTCATTCTATCCTCTATGATCAAACCAGTTCTATATCCATCTAACCAACTCACCGCAGATCCCATGTAACTTCACCTTTTATATCAGCCTGCAATGAGGGACCTTGTCACAGGCCTTGGTAAAGGCTTTACAGACCACATCCTCAGCTCTGTCCTCACCACTCCTCTTTGTCACTTCCTCAAAAAACTCAATCAAGTTTGAGAGGCCGGACCTTCCCCACACAAAGCCATGCTGCCTATCGCTAAAAAGGCCCTATTTTTGCAAATTCAGTAAACCCTATCTGTAAAAATCTTCTCCAATAACTTCACTACTACTGACATAGGGCTTACTCACCTGTAATTTCCTACATTATCCCTGGTGCCCTTCTTAAACAAAGGAACAACATTGGCTGTTCTCCAGTCCTCTGGGATCACTTCTGTGACTAAAGAGGATACAAATATTTTGTATGAGGCTCTAGTAATTTGCTCACCTGCTTCCCTAAGCATTCTGGGATAGATCCCATGAGGGGACTTGTCTACCTTAATCCTTTTCAAAACACCCAACACTTCCTCCTTTTTATACTGACATGCCCTACAATATCAACATTTTACAGATGCAGACAATTTCTGAAAACCGCATGTCACTAACAGTGGATCTCTTTGATTGTTACTGTGCAGTCCTTAGTAAGCTCATGCAAAAATAAAGTGTGGTCTAGTTTTGTTACCTATATATGGCATCAACCTAACCAGAATAATGCAAACAGGTCACATCAAACAAGCACAATTAAATTTGCTGGCCACTTGTCATTTTATTTAACGAGATGTTTGACAATGGTATGTTTTCAGAGTTCTTTATTACCTTTCTAGCCTACTTTAGAATAAAGAGGTTTTTTTAAATCTTATGTGACAGATAAAAATGGATCACATTGCGTTCTAGGTAACACCTATAATTTATTTAAAGCTGGACTGCTCTTATTTTCGTTGTGCATGAACAGCAGATGATCTAAATAATTACTGATACCATCATACTGACCAAGCTAAATTGCCCACAGTATCCAGGCTAGGTGGATTAGCCATGGAAAATGCAGAGTTATAGGGTAAGGTTGGGTAAGTGTGCCTGGGTGGGATGATTTTGGGAGGGCCGGTACAGACCTGATGGGCCGAATGATCTGTTTCCACACTGTAGGAACTGTATGATTCTATGATCTTCTTCCACTGCTTCATCAACCGTCTTTGCTCCATCCTAAGTTGAGATGTGTGGATGTTCACCAATAATTGAAAAATGTTTTATCAGAACATTCTTTTACAATTAATTTAAGCTGAAATGTTCTGATGTATGGATACTGAGTTGCAGCATCTATCTGGCTACATGGATTTTCAGATTTATAAAAACTGCAGAAGAAATAGGAGCAGGAGTGGGTGATTTGGCCCTGCAAACCTACTCTGACATTTAATAATTTATGGCTGATTAGATTGTGGCCTTAACTCCATTTCCCTGCTTTCCCTTCAACAATACCTGACTGTGTCTAATGTAACCTTAGATGTATTCACTTACCCTACCTCTACTGCTCTGTATGCAAAAGAATTCTGAAGATTAACAATCTCCTGACAGAAGATATTTCTTTTCATCTCAGTCTTAAATGGGAGATCTCTTATTTTTAATTTGTCCCCAATTCTGGATTGCCCCATGGCAGGGAAATATCCTCTTAACATCTACTCTGCAGAGCCCTCTCAAAAATCATTTATATTTCAATAAGATCACCTCTCATCCTTTTAATCTACAATAGTGTAGACCCAACCTGCTTAATATGGGTGATTCTCAGTTACTTCCAATGGAACCTTGAAGTACTTGTAGCCTGCCATTAGCAATCCTGACAAACCATTCTCACTAGATGAATGGCTCTTCATTAATCCATTGCTGACTACTCTTTCCCTGCAGAGCTAGTTGCTTTGTTTGCAAACTAACTGCTGCATTGCACAGAGAGGAATAGAATTACAACAGACTTCATTGATTAAGGGAAGGATCCTGTATGTCCTCAAAGAGGTTTCACTGCAGCATACATCAGATAAGTGTGACCTAATTAGCAGGTAGGGCTAGGTACAAGAGAAATGGCTTTTCTTAACAACTGACACTGAAGGGAAAAAGGGCTTTCATTAGATTTGCACAAATGTTCAACACTACTTCTCCATAAGATCACACGATGGCCAAATGTTCACTACCAATGCAATAATTCAGAACTGCCTGGAGGTGAAAGGCCCTAAAACACGCAACTTTCACTCTGGGAAATTGGGAAACAAAATGATGTTAGGCTTGCTGCTTCCAGAGGAAGTTCATAGGTGGCTATAGGGAAGGGCAGTTGTCAAAGTCTGGTTAGATAGCCCACCTCAGTTAGAGAGTCATAGAGATGTACAGCATGGAAACAGACCCTTCGGTCCAACCCATCCATTCCGACCAGATATCCCGACCAATCTAGTCCCACCCGCCAGCATCTGGCCCACATCCCTCCAAACACTTCCTATTCATATATCCATCCAAATGCCTCTTAAATGTTGCAATTGTACCAGCCTCCACCACATCCTCTGGCAGCTCATTCCATACACGGACCACCCTCTGCGTGAAAAAGTTGCCCCTTAGGTCTCTTTTATATCTTTTCCCTCTCACCCTAAACCTATGCCCTCTAGTTCTGGACTCCCCGACCCAAGGGAAAAGACTTTG
>NC_057716.1:85996346-86033576 GCF_004010195.1 Chiloscyllium plagiosum
AATCAGTCCTTGCCTTTCCAAATACATGTACATCCTGTCCCTCAGGATTCCCTCCAACAACCTGCCCACCACCGAGGTCAGGCTCACCGGTCTATAGTTCTCTGGCTTATCTTTACCGCCCTTCTTAAACAGTGGCACCACGTTTGCCAACCTCCAGTCTTCCGGCACCTCACCTGTGACTATCGATGATACAACTATCTCAGCAAGTTGCCCAGGAATCACTTCTCTAACTTCCCACAGAGTTCTCGGGTACACCTGATCAGGTCCTGGGGATTTATCCACTTTTAACTGTTTCAAGACATCCAACACTTCCTCCTCTGTAATCTGTTCTCTGAGACTTCAGCCCAATTTTATAAGAAGCACTCCATTACCATTTCATGCCACTCTATTTCTCCAGAACTGCTCACCCACTATCCAATCTGGGCTGACCTCTTGACTTGAGAAAAGTTAAACACCGAATAATCTCATATATAGCTTATATAAACTTGATATAGAGAGGAAAAACTCTCTTGTGAAACCTATTCCAAAATTTAGAATCCCCTAAAATGAGTAGAGTGTATTAAGAAAAAACTGAACTTCTATTCAATAACTACTTCAAAACAATTGATCCTTTCATAATCTCATTAAACTGTCTATCAAAATGTGAACTCAGCCCTCTCTGTTGAGGTAAGAAGTGTTGGACCCTTTGAAACTCAGTTGAGCACAAATAATAGACTTAATTATAATAACATCTTTTGGAAATTTCAACTAAAAAGTCAAATGAAACTGCAGGAAGAGATGATAATGAGGCTTTTATTTAAATTATATCACATGTCAGTACACTCCAGTGGCCAGTTTATTTGTTCTAACTGAAAGCTGCTGCATTTTTAATGTCTGAAGATTCAGATAACTTTATATCATGACATTAAACAGAGCTTATCCACATCAAGACTGTTTAAGCCTCCTCCATACAATGTGACTCCTACGCTGCATGCTTTGTGCCTGTGTAATTTAAGCCCTGTCTCTTATCAGTGAAAATTGTATTAGAGTCATAGAAATGTACAGCATGGAAACAGACGCTTCAGTCCAACTCATCCATGCTGACCAGTTATCCTACCCTAATTCAATCCCATTTGCGAGCATTTGGCCCATATACCTCTTTCCTATTCATCTAGCCATCTTGATGCCTTTTATCTGTAATTGTACCAGCCTTCACCACTTCCTCTGGCAGCTCTTTCCATGCAAGTATCACCCTCTGAGTGAAAAGGTCACCCCTTAGGTCCCTTTTATATCTTTCCACTTTCACCCTAGACCTATGCCCTCTGGTTCTGAATTCCCCCACCCCAAGGAAAAGATCTTGTCTATTTATCCTATTATGTTCCTCATGATTTTGGTTTTCTCCCACAGTCCAAAGATGTGCAGGTTAGGTGAATTGGCTATGCTAAATTGTCCACAGTGTTCAGGGACTTGTTAGGTGTATTAGTCAGGGGTAAATTTACTGTAATAGGATAGGAGAATGAGTCTGAGTGGATTACTCTTTGGAGGGTCAGTGTGGACTTGTTAGGCCATAGGGCCTGTTTCCACACTGTAGGGAATCGAATCTAATCAGGAATCCTGCCCGAAATGTCGATTTTTCCTGCTCCTCGGATGCTGCCTGACCTGTTGTGCTTTTCCAGCACCACTCTAATCTTGACTCTAATCTCCAACATCTGCAGTCCTCACTTTTACCTAGTTGGAAAAAGGAGCATGACGTCTGTATCCATGTCTCACCCACTGTTTTTAAAGCTATTGGGAGTCATCCCGGCTGCAAAGATCACAGATTGGGTCTGGGATCTCTAAGAATGGAAAGCCCAGAAGAAATTATTATTTTCAGATTGATCTCTGCAATCAGCTCTAAAACCGCCAGCAGTTCTTAACCTGTTCATATCCGTGCAAACTTGGGGAGACCCCTTGTTCTGTTTGGACATGGTTCTGAAGCTACCTGGAAACCCTCAATATCTTTGTCTCATCATGTTCCTCATGTTGAATGTCAATAGGATTTGGAAGCAGACTATTGCAACTGAGCATGATCCTGCCTTCACTTGTTCTGGTCACAAATTTAGTTTTTAACAGGAGTTGAAGTTCGACTCATCTCTGATTCTTGCTTTTTTACAATCTTGGCAAGCCAAGCTCTGTTATGCCAGCACAGTTTGAGAATGAAACTCATCACCTGCACAATTTATTTCTGTCTATACCCCACCAGCAATGTATCTATACACTGAGTCTTTGGACAGCTTTCTGTGGATTTAATCTGAAGCTCCAGGACTCAGTATACCCCATGGGGACTTCATTTAGTACATTTATAAGCTTTGAGCAATGTCCATATTAAATACAGCTGAACGTAATGTCAAGGGATGTTAATATACAAGGGAACTTTATTGAGACTAACTCTATTGTGAAGGTCAAATGCTTTATTCGAGCATTACTTTTGAGCAATCAGCATTGAATTAATTAGTGTCCAATTAATTTAAACTATGACACTCCACAACTGGGAGCCATAAATAGAGTTGCAACACACAATTGTGTACTTCCAATTGCTGAATCATCACTCACATTTCTGTAATATTTGCTTTTGTTCTGAAGTTTGCTTTATTAGCACTTCTGCTTGGCATCGTGCAGGGCAGATTGGGTAGTGATAGGCATTGTTCTCACTTCCTGAAGAATTTCCTCATACAGTTGTTGAAATCATTAGAATTCTGTAACTTGCTAAGATCCGTAGGATCTGTTTTCTCAGTGGGAAATTGACTCTTTTTATTGGCTCACCTTCATTGTTTATTCTGGGCTTCCTGGAATAAATCCATGAACAGTCATATAACAGATGTTTGCAACTTTGGTGCTTTTTTGATCTCATGGTTCTGATCCCTATTGCTTTTCATCGCAAAGATGACCTACTGTAGCCTTCAATGTTTCCCTGACCCTTTTCCTCTATTCTCTGTAAATGTTAGCTGAACAAAAACATGACTGCCCATATCTTGTTTGACAGTAGTCCTGTTGTATTGTACTCTTGTCCTTACTACTCTCGTGAAATAAACTTTAATGGTTTGAACAGCCCTGATGGGGTTCTGCAATAGAAACAGACTTATAGAGTCATGGCCCAACTTGCCTACACCACCCAGCTTTCTCAATTAAACTAGTCCCATTTGCCTGCATTTGGCCCAAGCCCTCCATATCTATCCAATGCACTGTACCTGTCTGCATGTTTCTTAGATGATGAAATATTATTCATCTCCACAACTACTTCTGGCAGCACATTTCAGACACTCACCACCCTCTGAAAGAATTATCCCTCTGGATCTTTTGTATCTCTTCCCTCTCACCTTAAATCCATGCCTTCTAGTTTTAGACCCTTCTACCATGGGGAAAAGTTGTTGGCTCTCTACCTTATCTCTGCCTCTCATGATTTTATAAACCTCTATAAGGTTACCCCTCAGTCTCCAACGTTCCAGGGAAAAAAAAGCCCCAGCCTATCCAACCTCTCCTTATAATTCAAATCTTCCTAGTAAATCTTTTCTGCACTGTTCCTAGTTTAACAATATCCTTTCTATAGTTGGGTGACCAGAACTGCATGCAATGCTCCAAATGTGGCTTAATCAATGTCTTGTACAGCTGCATCATGACGTCCCAACTCCTATACTCAAGGCTATGAATGGATCTCCTGTATATTGGAGTTGATCTTTCTCTGCACCTTCTCTGTAGCTGTAACATTATTTTCTGCATTCTGTTACATTACCCTGATGTACTTATGTAAGATGTGATTTGTCTGGTTAACACGTAAAACAATATTTTTCACTGGTTCTCAGCAAGTGTGAATTGGATTTGTTATTATTTTCAGGTTGGCCTCTGCAATCAGGTCTAAGTCACCAGCAATTCTTAACCCGTTCATATCTGTGCAAATTAGGGGAGGTCCCGTGTTCTTACATGTAAATTCACCTCTTACATGTGAATAAATTAAATCCAAATCAAATGATTAACAAAAACCCTAGTCCTTACTGACCTACGCTTCGGCTCCGGTTCTGAGAAGGGGTCACCAGGCCCGAAACATTAACTTTGACTTCTCTTCACAAATGCTGCCAGACCTGGTGAGCTTTTCCAGCAACGTTAGTTTTTGTTTATGAAGAAACATTATTTTCTCTGAGGGTTGAGTCATTGGAATTTCCTTCCTCAAAAGGATGTGGATGCAGAATTTTAAAATATGTTTAAGGCAGAGGTAGATAGGTTATTGATTACCAAGGAGAGGCAAGATTATCAGGGATATGCAAAAATGTAGACTTGAGCTTAAAATATTTTATTTCTATAAGTATGATTATAGAGATCTACTTAAGTAAATTGAAATATATTTAGAATGGTTCTTTTGAAAAACACTGATAGCAGCAAAGCTGGTCAATGATCACAAAGATTTGTGCAAAGATAAATACATAATATTTTGTTCCATGACTTGTTTCTGATTTGTTTTTCTATCCCCTTATATCACTTTTATTATATTTCAAATATTAGTGATAAACCCAACTTTATACTGATGCTGATTTGTTTTTATCAACAACAGGGGACACATAAAAAACACATCACACTCACTGTAATTTAAACACCTTCAACATCTCAACATCTGCACTGACACCAATTGTTACAGTTAACCTGAGAGTGTAACTTTTAAAAAGGGTTTTGTGATTTACATATGAAGGAAGTGAAGCTATCATGATCATTTTACCAGATGATAGACTTAACAAATATTTTTCAATGTATAATTTCAGTTACATCACACTGTAAACTTTTACTATAAATTCTGTGTCTTACAATTGTGTCTTCCACAACCACCCAGAGCGGCGCTCTGAAAGCTAGTGCTTCCAAACAAACCTGTTGGACTATAACCTGGTGCTGTGTGATTTGTAACTGTAATTTAAAGATGACTGTGGAAAGAATGTTTAAAGTATATTATGTGTTGGGAAAAGAAGGAAAATTCTTTGTCTGGGTGCATCTTTTATTTGTTGTTTTCTGTTGCCCATGTGTACACCTATATATCAATGCAATCTTCCAGTTGAAAATGAATGATTTAACTTCTGCTGATGTGCTGTACGTGAGCTGTAGACATACAGGAAGTCAGATTGAAACTAGATTTAAACAATATTAACATGAAGGATTGTTTCCAAGATAAATCATTTTGTGGGATCATGGCTCCTGTCTGTCTGCTGCCTGGTGGAAAGTTGAAATAATGAGGGAAATGAAACAGTTTTAGAAACAAGCACGAATCAGTGATACGGAATCGTGCATGTTCGAGATATCCTCTATCTTCACAGCTATTCTCTTTCATCATGGGCTACAGCCAAACAACACACAATATCAGGAGAAATGTGAGGTGAGGAAGAACAGTTTAGTTAAGGGAAACAAATTTGCCAAAGAAAGCTAAACACAGAAGAAATTGCTTTAGAAATACTTCAAGGCTTTTTGTTGAATATCTGACTGACTTTGTAATTGTATTTTCCCAACCTCCTGCTCTTTAATGTTAAATTGCTCTTTAACATATTGAGACATCAGGTAGCCACACACAACTACTGTAATATGTAATCTTGGCCACCAGCAGGTAGATTCTCAAATGCTTAGAAAAACCACTGATTTTGCTTAACTATTCTTTGCAAATGAGCCACAATTGCACTGTTTTTCCATTGTTTGACTTCCGTTCTTCCATCATTCCGATTGTCATACACCCAGGAGCTAATTTTGCCGACTTGTCATTTTGTACAATCCTTCAGCTCTCAAAGTGCCACACGAAGAAGAACTCATCCACTTAGCTACTTATTTACTTGGAACTACCATCTAACCAACAACCTAACCTAAGTTCCTATGTTCATACCCTAAGGTTACCTACTTATCTAAGTACTTATACTATAGCTACCTAACTATCTAACCTAGCAGAATCTCACATTACCTTATCTGAATATCTACCTAAAATCCTTTTTGTTTATTTATTCATGGGATGTGGTATTCACTGGCTGAGTCAACATTTATTGCCCATCCCTATTTGCCCTTGAGAAGGTGGCACCTTCTTGGCCTTCTACATTTCATTTGGTGTTCCTACTATGCCATTAAGGAGGGAGTTCCAGGATATTGACCCAACTACAGTGAGGTAACAGTGATGTATTTTCAAGTCAGGATGGTGAGTGTCTTGAAGAGGAACTTGCAGGTAGTGGTCACCTCATGTATTTGCTGTCATTGTCTTTCTAATAGTAGTGTTGTGGGTTTGGAAGCTGCTGTTTAAGGAGCTTTGGTGAATTTCTGCATCTTCTAGATGATACACATTACTGCTACTGGATGTCAGTGGTGCAGGGAATGAATGTTTCTGGATATGCTGTCCAAACAAGGTGACTACTTTGTCCTGGACAATGACAAGCTCCTTGAATATTGTTGCAGTTGCACTCATCCAGTCAGGAGTATACCACTCCTAACTTGTGCCTCCTAGATGGTTGTCAGGCTTTGGAGAGTCAAGAGGTATGTAATACGCTGCAGGATTCGTATCTCTGACTTGCTGTTGCAGCCGCGTTATTTTATGGCTAGTCAAGTTCAGTTTCTGATCAATAGTAACCCTCATGATATTGTTAATGGGGGAAATTCAGATAGATGGTGCCATTGAATATCAAGATAATAGTTTGAGTCTCTCATTGGAGATGGTTATTGCCTATCATTTTTGTGACGCAAATTTACTTTCAATGTGTCAGCCCAAGCCTGGATACCTTCCAAGTGTTACTACATTTGGGTTTCTCAGTATGTGGAGTTCTACAAATGGTGTAGAACATAATGCAATTATCTGAGCTGATGATAAAATGTCTGTTATTGATGTATTGATTGAAGCTGGTTGGGTCTAGGGCATTACTCTGAGGAACTCACTGAGGTCTCTAGAACTAAGGGACACAATTTAAAAGTAAGAGAGATGCTATTCTGTTTCAAGATGAGGAGAATTTTTTTTAACTTCGAGGGTTTTGAACCTTTAGAATTCTTTACTACAGAACATGATGACAGTTCAATTTTTGAGTATGTTTAAGGCAAAGATTGGTAATCAGAAATCGGCCAATTACATGCAGGATTCTGTGGATGACCTGAGGAAAAGGCACTGGAATGTTCAATCAGACAAAATCAAAAGTGGTCATATGAGGAATGGAAAAGGTGGCTGGCATGGGTGTGTTCCTCCTAGCACCAGATAGGAGTGGGCAGACATTGAACTGGACCAGCTGTTTGAGCTCTATGGCTCAGTACTGCAGCATGTAACTCACCTCCTGACTCCCCAGAGTCTGTCCACCATCTTCAAAACAGAAATCAGGAGTGCGATCGTGTAGTCTCCACTTACCTGAATGACAGCAGTTCCAAAAATACTCAAGATGCTTGACATCTCGCAGCACAAAGCCATCCGTGTGATTGGCACCCCATGCATTACCTTCAACATTCAGTCCTGCCATCACCGATATACAGAGGCACCATTGTGTATCATCTACAAGAAGTAGTTCAGCAAATTGCTCAGGCTCCTTTTACAGCTTATTCCAAAGCCTTGACCTTTACAACTAAGAACGACAAGGGGAACAGATATTTGGGAACCACAAGCATTGCAAGTTCTCCTCTAAGCCACACTGCCCTGACTTTGAATTTTATTGTTACCCTTCATTGTCCCTACATCAACATCCTGGAACTCCCTTCCTAATTGCGTACTGGTATATCTACACCACATGGACTGCAGTGATTCAAGAAGGTGAACTCAGTGTCCATTTGAAGGCTGGTAGAAATGCATTACAGATACCGGTCTAGCCAGCAATGCCAAAACCCCTGCAAGAATAAATTAGAAAACATTACCCCTAAAACACAATTGTGTGAGTTGTATTATGATCAGATTACCCCTAACTGCTACCGTCCCAACATTGTGTGTTGAGTTTTTAGAAGACGCACTTCAAGAGACATTTGTCCCGTTATACCTGCAAAGTTGGAGCTTAACGACTTTTTCAGGTATGTGTCCTGGATGCCACAGAGAAGTCTTCACCAATAGCGTGAGTCATGCGCTTCCATTTTGCAACAGTTCAAAAGGTTACCCGCTATATCTGTTGTTTTACGCCAGTAATGCAAGTGCGGCATCAATAAATTTATAAGCTCGTAACTTTCAACTAGGCTTTTATATATTGTTACTGGTAATGAAATACATGTTTCTTAAAATAGCAATAAATTTTGCAGAAGTCTATGTTGTGGTTTTAAATCACATCCATTGTGGTATGTTAACAACCTCCATTTTATTCCTTTGTCACAGGTAAATGCCAGTAAATTGTTTTGAACATCCCTGAAATATTTTCCTTCATCTGTACATTAAGCTTCTCATCCAATCAACCTAATCATCCCCAATCAGATCAGTTGATTGCCACTAGTGCTTTGATATTTTAAGTTAAAAATCACACAACACCAGGTTATAGGAGAAAGTGAGGACTGGAGATCAGAGATCAGAGCTGAAAATGTGTTGCTGGAAAAGTGCAGCAGGTCAGGCAGCATCCAAGGAGCAGGAGAATCGACGTTTCAGACATGCGCCCTTCTTGTGTTGGACTAGGGTGTACAAAGTTAAAAATCACACAACACCAGGTTATAGTCCAACAGGTTTAATTGGAAGCACACTAGCTTTTGGAGCATCGTTCCTTCAACAGGTGGTTTTGTCCACAACCACCTGATGAAAAAGCGGCGCTCCAAAAGCTAGTGTGCTTCCAATTAAACCTGTTGGACTATAACCTGGTGTTGTGTGATTTTTAACTTTGTACACCCTAGTCCAACACTGGCATCTCTAAATCATGACTACTGTTGATATTTTAAAACTGGAATAAATGGCTTTCAGCACAGAACTATGTTTTGGCTCAATCCCGGTTTGATTTGTGATTTCTTTTCTCTTCCCTTCCAGTGGAAGAGTGAGCTGATTCATATATTCCAAATTCAATAAAGCCAGTTGGCATTTTGGACCAGACGTGAAAATCTGCAATCAGATTTGCAATCAGTAATTCCTCTCATAGTATTCTTGCTGCTGTTTGCCTGACAATACACAACAGATATTGAGTGCTCATATTCTCTTGGGACTCATAAAGTGCGTACTTAGAGTTAAAGGAAGCAAGAAAGAACAGTGTTTGAAACTTGCAAATCTTCATTCAAGCATTACCTCCAAAGAAATTTACGTGACCAATGATATCCATTAAACCTTGTCTAGCTTCTCTTGAAAGGCAACTATACTACTCACTTCAACCACTCTCTGTGGTCATGAGTTTCATATTCTCTTCTTACTTTGAATGTAGTAGTTCCTTCTGAATTCGCTGTATTTTCTCAGCGGATGTGTTGATGGCCTTTATTTATGTTTTTCCCACAAGAGAAACATATATCCAACCATTTGAAACCGTTCAAGATTTTATAGACCTCAATTAACTGATCCTTCAGCAAACTCTCTAAAGAAGGAAAGACTGTCATCCTTCCCTCCTGCAACATTTCTTATTAAAGCAAGTTAGGTCCTAAGGAGTGTCTTAAAAGAGAAGAGTGAGATAGAGAAATGAAATGGCTAAAGGCAAAAATTCCAGAGCCCAAGGCCAGAATTGATTGAATACAGCAAACTCAGAGTGTTGTCAGCCTAGAACAGATAATAGAGAGAGGGCAGGGTTAGACTCTTGAGGGATTTTAAAAGAAATATGAGATTTTTAAAGTTAACATGTTGTTTCACTGGTTATCAATGTCGGTCAGCTAGCACAGGGGAGGTGAATCACACTTGCACCAAGTCCAATCACTCACAGTAGAGTTTTGGGTGACCCCAAGTCTATTGAGGGCAGTATGTGGAAGGTATGTTGGCATTGTTAATTTTAGGAGTGACACAGGCATGGATGAGTGCATCTGTAGCAGATAATAAAATGCCAGCCAGCTCGCCATGGGAATGCCCCACGAGTGAACAAAAAAACCTGTTACACCTCAATACTGATTGGAACCTACAGACTATTTCTGATAGCAATTCTGATGAAGAGCTGCTGGACTCAAAATGTTAACTCTGCCAGACCGGCTAAGTTTCAGCAACAATTTCTGTTTCTGTTTCAGATTTAAGAGACTATTTCCAATGTTTTTCTCCTATAGTTTCAACACTTGCAATCTTTTAGAGTTTTTATTTATCAAGTCCATGAGTTCAGAGTTGGTCATCAGTTCTACCCAAGTTGTCACTCTAACATAAATTTGGCACAGTAAATTGGGCTGTTATCTCACGAGTCTGCAAAGTACTGTGATTAAATTGTCTCAGACAGTTCAGGCAATACACTTGGCATTGTTTCACAGCAGGGGATGTATTATCAAGTAACTAACAAGGGCAAGAGTATTTCCTCTGTAATTGTGTGGAATTATTTTTACAGCTCTCTGTTTATTACAAATTAGGATCCTGTAATTCAATGAGATGTGATCCTTCGAGCTACAGCAGAAAACTGAGATAACATGCTGAAGCCAGCGGAAGTCTTGCTTTACAAGTTTCGATGGACCTTTTCCTTCTCGTAAACCCGTGGTTTCTTGTTCAGCTGATTTATCGATTGTAGATCAATTAAACAGACTTTTTTTTGGTTTCTGTGATGAATCTACCTGTCTTTTAAGATGAACAAAGTGTTTGAAACTAGTCATTTCAGTTTATTTCTTAGTTGATCCCAGCCAAAACAATGGTTGAAGCATTACCATGAATTGAGAATATCAAGCAGTAAAGCAAGAACTTGGATATATTATGGCTGTCACAATGACTGCAGCACTCCTCAAAGTGCCTTAGAGCCACTGCAATGTGTTTAAATGCAGTCACAGTTGAAACTTAGAAAACACAGCTATTTTGTGCATGATACAATCCTGCAAATAGCAGTGAGACAAAGTGCAGATAATGTTTTAATAATGTTGGTCGAGAGACAAATATTAGCCAGACAAAATCCCAGTTTGTTAGGTTTGTGCAATCATTCTGCCCATCCGAGAGGGCAGAGGGTTGAGCTCATCCAAAAATAATAATCGTTCCCACTTTGATCACTGTTCGCTGGAAGCTTGGCAATTGCATAAAGACTGAATCAGACTTAGCTGTGATCCCCCGACCAGCGGTTAGCCAGGTTTTCAAATGAAAGTATAGTTATTACATGAGGAAGCCAAACTAGCTTGCTGTGCCTCTAATGATCAGACTGGGAGATTGCTTTAAGGAACAAGCCTGATGCACAATATAATCTTCATGGTAACATTCTCATCTCTGAGCCAGAATTTATGGTTTCAAACTCCACTGGAATTGTTTAAGTACTTAAACTAGGCGAATACTGTAGTGTAGTACTAAAGGTAGAATTACTAGCTTAATCCAAAGTGGTGGCAAAGTAGGACACTGCAGCCAGAGTTCATGGGCTCCATCCGTTCTTTTTCTTTGTCCCCTTTTTTCTCTTTCTATTGTTTCTTTTTTTTCTCATCTGTCTTTTTCCTTTCCTGCCTTCTGTCACCTGGAGCACAGCAGGACGGCAGCTAACAGGCCAGAGCAGAGTAAGAGCTGCTAACAGCCTGGAGCATGGAGTGGCCAATGGGCTCAGAGTAAGGGCGGACGGATGGTGATCTGGAGCAGGTGTGGGGACAGCCATCAGCCCGGAATGGAGTGGGGACAGCCAGTGGCCTGGAGCTGGAGCGGAGACAGCCAGCGGCCCGGAATGGAGTGGGGACAGCCAGTGACCTGAAATGGAGCAGGGACAGCCAGTGGCCTGGAATGGAGTGGGGCTAAAAATGTGTTGCTGGAAAAGCGTAGCAGGTCAGGCAGCATCCAAGGAGCAGGAGAATCGACGTTTCGGGCATGAGCCCTGAAGAAGGACTCATGCCAGAAACATCGATTCTCCTGCTCCTTGGATGCTGCCTGACCTGCTGCGCTTTTCCAGCAACACATTTTCAGCTCTGATCTCCAGCATCTGCAGTCCTCACTTTCTCCTGGAATGGAGCGGGGACAGCCAATGGCCTGGAATGGTCTGGGGACAGCCAGTGGCCTGGAGAGAAGTTGGTTACTGATTGAGAACCGGTAGAGCCTGGGCAGACCACATGGAAGCCTTTGTAGAAAAACTGTCAGGTTTGTTTTTTAAGTTTTATTTCTTATTTTCTTAAATAATATGTATATCTGTAATGTAGTGTAGGGTTAGTTTTCTTTATTTTCCTCTATATTTTTGTACTGCAGATTTGTAACTAGATACTTTGTAGTGAAGATGGCACTGTGTTGGTGACATTGTACACTGTTCACTGTACTGCTGTTCTTTTATAACGTGAGTACTTGTGACAATAAACCTAATTCTAATTCTAATTCTACTGAAGGAGTGCTGCTGTGTCAGAGGTGTTGCTGTAAATGTGTACCTGGTAGATATTAAAAGTTTTCCATGGCACTGTTTATGTATTTAGTCCTCCTCCAATATCACTCAAACTGCTGCTTTGGAAAATCTGTTTGTGAAAGACGTGCCATGTCCTTAGGGGTCATAATTACATGTAACAAATTGGACACCTATTATATCTATCAGAACAAATGGATTTGAAATTCTCTGAGTAACAATCTGCAAAGAAATCTGTTAATTCAGTATTGTTCCTTTCATTTTAAGCATTTTACTTAACATATATACTGCATTGCCCCATTAGCAGCATGTGAGATGACATTTGACATTGCTTATCACAGGTACAGGGTTGAAACTTTATTGCTGGAACAGCACAGCAGGTCAGGCAGCATCCAGGGAACAGGAGATTCGACGTTTTGGGCACATGCCCTTCGGGCACATTCCTGAAGAAGGGCATGTGCCCGAAACGTCGAATCTTCTGTTCCCTAGATGCTGCCTGACCTGCTGTGCTGTTCCAGCAATAAAGTTTCAGCTTATCACAGGTACACAATCCTTTATCTGAAATTCTGAAATCTGAAAAGCTCCAAAATCCGAAACTTTTCATGGAGTGTGGAGCGTCACTTTGGCGTGCTAACAGGTGACCCAACGCCACACCTACTTGAACCCCGTCACTCAGATGTGAAATGGCGGTGTGGCCCAGCACTGGCAGGTGTCAATTGCGTCTCAGCGCTCATACTATTCACACGTGCATCTGCTGTTAGACAATTGTTTTTAAATTTCACTGTGAAATGTCATTTATTCCGAAATCTGAAAAATTTCGAATTCTGAAAAACAACTGGCCCCAAGTATTGCAGATAAAGAATAGTGTACCTGTAATAAGTAATAGTAAATGTTTATTTTCTTGCCTAATTTAACTTTGCATTATACATGCATAGAACATAGAAAAATACAGCGCAGTACAGGCCCTTTGGCCCTCGATGTTGCGCCGATCCAAGCCCACCTAACCTACACTAGCCCACTATCCTCCATATGCCTATCCAATGCCCGTTTAAATGCCCATAAAGAGGGAGAGTCTGCATAAAGAAAAATAAATGATTCCGAAGATTTGTATTTTGCAAAAAACGTTTTTTTTTGTGAACTGGTAATAATAACAACTCATGTTTAATTTGCACCTTTAAATATGAAAGACTTCTTCAGGTGGAAGAGTTTTCACAGGAAACATGTTCATGAGATGTATTTTGAGGAGGGCCTAAGGGTTCTCTCTGCATTTTTACTCCAAGTAAATGAAAATAATAGGAAATTGTGTCTATACAGCAACATCGACATGGTAATAAATCCCCAAATTGTTTATGGGAACAGTACTAAACAAAATTTGACACTGAAACACGTAACAAAATAATAGGACTGGTGACCAAGAGTTTGGTCAACTTGGAAAGTTTTAAAGACTCTTAAATATGAAAAGACCAGGTAAGAAAGCTGAGAAGATTTGGTCAGGAATTCAGGAATTCCTGAAGAAGGGCTTATGCCCGAAACGTCGATTCTCCTGTTCCCTGGATGCTGCCTGACCTGCTGCGCTTTTCCAGCAACACATTTCCAGCTCTGATCTCCAGCATCTGCAGACCTCACTTTCTCCTCAGGAATTCTAGGCCATAGCACTTAGACAGCTAGAAGTATGACTGCCAGTGGTGGAGAGATAGAAAATGATGATGAGCAATAAAACTTAGCCTGGTTGGGATTTTCTTCAGAGAGTCAATGTGGACTTGAAGGGCTGAATGGCCTGCTTTCCACATTGTAGGGATACTATGATTCTGTCAAGCATTTATCCCATGATTCTTTTATCCTGTGAGGATTGAGACACCACACGAGTCACCATGGATCCTTGGAAACAGCCAGTTGCTTGAGAATTTAGTGCAGCTGTCACCTTGTCTTGCACACGGTTAGGGTGGACACTCACCCTTTCAGATTGCACAATCCACTCCAAGAGATGAAACAAATCTGTGATGCTGTCCCAGGCAATCCTCTGACTGCAGTAGTAATGCAACTTGTTTACTTTTAGGAAATGGTATAGAGGACAACTGACTCTGGTCCTCCTGTATCTCCTCCTGTTCCAGAGTAGACTTTCTGCTATAACTTCTACATGTGGAGGCTGTGTGGCAGTTGCTGGAGGTTGTTGCTGTTTTGGGACTTGCTGTGCATTAGATCCTCCTCCGTTTCTGTGTGCCTTCATTGAACCATAGACACAGTGATGATAACCCCTGTTGTGATTGTATCCATTGTCACGGTTCCAACGTGGCGTACATCAGAGACGGAACAGGTCGTTAGTAATGTGAGCAGTCAGCATTCACATCACTCACAAATGATGGCAGGATAGCCCACTCGATAGAGTCGGATATCAAGGATTGTAACAAGCCCTGCCATTGAATGCCTGTACATGAACATTTAGCATCATGGAAGTTCTAAGATGGAGGAGCAGACGTGAACCATTCAGCGCAGTGAGTCTGCTGTGCCATTCAATGTGATCATGGCTGATCTGATAATCCTCAACTCTATTTTCCTGCCTTTTCCTTATAACACTTGACCTATTGTGGTGTTCTCTCTAACAGCATGGCCAATAAAGCAGAAAGTATGCTGAGTGAACCAAGAGAGTTTGGGACTCAGAATATTGGAAGTGCTATATTTGCTCTTGACCTCCTGCACCTTAAAGTTAATATGGTTTCACATTGTCACTGTAAAAAAGGATAGTCTGTAATAAAATTCAGTATTTCACCTGGTGACTGTTTCATTCTGAAACTATGTTTGGTTGGTGCAATAGTAACATCAACTAGTTGGAGTACTAACTGATGACAAGCTTGCCTTAAGGAGTTTTGTATGCTAAAGTATTAAATGATGTTTGCCTAAGCCAAATGGTTTGGTAACCATAGCAACATGACAGACCTCATGAGAACAGCAGAGCAAAGAGAGGTAAAGCTGTCATCTATTGTCACCCTTGACTAATCCAGGCTTAGTTGCAGAGAAATCAAAGTCTATGCAAGCAGGATTTACGTACAGGTTCAAGTGTCTCTGAAATTTTTCAAAGTGCTCGTGCTGCTTAATGGTGATTTTCAGTGAAATCTTTTAATTGCATTGAACTACAGTCGCATAAATGATTGTTGGATCTCTTCCCAGCAAAGCAGATTCTTAAATTCCATATTTAATTCAAATTCAATTCTGCTAATCCTGTAATGAACAACTGTCAGTGGGTATTGTGGAATTGAGGCTGTATTTAAGTCAGTCTCGAATTCTTGTTCTCACTAGCACCCTGATCTAACTAGGCAAAAAATAAGGCCTGCAGATGGTGGAAACCAGAGTCTAGATTAGAGTGGTGCTGGAAAAGCACAGCAGGCCAGGCAGCATCCAAGGAGCAGGAAAATCGACATTTTGGGCAAAAGCCCTTCATCAGGAATAGAGCTATGCCGTGCTTTTCCAGCGCCACTCTAATCTAGACCCTGATCTAACTGTTCCTTCCCAATATTCTCAGTTTGCTCACAGATTTTTAAAAATCATTTACACAATGAGGTCACTGCTGGCTGGGCCATTGTTTATTGCACAGCCATTTTTCTCAGAGGGAAATAAAGAGTCAACCATGTTGCAGTGAGTGTGGAGTCACATGTAAGCCAGACTAGGTAAGAATGTCTGTTTCCTTTCCTAAAGGACATTAGTGAACCAGATGGGTTTTTCCAACAATTGACAATAGATTCATGGTCATTGTTGGAGTCTTGATTCCAGAAATTTATTAGATTTGAATTCCACCATATGCCATGGAAGGATTTGAACCTGGACTCACAGAATATTATGTGGATCTCTGGATTGACAGTCCCATGATAATACCCAGGCCATTGCCTCCCTGGTGCAACAAGTCTATATTGTTTTTAACACTGCTTCAAGATGGAAAACAATATCTAATTAAGCATGGGTAAATGTTTGTTTCTTTCTCTAGTCAAATAAGTAGTGGAAATCTATCGGTTTTCATTTTCCTGCAGATGCTACATTTTTAATCTGTAATTGACAGAATAGATGACTAATTAAAATAAGTTTCCATGTGTTTCAGAAACTTTCATTTTGAACCTTTTCAAGAATTTCCACCAGTGCATTGCAGGACTGTTAAAGAAGAGCTTAATTCTGGATGTAGGTTTGCTCGCTGAGCTGGAAGGTTCGTTTTCAGACATTTCGAGACCATACTAGGTGACATCTTTAGTGAGCCTCCAGATGAAGCTGAAATGTATGATGACGAAACATCTGAAAATGAACCTTCCAGCTCAGCGAGCAAACCTACATCCAGAACCTCAACCTGAGCTACAAATCTTCTCAAAACTTGCTAACACCTATGGGCGCAATATGTTAAAACTGGCCCGAAAATGGGAAATGAATGCCAACTGACAGAGTGCCACCTGCTAACAACTGTACTTCCTGCACGAATGCCTAAGGAAACAGGTACGACCTAAATGTCATAAATACAAACCTCCCCTTAACACCCCATTAGCCAAAAGAATAGCAGAGCAAAGCGGCTGCAGAATGCTTAGAGAAATGATTAATGACATCCACAACAGACTCCATAAATACAACTGTGAAATTTTGCGCCAAAAATGTTTACTCACTAATGCAACAGACCATGAACGGACAGACACAGTACAACATGCCATCGGTGTTAGACAGAGACTAACACAGAAAATGAAAAAAATAGACCGACAGAAAAAACCTCGACAAACTTACACAAAATAACAACACTGACAACACAGAAGCATGGATAAAAAACTTATCAGACCGACCTATAACAGACAATGAAAAATCCGTCTTAGTAAGAGGATTAAATTCAGGATGCGGACAAGAAAAATTTCTTAGCTGCATTAGAAACAACACTGAAAGACAGCCAACTCATAGAAGAAACCCAGCAAACCATGAGACAGGCAGTCACACCAGCAAGAAAAGGCTTCATCTGGAGGCTCACTGAAGATGCTACCTATTATGGTGATGAAACGTCTGAAAAAAATCCTTCCAGCTCAGCGAGCAAACCTACATCCAGAACATCAATCTGAGCTACAAATCTTCTCAAAATTCACTAGGAGCTTAGTTGTTATTCCATTGCCACAAATATGGTAGCATAAAGATTGTGTTAAGAGACTAATAACGCAGAGGACTGTGTAAGTAATTGGTAGATGCAAGTTCAAATCTTGTAGCAACAGCTAAAGAATTTCAATTCAATGTATTCATTGTGGAGTAAAAAATAAATGTATCATGAATGGTGAATATAAATCCATGGCATTATTGTGAACATCCATGTAGTTCAATCATGACTTATCTGGTTTGGCCTGTTTGTAATATTAGATCGACAGTAATGTTATTGAACTGTTAGCCACCCTCTGAATTGACCTAGCAAGTCACTAAGTTGTATTCAAGGAGCTGACTCCCTGCCATCTTCTGAAAGACAATCAGTGGTGGGTGATAAATTCTGCCTTCCACATCTGTAGAATGTATAACACAAATTTCATCATGTATTAGTGTTCCCAAAGGAAGTCGCTTATTCTGAGTTCAATTTAGATGCACATCATGCAGTTAATTAATTATGACATTGTCAAATGATCTGTTCAGATGGTTACACATTCAAATTTTTATTGTGGGCCTATTAAATATGAAATGTTAGCATTCTAACATTTGAATGAATGATATCTGAATCTACTTTTAACGATGTTGTACTAACTTTGTAGAACAAAAATACCGGATAATCGAGGTTTGAAAGTTAAATTAGTTTTGATATTTCAATCTCATTTGATGTAGAGAAACTATATTGAGTCTCACTTAATGTTGACACTTGATGGAACTGTTAAAATCTCCTCGCCAGGTCAGAATGTTTCCATCTGGGTGTTCTTGTTATACAAAAAAGCATAGGCCTTATGCTTACTGTTTGTGGAGGTTGGGTTGGTGGGGGGTGTGGGCTTGACGAGGGAGTCACAGAGGGAGTGGTCTTTTCGGAACGCTGATTGGGGAGGGGAGGGAAATATATCCTTGGTGGTGGGGGATAGGGGAGGGGAGAAGGGATCCTTCCATATCCGCCACAAATTCACCTGCACCTCCGCACACATCATCTATTGCATCCGCTGCACCCGATGTGGCCTCCTCTATATTGGGGAGACAGGCCGCCTACTTGCGGAACGTTTCAGAGAACACCTCTGGGACACCTGGACCAACCAACCCAACCACCCCGTAGCCCAACACTTTAACTCCCCCTCCGACTCCACCAAGGACATGCAGGTTCTTGGACTCCTCCATCGCCAGACCATGGCAACATGACGGTTGGAGGAAGAGCGCCTCATCTTCTGCCTGGGAACCCTCCAACCACAAGGGATGAACTCAGATTTCTCCAGTTTCCTCATTTCCCCTCCCCCCACCGTGTCTCAGTCAAATTCCTCGAACTCAGCACCGCCTTCCTAACCTGCAATCTTCTTCTTGACCTCTCCGCCCCAACCCCACTCCGGCCTATCACCCTCACTTTGACCTCCCTCCACCTATCGCATTTCCAACGGCCCTCCCCCAAGTCCCTCCTCCCTACTTTTTATCTTAGCCTGCTGGACACACTTTCCTCATTCCTGAAGAAGGGCTTATGCCCGAAATGTTGATTCTCCTGTTCCTTGGATGCTGCCTGACCTGCTGCGCTTTTCCAGCAACACATTTTCAGCTTACTGTTTGTCACAAGGTGAATTGCACCTTCAGAGAACCAGCATTGACACGATGAACTGAATAGCCTTCTTTTGCACTGTAACAATTTTCTGCTTCTGTGTTCAAAGCAGTTAGGAAGGCAAATAGAGTATTGGCCTTTGCTGTTACAGGGAATGCAGCATAATGGTGGAGAGACCTTGTTACATCTGTGGAAGGCATCGGTAAGATCACAGTTAGAGTACTGTGTGCAGTCCTAAGGTTCACTAGGCTGATTCTTGACCTTTGAAGCAAGGTTGAACAGGTTGGGCTGATACCTATTGGAGCTTAGAAGAATAATGAGAAACATCCCATTGAAAAATGTAAAATTCTAAGCAGACTAGATAGTGTAGATATGTTGCTCCTCACAGGGGTTTCTAGAATTAGGGGTCATTTAAAAATGAAGCATCTCATGTTTAAGATTGAAATGAGTTGAAATTACTTTCTCCAAGGAGATTTTACTTTGGAACACTCTTATAGAGAGCAATGGAGGCTGCATCATTGAATATACTCAGTGTCTTGTTAGATAGACAAGAAAGTCAAGGGTTATGATGGGTAGGTTAGAAATTGAAGTGAAGGCCATGATCAGATCAGTCTTGATTGTATTGAATAACAGAGCAGATTCAAGGAACCAAGTGGCCTACTCCCATTCCTATTCTGTTCTTATGTTTATGTTTTTATATGTGAGCCTGTGTGTGTTGCACCCTTCAGAGAAATTGAGACTGCTGGTAGTACTGAAAGAACAGTGACAGCTTGATGTAAGGGTTTGCTGACCTTTTCAGAACTGGAGTGTCATTTTTGTATCGCACTGTTGAGCATAATGAAAGAAACTTTAAGCAACTGACTAATGTAGCTCCTCAATTTTTATGGTGAAAATTAGCCACATTTCTAAATTCAGATCATTTTTTACCTCAAAGTGCTATTCAACAAGCACTGCAATATCTATCAGAATTTCTTAGTCAATACAGACAGAGGAACCTCAATTATCCAAATACTATCTGAAAATCGGATTATCCGAAGGAGATCTCTAGGTCCCGATGGAAACATTACGTCAAAGACGTGTTTCCAACAGTGATCGCGTCTTTTGTTTACAGTGATTAAACAGGCACCATCTCCAAATGACTGACTGCCCTGCCCTCTCTCTCTCTCCCCACACTTTCCCTGTAGTTCTATACAGGGGTGTACCCTAAACCCCGCTTCCCCTCATAATCTCTCCAACATTGTCCTTGACATGGAACCTGTCAAAAAGGTGCAGTAAAAAGTTGTGTGTGTGTGCTATTTGGAGACTTACCCCACTAAGGCAACTGCAGCAGTCTTGTAGGTGGCCAGTCTAGCTGTCCCAGAGAGGTGGTGGAGGGGGCAGTATTGGACGGGGTTTGGGGCCGGGTGGGAGGTGTTGCATGGGGTTGGGGGTGTCGGGAGGTGTTGCACAGGGTTGGGGGTTGGCGGAGGTGTTGCACGGAGTTGGGGGCAGAGGGTGCGGTGTTGGGGACGGGGAGAGGTGTTGCATGGAGTTCAAGGCAGGGGAGGTGGTGCAGGAGTTGGGGGCGGGTGACGGTGTCGGACAGCATCGGGGTGGGGGAGGGCGGGGTCTCGCGCACAGTGTGTTCTGCAGTCTCCTGAATGAGGAGCAGACTTTAAAAACTCCGAGTCCCAGAGGAAAGGCATTTAATCGATTAACCGAATAATCGATTATCCGAACGAAATAGTGCCCGTACATCACGTTTGCTTAATCGAGGTTCCCCTTTATTATAGAGGGACATTTAGAAAGGTTGCTTTTAGTGGATTTGCATTTTCTTTTTATAATAAAAAATAACTACATTTTGTCTGTTTTGGAATTCATCATGTAAGGAGGTTAAATTACAACAGGACATTATGCTACATGGTGGTAAGGATGTAACTGGAGTACAATGTACCTTTGAAATTATTATTTTATAGGAAGGCTGTTATCACACTTTAGCTGTGAGGAAAGAAGGATGACTTTGGATCGTTCCCTACATAGCAATGTCAGGAGAGATTTAATTGGAGTATATGAAATTATGAGAGCCCAGATAGAGTAAATAAGAAGGATCCTTGAGCAGACAGATTGAAGGGATCAAATTTGAAGCAATTTGTTAAAAAAAAGTTTCAACCAAAGATTTGGAACCCACTGTCAGAAAAAGTGGTGACAACAGGAAACATAATCACATTTCGAAAGTACTCAGATGCATTAGAAGAATCATTATTAACTAGGCTGTAGGATAATTAATCATTGGAGGAGGAGGGTCTACAAATACCTCCATCCTTAATGACGGAAGAGCTCGATACATCAGTGCAAAAGATAAGGCTGAAGCATTCGCAGCAATCTTCAGCCAGAAGTACTGAGTGGATGATCCATTTCGGCCTCCCCCCAGTACTCCCCAGTATTGCAGATACCAGTCCTCAGCCAATTTGATTCCACAGGGTGGGGGGTGGGCGGAGGTGTTGCACGGAGTTGGGGGCAGAGGGTGCGGTGTTGGGGACGGGGAGAGGTGTTGCATGGAGTTCAAGGCAGGGGAGGTGGTGCAGGAGTTGGGGGCGGGTGACGGTGTCGGACAGCATCGGGGTGGGGGAGGGCGGGGTCTCGCGCACAGTGTGTTCTGCAGTCTCCTGAATGAGGAGCAGACTTTAAAAACTCCGAGTCCCAGAGGAAAGGCATTTAATCGATTAACCGAATAATCGATTATCCGAACGAAATAGTGCCCGTACATCACGTTTGCTTAATCGAGGTTCCCCTTTATTATAGAGGGACATTTAGAAAGGTTGCTTTTAGTGGATTTGCATTTTCTTTTTATAATAAAAAATAACTACATTTTGTCTGTTTTGGAATTCATCATGTAAGGAGGTTAAATTACAACAGGACATTATGCTACATGGTGGTAAGGATGTAACTGGAGTACAATGTACCTTTGAAATTATTATTTTATAGGAAGGCTGTTATCACACTTTAGCTGTGAGGAAAGAAGGATGACTTTGGATCGTTCCCTACATAGCAATGTCAGGAGAGATTTAATTGGAGTATATGAAATTATGAGAGCCCAGATAGAGTAAATAAGAAGGATCCTTGAGCAGACAGATTGAAGGGATCAAATTTGAAGCAATTTGTTAAAAAAAAGTTTCAACCAAAGATTTGGAACCCACTGTCAGAAAAAGTGGTGACAACAGGAAACATAATCACATTTCGAAAGTACTCAGATGCATTAGAAGAATCATTATTAACTAGGCTGTAGGATAATTAATCATTGGAGGAGGAGGAGGGTCTACAAATACCTCCATCCTTAATGACGGAAGAGCTCGATACATCAGTGCAAAAGATAAGGCTGAAGCATTCGCAGCAATCTTCAGCCAGAAGTACTGAGTGGATGATCCATTTCGGCCTCCCCCCAGTACTCCCCAGTATTGCAGATACCAGTCCTCAGCCAATTTGATTCACTCCACGTAACGTCAAGAAACGGTTGGAGACACTGGATACTGCAAAGGCTACAGGCCTTGACAACATTCCAGCAATAGCACTGAAGACTGGTGCTTCAGAACTTGCCACTTGCCTAGCCCACCTCTTCCTGTACAGTTACAATGCTGGTATCTACCAAGTATAGTAGAAAATTGCCCAGGTATGTTCCGTACACGCAAAGCAGGACAAATCCAACCTGACTAGTTACTGCCCCATCAATCTACTTTCGACCATCAATAAAGTGATGGAATGTGTGATCAACAATGCTATCAAGTATTTGCTGAGAAATATCCTGCTCAGTGACACCTAGCTTGGGTTCCACCAGGACCACTCAGCTCTTGACCTCATTACAGCCTTGGTTCAAAAGGACAAAAGAGCTGAATTCCAGGTGATGTAAAAGTGACTGCCTTTGACATCAAGGCTGCAGTCAACTGAGTGTGGCATCAAGGAGCCTGAGCAAAACTGGAGTCCGTGGGTATTGGGGACAAACTCTCTGCAGGTTAGAGTTATCCCTGACACATAGGAAGTGGTTCTGGCTGTCGGAGATCAGTCATCTCAACTCCAAGACATCTCTGCAGGAGTTCCTCAGGGTAGTGTCCTAGGCCCAATCACCTTCAGCTGCTTCATCAGTGACCTTCACTCGATCATAAAATCAGAAGTGGGAATGTTCACCAATGATTGCACAACATTCAGAATCATTCAGAACTTCAAATACTGAAGCAATCTGTGTTCAAATGCAACAACATCTACACAATATCCAGGCTTGGGCTGAAAAATGGCAATTAACATTCACACTACACACATGCCAGGCAACAACTATCACTAATAAGAGACAATCTAATCACCATCCCTTGACATTCGATGGTTTTATCATCACTGAATCCCTCACTATAAACATTCTTGGGGTTACCATTGATCAGAAACTCAGTAGCTACAAAAGCAGGTCAGAGACTAGAAACACTGCAGCAAGTAACTCACCTCCTAACTCCACAAAGCCAGTTCATCATCTACAAGGCACAAGTCAGGAGTGGGATGGAATATTCACTTGCCTGGCTGGGTGCAGCCCCAGCAACACTCAAGAAGATTGACACCATCCAGGGCAAAAAGAAAGTAAGAACTGCAGGTACTGGCATTCCTGCTCGAAATGTCGACTATCCTGCTCCTTTGATGCTGCCTGACCGGCTGTGCTTCTTCAGCACTCCATCATCCAGGACAAAGCAGCCCGATTGATTGATACCACATCCACAAGCATCCACTCCCTCCACCACCAACACTCATCAGCACCAGTGTGTACTATCTACACGATGGACTGCAGAAATTCACCAAAGATCCTCAGACAGCACCTTCCAACCCCATGACCACTTCCATCTAGAAGATCAAGGGTGCCAGATACATGGGAACACCACCACCTGTAAGCTCCCCTTCAGGCTACTCACCTTCCTGAATTAGAAATATATCACTGTTCCTTCACTGGGTAAGATCCTGGAATTCTGTCCCCAACAGCATTATGGGTCTATTTTTAGCATGTGGACTGCAGCAGTTCAAGAAGGCAGCTCACCACCACCTTGTCAAGGGTAACTGGGGACGGGCAATTAATCCTATGTCCCATGAATAAGAAAAAACAAGCTGGTGCCTGTGCTTAAGCTGAAATAATTTCATCCCACATGAACACCATCAGCCAAATGGATTTTTCAGTGTTGTCTTTACAGATCACATAGAAGGTCATTTCCATTCTGCAGCAGCAGAAAATACCTTCAAATTGATCATAAGATGCCCATCTGTGATGTGACAGATGGTCTAATAATTAGTACTCAGAGTAATAGACTAGATAACATTACAATAACAAAACAGTACCAGATGTGATAACATAATAATGATTATGTAATTCAAAGGCTTGAACTTATGCTTCAGAGTCATGAGTTCAATCTGACTATAACAGCTGGTGTAATTTAAATTTACTGAATAAATCTGGATTTAAAAGGCTATTCTTGGAAATGTTGACTATGAAATTATCATAACATGTTGGTTTACATATGCCATTTAGGGAAGGAAACTTTCTGATCTGGCATATGTGACCACTGTGTAGTCTTTGTGAAGTTGAAGTCCTGCCTTTACACTAAGAGTGCCCTTCCGTGCGCTGTCTATCACAGTGCTAAATGGGATTGATTCCAAACAGAAGTTCCAAATTGAGCACCCATGAGGTACTGATCAGCAATGGGGGTAGATTTATATTCAACCACATTCTGTACTCTCATGGCCCAACATATACTTTATGATTGACATCAGGCCAAAGGATCCACTCGAATTCAATAAGCTGTGCAGAATGGCATGTCCAGAGCAGCATCTGGCATACCTTAAAATCAAATGCCACAAACATAAAACACAGGAAACATTATCACAGAGTTGCACAGCCCCACAATTAGTGGATCAGATCAAAGTTCTGCATGAGCTCTAGTCTTGAATGGTGCTGGACAATTAATAAATGGCCACAGTATTGCTCCACAAACATTCCCATCATTGTTGATGGAGCCCAGCATATTCCCCACGTCAGTACAAAAGATAAGGCTGAGGCATTCACAGTCATCCTCAATCAAAAATATTGAGTGAATGACTGACTGCGACCTCATCCTGAATCCCCCAGAGTCTCTGATATCAGTTTTCAGCAAATTCGATTCACTCCATGTGGTGCCAAGAAATAGCTGAAGACTTTATATAGTAAAGGGCATGGGTTTTGACACAATTCATGCAATAGTACTGAATACTTGTGCTCCAGTATTAGCTTTGCCCCTTGCAAATTGCTTTCGTGCAGCTACAACATAGTTATCCATCCAACAATGTGAAAAATTGCCCAGGTATGTCATGTCCACCAAAAACAGGGCAAATCTAATCTAGCTCATTACTGCTACATCAATAGACTCTTGATGATCCATTATGTGTTGGAAGATGGTGTCAATAATTGTTAATAAAAAGCACTTACCAATGAATTGTCCATTAATACTTAGCTTGGACGCTGTCAGGGTCATTCAACACCTGATGTCATTACAGCTTTGGTCCAAACTGAGACAGAAGAGCTGAACTCAAGTGCTGATGAGAGATTGACTTTGACTATGTGTCATAAAGAAGCCCTAGCAAAACTGGAATTAATGATAATCAGAAGGAAACTCTTCACTGGTTGGAATTCTACTGATGACAAAGGAAGCTGATAATGGTTGATGGAAGCCAATCACAATCAACTCCAAGGCATCTCGATCAGGGCTCCTCAGGATAGTGTCCTAGGTCAAACCACCTTCAGTTCTTTTATCAGTGACCTTTCTTCTACCATAAGGTCAACAATGAAGTTTTTCCCTGATAATTACACAATCTTCAGAACCATTTGACTCCTCAGATACTGAAGTAGTCTGGGCTTGCATGCAGAAGGAATTGGACAACACACATATATTTTTAATCAATATGTCCTAAAATATTGTAACACATTTCTGGAGTTGTGCTACTTGAACCCAGCCTCATAGTTCAGTGTCAGGGACACTACCACTGCACCGCAAGAGCCCTGGATAACAATCGGCTTAGGCTAAAAGTTGCAAGTACTAATCGTGCCATGTAATTGCCAATCAATGCAGTTTCCATAAGATATGTGTCACTTATTTGCACTTGGATGATGCAGAAGTAATGCAAGGATCAGATAATAGCAAAATACCTGAAAATGATTATTATTTAATAAAGTGAGATTCCCTCCTATGTTCTTGCCACTGGAAAACATAGAGTGTTATAACTAGAAGGAAGTACAATGAATTTTTCTTTAATCATTCATTGGATGGGAAAAGTAGTGGCAAAGCAGTCATTTATTGCCCATCTCTAACTGTCTTTGAGAAGGTGATGTTTACTCAAGTGTATATGATAGAGATACTCTCACAGTACTGCTAGAAAGAGTTCCAGGATTTTGATCCAAAGAAAGAATGATGATATCTTTCCAAATCAGTGTGTGCTGAAAGGAAAATTTGTGAGTGGTGCATTCCCATATACATACTGCCCTGGATCTTATAGGGATTGGGTTTGGGAGGTGCTATTGAAGTGCATTGCATCTCGTACATGAACACACTGCTGCTACTTTGTGCAGGTCTGGAGGAAGCTGGCATTAATAGGTTGATTTGTCCTGGATGGTGAGAGGATTCTAAAAGGTGTTGAAGCTGCATTCAACCAGGGAAGTTGGGAACATTCCATCACACTCTTGAACGGCATGTGCGGATGGTGGAGAGGCTTTTGGGAGTTGAAAGGTGAGTTTCTCACTGCAAGATTCCCAACCTCTGTGCTACCTTTGTAAGAGAAAAATACCTTAAAATGGTAATTATTTAATAAAACGAGATTCCCTCTTATATTCTTGCCACTGGAAAACATAGAATGTTGTAACTAGAAGGGAGTACAATGCATTTTTCTTTATTCATTCACTGGATGGGAACAGTAATGGCAAAGCAATCATTTATTGCCCATCCCTAATTGCCTTTGAGAAGGTGAATCTAATAATCTAACAATCTCCTATTAATGTTCAACAGATTAACCACTGTTGAATTCCCAGCATCAACATCCTGGAGGTTATCAGTGACATAAACTTAATTGAATCTGCCATATAAATACTGTGACTACAAGAGTAGCACAGAGGTTGGGAATCTTGCAGTGAGAAACTCACCTTTCAACTCCCAAAAGCCTCTCCACCATCCGCACATGCCGTTCAAGAGTGCGATGGAATATTCCCAACTTCCTTGGTTGAATGCAGCTTCAACCCCTTTTAGAATCCTCTCACTATCCAGGACAAATCAACCTGTTAATGCCAGCTTCCTCCAGCAAAGTAGCAGCAGTGTGTTCATGTACGAGATGCAATGCACTTCAATAGCACCTCCCAAACCCAATCCCTATAAGATCCAGGGCAGTATGTATATGGGAATGGTAAAAACAATGACTGCAGATGAAGGGCTTTTGCCCGAAACGTCGATTTTGCTGCTCGTCGGATGCTGCCTGAACTGCTGTGCTCTTCCAGCACCACTAATCCAAAAAATGTATATGGGAATGCACCACTCACAAATTTTTCTTTCAGAACACACTGATTTGGAAAGATATCATCATTCTTTCATTGGGTCAAAATCCTGGAACTCTTTCTAGCAGTGCTGTGAGAATATCTCTATCATATACACTTGAGAAAACATCACCTTCTCAAAGACAGTTAGAGGTGGGCAATAAATGACTGCTTTGCCACTACTGTTCCCATCCAATGAATGAGTAAAGAAAAATGCATTGTACTCTCTTCTTCTTACAACACCCTTGTAAGGGAACATAGAGGGAATCTCGTTTTATTAAATAATTACCATTTTAAGGTATTTTTCTATTACCTGATCCTTGCGTTGCTTCTGGATCATCCAAGTGCAAATAAATTATACGTATCTCACGGAAACTGGATCAAATTGTGAGGAGAAAGCAATGCATGGCTGAGTAATGAGCATCTGTGCACCTCTGCACTTTATTTATATGTTAAAAAGAAGAACCTTTTATTATGTCCAGTCCAGTCCTCCTGTTTTAATTTGACTACATCATAGAATGGTGACAACATAGAAGGAGGGCATTCAACCCAACAACTTTGTGCTGTCTCTCAAGAAGAGCAATTCCAATAACCCCACTCTCTTGTCTTTTCCATTAGCTCGACAATTTTCTTTCTCTTCAGCTAATTGCCCGACTTCCCCTTGAAAGCTGTGGTAGAATTTGCATCCAACACATTTGCAGGCTATGCATTCCAGATCGTAACTAAGCACTGGATTAATAATCTCTTATCTCAGGTCATCTTTGCTTTCTCAGTAAGGCACCTTGGAGTTCTCTGTTTCTCAATCCTTCTGTTCATGGAAACTGTTTCTCCTCATCTACTCTTTCCAGATCCCTAATGATTTTTAACACTTCTTTCAATCTCCTCTCAATCAATTCTCCAATCCATCCACAGAACTGAAGTTCCTGAACCCTAGATTTTTTTGCACCTATCATTTTGCATCTATCCAAAGTCTTACAATCCTCCCCACAGTGCGGTGCCCAGCATAGCATTGGGCACCCTTCTCCATATGGGCATAAATCAGTGTGTTTAAAGATTTTACTCAGCATTTTAGGCAATGTTCCTCCTTATAAAACCCATGATATTTATGTCTTTTTACCTACTCAAATTATCCACTTTCGATGATCTGTGTGCATCTGGGCCCTACTGCTCCTGCTTCCCTTGTAAAATTGTATCCTTTATTTTATATTGACATTGCTAACACAAAATTGCGTGTAGCAGTGTGCAATGATGCATCTGATAGCATTAGTATTTCACAATCACCTCTCATGCTATAACTGAATGTTATTAACTGTGTCGTACCATCAATTCTGTAGCTATATCCATTACGTTTTCCTACAGTTAATATAGTGCCTTTGACAAAGAACACTCTCTGAGCCTTCCCAGAACTGATGGAAGACTGATCCAAACTAACCAATTCTCCTCTTTTCAACATTGTGCATCTATTTACATAACGAGAACCTCCAACTCCCAAATGTTAATTCCAACATCTGAGGACAAAACTTTGTAAAATCAAAAGAATCTTTGAAAATCAACAAGACTTAATTGGAATGAAATTACCAGGCACAAACTTGATATGCCGGTCATGAAAGGGGCTTTGTTGTAGTTTGAGAGTTTCTGGCAGGTTCATCACCTAGAGCAGGTTGCTAGTGGCAACTTATGTTAAAAAGTGCTACGTCAGGTGTCTGCACAGGTTGACAATATTAACTACAGGATGAGAAAATGGATTTTACGTTTTTAATATTTAGGTCATGAGTTTTTCAAAAGCTGTGAAGTAATTTATTTCCTGTTGATCTGTTAAATGCATCGGAACCGCTGCTGAATTACATAGAAGCAGTACAATTTCACTTAATTTTATAGCACCGAACAAGTACAGTTTGGTAAATGGAAGGATAGTGTTTGTACACTACTCTCGAAGTGTAATTTGTGAGCCAGTAAGATTACTGAGTACGTTTTACTCTGATTTCTGTGGAAAATTAATATTTTTGACTCAAGAAAAAGGAACTGCAAAATGCAAATAGTGCTACACATTTTTACATTAAATATTGTTCAATCTGAAATGAGGAAGGATTGATGGCAAAAGAAATTCATCTCAGACCATTCTTGACATCAGTTAATGGGACTAAACATTGCGATGTTTCAATTAATTAAAAATGTGATATATATATATATTATGTATAGCTATGTATATACACATAATGTAAATTTTACATATAAAAGTTATTATTTTGGTTGTTGTTATGGGCTCAGCTAATATAACTAGCTGCATTAACATACTACCCTGAGTTTGGTTCAGGGATAATGCTTCCATGATGGCATTAACTTGAGATCCAATCAATGTTAACTCTTTAGCTTAATTTCCTTTTGACTGACAATTTGTTCCCCTGAATGTATCAGGAATTGAACAGCTTGTCCATGCGTCACACATAATGTCTGACATGCCTATTGAGATCTATCTGAATGCTGATGGATTACTTGAAATAAGGTTAAATTCCCCACTTTGATTTTTGCTTATCAGCAGGTAAAGGGATGTTGTCATCAGGGATATGTTGAAGACCTCTTCTCTCACACATCTCCAGCCCTAATCCCTCACTTTCCTGAGGGCTGCCTGAAGATCCTAGTGGGGTAATTCAGGACAAATACAGAGATCCTGCTGCCTAGCTGCTGGGGGTTTATTTTTAAAATCTCCATGCATTGAGTACTACCAGTAACTCCCTCAGAAGGAGAAAGGTGAAGAAGTACCTCAAGGGATTGTATGATTCTCAGTTACTCTTAACTACACCATTCACCACACTCTTTCACTACCTTCCCATAGCTCTTAGCAACTGCATTTTCTCCCATACATCCATCACAGTCTCAGTTACAAGAACACACTGCCTCATCTATCTTACTCATTGCAAAAATAATTATTTCCTCCTTCCCTTCATTGCATACGTTAGCACCATCTTTCTTTTCACATTCTAGAACTAGATAACTTCCTTTCTCCCTTTGTGTATTCTTGGTTATATATTCAGCACCTGCCCATTCTCATTCCATCTTGCTTCTTTTGCACTATTTGCACCAATTCTACATTCCACCTCCCTTTAACTTAAAAACAGCTACTCACTCTCTTTCAGTTGGATGAGATAGCACATATTGCAAGGGAGAGATTTTGACAAGGGAAGGAGTTGGCAATGGCTTCATTCAGCAGCTTAAAAGACGTATGTGGTCAGGTTGGGCCTTTAGATATTGGGAAAGCTGAGGCTGACAACTAACTGAAGCAGGTTGATTACATCTTACGAGGAGAAAGTGAGGACTGCAGATGCTGGAGATCAGAGCTCAAAATGTGTTGGTGACCTGCTGCGCTTTTCCAGCAACACATTTTCAGCTCTGATTACATCTTACCTCTAACATTCATTCATTTTTTTCAAATATACAGCCAACTGCACTATTTGAAGCTGTATTCCCAAGACTGCTACTTGTTCCAACTTTATCTGCATCCTAACCTTTTAGCTTTTGTTTTTTTCTAGGTCTTTCTCAGTTTCAGGGGACCCTCCTGAATATGCACCGTTAAGCACTCCTCCCTCTGAATAATGCCATACTTACATTTAGGTAGCACCACTAACATCTTAAAGGAGGAGAAAGTGCTGAGAGGTTTAGAGAGGGAATTCCAGAGCTTAAGGTCTAGATATCTGATGGCATGGCTGCTTATAGTGGAGCAAACAGAACTAGAGTTGCACATGGGACCATAATTGGAGGAGTGCAGAGATCTGGAGTTGTGGAGCTGGAGAAAGTTCAAGAGATGAAGAAGGGTAAGGCCATCTGACAGCTTGAAAGCAAGAATCAGTTTTTCAGAATCAAAGCTTTGGCAGCCAGTGTCATTTGGAAAGTGACATGGTAGTGGATGACTTGAAACAAATTACAATTCAAGCAGAAGAGTATAGAATGAGCTGAAGCTTGCAGAGGGTGAAGTGGGAGAGGCCAGCCAAGACAACTTTGAAATTGTTGAGTCTAAAGTTAACATATATATGGATGAGGTTTTCAGGAGGAAATGAGGTGAGACAGAAATGGAAATTGGTGAAGCACGTATTCTTGCTGATGGAGCAGAAATGAGTTGAACACTATAAAGTCATAGAGACATTCAGCATGGAAACACATCCTTCGATCCAACTCATCCATGCCCATCAGATATCCTAAATAAATCCAGTCCCATTGGCCAGCATTTGGCCCTTTATCTCTCTAAACCTTTCCTATTCATTTATCCAACTTTTAAATGTTGTAATTGTGTCAGCCTCCACCACTTCCCCTGGCAGCCCATTCCATAAACACACCATCCTCGGCATAAAAAAGTTGACACTTTTAGATCTTTCTCCTCCCACCTTAAACTTATGCTCTCTAATTTTGGACTCAGCAAGGATAGTTTGCCCCGGGAAAAATACATTTTCTATTCAGCCTATCCATACCCCTCATGATTTTATAAACCTCTATAAGGTCACCCCTCAACCTTTGATATTTCAGGGAAAATCCTCAGCCTATTCAGCCTCTCCCTCCAGCTCCAACCTTCCAAACTGGGCAACATCCTTGTAAATCTTTTCTGAATCCTTTCACAACATTCTTCTTATAGCAAGGAGACCAGAATTGCACGTAGTATTCCAAAATTAGCCTAACCAATGGCCTGTACAGCCACAACATGACCTCCAAACTTCTATATTCAATGTACTGACCAATAAAGAAGATTGTATCAAATGCCTTCTTCACTATCCTATCTACTTGACACTCCACTTTCAAGGAACTATGAGCTTGCACTCTAAGGTATTTGTTCAGCAACACTCCACAGGACCTTAGCATTAAGTGCATAATCCCTGCCCTGTTTTGCCTTTCCAAAATGCAGCACCTCACATCCGTGTAAATTAAGCTCCATCTGTCACTCATCGGCCATCAGATCAAGATCCCACTGTACTCTGAGGTAACTATTAGCTGTCCATCACACCTCCAATTTTGGTGTCATCTGCAAACTTAGTTCAAACACTGGTCATTTTCATTGTGAAGCAGAGGGCTTTACATATGGTGAAATAACCAGCACAGGTCTTGATTCCAGAGACAGTCCATGAGACCTCTCTGTGAAGGCTCAAGTTCTTTTTCTTGTTTTACTGAGCACAATAGAGTTGTGGATTTAAGACACTCAACAATGAAAAGAAAATGGTTCAACGTCCACAAACCAATCATTACACCAATCATTGTAAAGACTGTCAAGGAAATCAAAACAAGAGCTGAAAGTGTGAAGGAACATGCTTTCAACCTTGAACTTACATTTTGCATGGCACCAGCACTTTGCACAGCATAGTGGAGGTGTAGTCATCTCTAAAGCTAAAAGGGCTCAATGTCATCAGCCTTCTAACTATGGTGGAAGCTTCAAGTGTTGCCATGCAGAATGCCGGCTCAAAGTTCCTCTTTGCCTTGGAAAAGCAGCCTGCCACCTTTGACAGATTCTTGGAGAATGCGAACTGGAGCTTTCAAAGGCTTCACTGTCTTTCTGTTAATTTTTGTGAGCAATGAGTCCCAGCCCCATGAGTGTAAAAATGGCGAGCAGCACAAGCTGCCCTCTCTGTGGCTGTTGCTATGGCAGCCCTTCAACTAATACCTGCCATGAATCCAGTCAATCACATGGGCCAGAATGCCCAGGAAACAATGGAACTGCAGCAGTCACTCCTGGCATCCACACAACTCGAACATCCAGATGTCACTGGCCACAGTATTTTAGGGGTCTGATCAGTAAGAAGTGGCAGATTGTCTCTATAATAAGTAAGCTGTTCCTGACATTTCTGACAGGGTTGGCCTCCCCTGACTTTAGAGGTCATAATGTTGGCTGCATTTACACTTAAGGATCTTCAGGAATTTCCTGGTTATTGTACTTAAGCCTTAGGAGGAAACTCAGTGAAGTAAATGTCTTCCTCTGGTCACTGGTTTTACATCTTCTTTTAGACTTTGGCCTAGACCTACAGAGGGCAATTTATTTTAAATTGTGTTAAGTAGTTTCACAGATTAAGCAGGTCAGAAAAAGCAAATGTATTTACTAAATGCATAAAGGTCATTCAGTAGTACATGTCTTAACAACTGAAATATTTCCTCAGAATTCTTATTGTGTACTTGCCTTATTTGCCTTAATTCATGGTGGAATTAATTCAAGATAAATGCGTACCATCATTAAATATTATAATCTTTAGAAAGCTTCACAATAACACCACTGTAAGGAAAAGGTTGATAAATGTGCTGGGCAGATTAGTGTAGAAAGGAATCTGTGGTAGCTGTCCAATACGTGACCTTTTGATTTCAAAATGTGACACTTTTTCATGTTAAATGAGTCTTTGATTGGTTAAACTTTCTCTTCCTGAACCTTGGAGCACTCAATGCCATCTACTTCTTTGCAGTTGTTTTGTTGTTTTACTTCCATTCTAAACAGCTGCTAAGAGCCAGTCTATAATTAGTTTGAATTCATTGTCTCAAAATGGAACTGAAAATAACATTTAAGGAACAATACATCTTGATAATTCCAATGAAAGGATCCAGACACAGAAAAACTATTTACCCTAATTGGGATGTTAAGAATGAAGGGATATAATCATGAAGTTAGAGAAAGGTCATTTAAGAGTGAATTAAGAAGGGGAAACTTGGAATGTTCTCTCCAAAGGTGAAACTAATTAAAATTTTAATCATTAACATTGATCAACGTTTGGTATCTTCCAAATTCATGTCCATTCGTTCAAGACCTCTAAATTTCAATGCATCCAGTGTCTACCCTGTCTACCTCTGTAACAGCCCTATAATCACTAAAAAAGCTGCACATCTCATCTAATTCTGGCTGCGTTGAGGATCCCTGATTTTAATTCCCTCATTATTGGTGGCTGTACCTTGTGCTGTTGAGGTCCTGAGTTCTGTGATTCCCTTTCCAAACCTCCTTGCCTCTCTATCTAACTTGCCTTCTTTAAGAAAATCTTTCAAACCTGCCCCTTCCAAGCTTTCGATAGAGATAAAACAAAACTGCAGATGCTGGAATCCAAAGTAGACAGGCAGAAGGCTGGAAGAACAGAGCTTTTGGTCACAATGTTCTCTCCAAAGGTGAAACTAATTAAAATTTTAATCATTAACATTGATCAACGTTTGGTATCTTCCAAATTCATGTCCATTCGTTCAAGACCTCTAAATTTCAATGCATCCAGTGTCTACCCTGTCTACCTCTGTAACAGCCCTATAGTCACTAAAAAAGCTGCACATCTCATCTAATTCTGGCTGCGTTGAGGATCCCTGATTTTAATTTCCTCATTATTGTTGGCTGTACCTTGTGCTGTTGAGGTCCTGAGTTCTGTGATTCCCTTTCCAAGCCTCCTTGCCTCTCTATCTAACTTGCCTTCTTTAAGAAAATCTTTCAAACCTGCCCCTTCAAGCTTTCTATAGAGATAAAACAAAACTGCAGATGCTGGAATCCAAAGTAGACAGGCAGAAGGCTGGAAGAACAGAGCTTTTGGTCACCCTGATATCACTTCATGTGACTGAGCGTCCTTTTTATTTTATGATGTGCTTGTGAAGTGTCTTGGCCATTTTATTAGGTTAAGGTAGTTGCATAGACATGAGTTGTTGATATGAGAGCATTGAGGAACAAAGTTGTTAATGAAGTTAACAATCATCTATAAGGGTGGAACAGTCTGAAAGGACTGAATTTCTTCCTCCTCTTTCCATATGCTAGCTTTTTTGTGAATTCACTTGTGGGACCTGGATGTCACTGGCTGGTTGGTCCAATACTTATTGCCCATCCCTTGTTGCCTTTGAGAAGGTGGAAGCTGCCTTGATTTATTTTCTCCTTCAATTCTTTCCCTTTGCTTTCTTAAAAGCATTGTAATTGCTGAGGTATGATGAACCTGCACAAGATATTGGACCGTGGGATCATCACAGCCTCATCCAGTTTTGCCCTCATTCGACAGCATTAGAAATGCTCTGATAACTGTATACTGATCACAAGCTGACTTTGATCTCCCTGGGTCAGTGATAGTGAGGCTAATTGAAAGCACAGTTAGATGTCTGGTCAACATCAGGCAACACAACACCATTGAGCCCATAAACTGCCTGAGTAATGAAAGGGTAATGATATTTTGCGATATGTATCCTGAAATATATTTTTACTTAGGTCTGCTGGCAAGATTATGCTTGGCTTATTTTCAAATCTCTGCAATTTGCCTGAAGTCTACCATTGACTGAGCTTGAGATTATAATTTACAAAGTTCAAACTTTTGTTCAAACTTAACAAAGGTGTTAATGAAGTTAACAATCATCTAGAAGAGTCAAACAGCCTGAAAGGATTGAATTTCTTCCTCCCGTTTCCATATTCTAGTTTTTAAAAAAAATTCTCTTGTGGGATCTGGGTGTCGCTGGCTGGTCCATGACTTATCGAGCACTTTCAATTAAGTTTTTTTTATTTTCAAGAGGACTGTTGCAGATATCTAAATTTAGATTGTCTCAATATTTTTGGCATTTGGAAAAATCTTAAACGCCTTGCAAAATTTTCTACTTTGGCATAGGTTGATGAGAGTTAAGGTTAGCTCAACTTTCTGTTATGTCACTAAATCTTTTTCATCCCTACCTGATGAATCACTAACATGGAACATGTTCTCAGCAACTTGATTATTACCACTACTCTGATATACGCTGGAGTTTTCCGGATGGGTCATGATGTTGAAGTGGTGCTCAGTTCCAGTTCTAGGAACCTAGAACTAGCTCTTGACTCCTGTCAGCATCTTCCTGAAGGCCATCCTTTGAGAATCTCTGTCTAATGAAGGACGGTGGACAGATAATAGAAGGGCAAGTCCAATCCAATGCTATCAGGTTAACCAACTCCATGGTGAGTTGAGCAGATACTGAGGCAAGCAGGTCAGTGTGAGAGCTCTTTGGCATTGACAGCATAGTGGCTCAGTGGTTAGCACTGCTGCCTCCCAGAGCCAGGGACCCAGGTTTGATTCCAGTCTGGGCAACTGGCTGTGTGGAGTTTGCACATTCTCCCTGTGTCTGTTTGGTTTGCTCTGGTTTGCTTCCACAAAGCAAAGATGTGCAAGTTAGGTAATTTGGCCATGCTAAATTGCCCATTGAATTCAGGAATGTGTAGGTTAGGTGCATTAGCCAGGGGTAAATATAGGGTAGGGGAATGTGTCTAGGTGGGTTACTCTTTGGAGGGTTGGTATGGACTTGTTGGGATGAAGGGCTTGATTCCACACTATAGGGATTTTATGATTATGACGCCTCCATGAGTTTGAAAAAATTCAGCCAATTGTCTCAGGAGACCTCTATTCACTCAGTTTTGTTTTATCATTAGTTTCCCATGTCGTGGGTGCTCTGTAATACATATTCAGTTTCAACCAGCTCTCTCCTTCTTGGCAGAAAGTTTTGTTATGACTGTCATGGATATATACGCTATGGAGAACGAGCTACTGCCTATAGACATGTGGTGTATTGTGTACTATTGAGTCCGCAGTACACGATTAGCTTTAGGTGAACTGAAATGATAAACATGATGCACCCCCTCACAGACGTAAGACACTCTGCACTCACTATACACACACACACTTTCTCACACACACACA
>NC_057716.1:86033843-86054736 GCF_004010195.1 Chiloscyllium plagiosum
AAAGCTAGTGTGCTTCCAATTAAACCTGTTGGACTATAACCTGGTGTTGTGTGATTTTTAAAATGATAAAGGAAGTGTGCTGAGGCATTAATAATTTCATAACACAAGAGTTAAACAGAAAGGATCTGCTGTGATAATTGGCTTGGAGATTTTCATTTCTTTGTAAGAGTTTTTGATTTATTATCTCAGAACTGGTGCGACAGAAAGATATTATTTGTCTGCACAAAAATTGGAAGATAAATGGCTTTGAAATTGACATGGACAGAGTTCCGACAACATTTATTCCAATGGCTAGATTGTTGTCAGAGCAATGCAGACTGGACCCAGTGGAATCCCAGATGCAGCAGATTTTATCGGAATTGCTGAGGAAATTGAAAATTCCAATAGGCAATTTCCTGCATCTGGAAACCTCGCCTAATTTCTGGGTAACTGTTAAACTGGCCCCTTAATTTACGATACGTTCTCTCAAATACACCTCCCCTCAGCCCCTGCACCCAGGATCCCTGCTGAAAAGTAAAGACAAAATAACAGTTCGCAGAAGGTTGTAGATAAGTTGAGTGAGTGGCCAAAAATCCGGCAGATGGAAATTAGTGTAGAAAAATATGAAGTTCACTTTGGCAGGAAGATTGAAAAAATGGAATATTACTGAATTGGAACACACTTCCAGAATTGTAAGGTGCAAAAGGATCTAGCAGTTTTAGTGCTTGAGTCATGAAAAGTTAGTGTACTGGTACAGTGGCATGGTGGCTAGCACTGCTGCCTTACAGCACCAGGGACCCAAGTTCGACTCCAGCTTCAGGTAATTGTCCATGTGGAGTTTGCACATTCTCCCTGTGTCTGCATGGGTTTCCACCGGGTGCTCTGGTTTCCACCTACAATCCAAAGATGTGCAGGCTAGGTGATTTGGCTATGCTAAATTTCCCATAGTGTTCATGGATGTGTAGGTTAGGTGCATTACTCAGGGGTAAATGTAGGGGATTGGTTCTGGGTGGGATACTCTTCAGAGGGTCAGTGTGGACATTTTGGGCCAAATAGTCTGTTTTCACACTATAGGGATTCTATGGAAATGGTACAACACAGGTCAGTTAGGATAATAGGATGATGTCCTTTATTACAAGAGGTATTGAACATAGAAGTAAGAATGTTGTAGAGGGCATTTAAGAAACCCATTTCAAATATTATTTGCTTTTTTGGTCTCCTTTTTATAGGAATAGACAATTTTATTCAATCTGTTCAGATATCTCTTAAACATTTTTTGGAGCAGATAGGACTTGAACCTGGGTCTTTTGGGCTAGAGGTAAGGAGACTATCACTGTACCACAGGGAGGATGTAATTAAAGTGAAGGTTCACTCTAGAGGAGGTTTACTGGATTGATATCTACATTGAGGGGGTCGTATCACAAGTATAGGTTGGACAGTCTGGGCTTGTTTCCATTAGAGCTTGTAAGAGTGAGAGGTGACTTGATTGAAATATATAAGAACCAGAATGGCCTTTGACAAGGTGGACATGGAAAGGATGTTTCCTTTAGTGGATAAACTCAGAATTAGGGGCACAGTTTTAAAATCGTGAGCCACCCTTTTATGACAGAAATATTGAGATTTTTTTATTCTCAGAGTGTTTTGCGACTTTGGAACTCTTCTCCTCATGGTGAACGCAGGGGAGATGAGGTTATTGAACATTTTATTGTGCACGTGGATAGATTCTTGTTAGGCAAGTGAATCAAAGTTATGGGGGTAGACATAAATGTGAAAATTGAAACACAAGCAGATCAGCTGTGGAATTGTTAAATGGGGGAGTAGGCTAATGGAGCAGAATGATCTAGTTCTCTTTGTATTTTGTATGTTTGTATGCCCCCTTTGATAGCTCGGTTAGTGGGCAGAGAGTTTGCTTGCAAATAAGAGGGTGGGCAAGTTCCTGAAGCTTTGGGCCAACAAATTGCCCTGCCAGCCTAGAGTTGCAGACTATGTTGTAAATGGATGACTCAAGATGGAGCTGTCCCTTCAGCAAATATGGCCAACTATGTTGGTGACTTCAGGACTGGCTTGAAGAACTGGAACACCCGCCACCACCACCACCAGCAACCTCAATGTTTGGGCAGCTGCTGTGCTCCTGACGCTACCAGGCTTTGCAAAATTCTAGTCTGCCGCTGAGAATTAGTTTTGAATTTAGCTCGATTGGCTACCCTTTCAACTGGATTCCATGCCTGAGAAAATCGCTTGAGGGCAGGATGGTGCTGGGCAAGAACCATGACAGCTGCCAGTAAGAATAAGGTGCAGGGCAAAGATTCTACTCCAAATTCCATTGAACACTCACTGTAGTCTTGTCATCAATCTGCCTCAGGTAAATCTCAGGCAGTTGTTGTTTCAATAAATGTATTTAAAACAACACAGGTCTGCTCCACTGCAAAACACACCTTCATATCTTGGCTTACATGAAGTATGCTTTGAAGGAAATTCTTCGTTGAATGTGCATGTATTTAATCTGACAGACATAGTGATATGTCCATCAATGGCCTAGGCAGTTTGGTAACAAATCCTTTCAGACTGTGTACAATGTGAAGAGAAATCTTAAGAATGGAGCTGTATTCATGCATCCCAACGCAGAGAGGTGGTTAACTTCTAAGAACTTCAAATGAAAGCCGACAGCTCAACAGCAGCCAAGCTTATAAGCTTATGGGTTGTGAAAACCTATAGTTACATGGGTGTTGTAATCATGTAGCTACACTCAACATTCCATTAATAGTAGTGTCGAGATAACAAACTGTTGGTACATAAAATCCAAAGGTAATAGAGTGTTAGTGAGGTCAGAGCCCATGGGATTAAAGGAATAGTGGCACAATGGATACAGCTATGGTAAAGGGAAAGGGAGTAGTGATGAAAGGTATTTCACAGAATGCAGGTGTTTTACACTGGCTGTTACTAGAGTCACACAACTTTTAGATTTATGTTAATAACCTGGACTTCAGTATACGGAGTGTACAGTCAATTCTGCTATAACACACATTTCTTCAAGGTGAATTGGCTTTAACGCAATTGATGAATTTATAGAACGCAAACTTTCCTTATCTGCATTGGCTATTACATGATTCCAGCCCCATTATTTTAAATGGTGCGGCTATTGCATGATTTTCTTATAATGTGAGGCACAAGAATGGAACTAACGTGTTATAATAGAACTGACTGTAATTTCAAAGTTGGCAAACAACATGAAACTTAAGCACATTGTAAAAGACACAGACAATCTGGTGGAAATGGCCAAATTGTTATGACCCCAAGTGAAATGGAGGGTTTCCCTCTTTTCAGCCCCTCTTAGTTACTAGTAACAAGTATTTTCTTTATCTCTGTTTAACAAATGGCAATTGCACATCAATTAAAATGTGGTACTTGTTAAAATTAAGCAATTTCCTGAATGTAAGAAAGGAATTTTATTACTTACCGAGGGAAAATAGTAAAATGTGGCATCAAATGCACACACAAACGCAAGTATAAAGTTTAAAAAAGGAGAGTGTACCTCATAAAAATGTGAAGAATAAAGATAATGCAGTTTAAAAGTCCTTAGATTCTTGGAGGTTTTAAGTTTTGACTTGAGACAACAGTTATTGGATTGATGGTTGGGATCCTAGCATGCAATAAAACCACTACATTTCCTTGAGTGCTTGGGGAACGGTTGTTTCACTGACTTGCTTGTCCACTGAGCATTGATTGCAAGATGATGAAGACAAAACAGGGAGACAGAAACTTTCAGTCCTTTCTTTTTGAAAAATGCATTTGTGGGCTGCAGGCATCGCTGGCTGGCCAGCATTTACTGCCGGTCCCTGGTTGCCCTTAAGAAGGTGATGATGAGCTGCTGCCTTGAACCACTGCAGTCCACCTGCTGTGGGTTGACCCACAATGCTGTTAGGGAGGGAATCCCAGGAGTTTGACCCAGTGACAGTGAAGGATGGCAATATACTTCCAACCCGGATGGTGAGTGGCTTGGAGGGGAACTTGAAGGTGGTGGTGTTCCCATGTATCTGCTTCCCTTGTCCTTCTAGATAGAAGTGGTCATGGGTTGGAAGGTGCTATCTGAGGATCTCTGGTGAATCTCTGCAGTGCATCTTGTAGATTGTACACATTGCTGCTACTGCGATGGTGTTGGAGGGAGTGGATCCTTTTGGATTTGGAATCAATCAAGCGGGCTGCTTTGTCCGAGATGGCATCAAGCTTCTTGGGTGTTGTCAGAGCTGAACTCATCCAGGCAAGCTGTTATCAATCTGTATTTTTCCTGCTGCTCAAAAGTGATCGCTGAAATCAAGTGCATTTGTGTATTGCTGAGTCTAGCTCCATTGTCCCTAGAAGCTGGATACTCCAAGACAACCTTCCATTGCCAAACGTGAACTTATTACACAAGTATGAATTACGCAAGAAATACAAATTTGAAGTGCAATGCCTCGCGAAAATGTTAATTTCACCTCAGACAGTTGTTTATATCTTAGCTCCGATATAACCTGAGCTCTGAAGAACAGTCATCCAGATTTGAAACATTAGCTTGCTATCTCTCCACAGATGCTGCCTGACCTGTTCTGATTTCAAGAACTTTTTGTTTTCAGCACAGATTTCAGCATCTAAAGCTCCGAAGTTGTTTATCTTATGCTACTTACACAAAGCTTGATACAGTCTGTGGTCAGGTGATCATAGTAGCCATTTTTGGCCCATGTTTCTTCCTTTGCAAAACTGTTTTAGTGCATGAAATGTCTCTGATATTAAATTCAGACAATGAAAGTTAAATATTGAGAATCTACATTTTACCTTTTCTATCCTTTTTAAACTCATCTGAATTGAATTGAGCAAGTTTTGAGAAGATTTGTAGCTCAGGTTGAGGTTCTGAATGTAGGTTTGCTCGCTGAGCTGGAAGGTTCATTTCCAGACGTTTTGTCACCCTACTAGGTAACATCTTCAGTGGGCCTCCAGGCAAAACAGAAATTGTCAGCAGTGCTTCACCTGAAGGCCCACTGAAGATGTTACCTAGCAGGGTGATGCAACATCTGGAAATGAATGTTCCAGCTCAGCGAGCAAACCTACGTCTTGAATTGAATTGAATTGAATTTATTGTCACGTGTACTGAGGCACAGTGAAAAGCTTTGTCTTGCAAGCAACACAGGCAGATCACAGAGTTAAGTAGCATAGGTAAGCAAATAATAGATAAACAGCAGCAAAAACAAAAATGCAGATACAGGCGAATATTAAGTGCTTGCGAGTCCATTTAGTATTCTAACAATGGTAGGGTAGCAACTGTTTCGAAAGTGGCTGGTGTTCAGTCTTCTGTACCTTCTCCCCAGTGGTAGAGATTGTAGAATAACACTGCCAGGGTGGGATGGATCTTTGAGATTGCTGGCAGCCTTTCCTTGACAGCGGGCCTGGTAGGTGAATTCTATGGATAGGAGGTTGGCCTTTGCGATTGTCCAGGCTGAGTTCATCACGCTCTGTAACCATCTCTGATCTTGAATGGTACAGTTGCCATACCAGGTAGTGATACATTCAGACAGAATGCTCTTGATGGCGCACCTATAAAGCTTGGCAAGGGTATTCGCTGTCATGCCAAATTTCCTCAGCTGCCTGAGGAAGAAGAAACATTGTTGGGCCTTTGTAACCAGTGCATCCACATGAAGAGTCCAAGAAAACTTGTGGATAACCACTCCCAGGAGTTTGACACTCTCCACCCGTTCCACCTCTGTGCTGTTAATCTGTAGGAGGGCATGAGTAACATCCCGCCGCAAGTCAATATTGAGTTCCTTGATTTTGCTGGCATTGAGATCTTCACAAGGAGTTTCAACTTCTTTCTTGCTAGGAACCAGTGTGACCCTCAGTTAACAGGAGTGTGCACAATCCTTCTCCCCATAACCCATAATTCACTTCCTGATAAAAATCTTAACTGTCTTAGCCTTAAATACACTTAACGACCCAACCTATACAGCCTACTGCTATAAAGAATTCCATACATTCACCACACTCTGATAGAAGAAATTCCTCCTGGTCTCTGTCTTAACTGGATAACCCCTTGTATGTAGACTGTCACACAGGGGAGAATAATCTTTCAGCATCTACCTTGTCATGCCTCCCAAGAATCATTTATTTTTCAATAAAGTTGTTATTGTTCCAAACTGAAGATTGAGGGGTCACCTAAAAGAGGTTTATAAAATCATGAGGGCATGGATAGGGTGTTTTTTTCTTAGCGTGGGAGAGTCTAAAACTAGAGGGAATAGTTTTACGGTGAGGGGGGAAAGATTTAAAAAGGACCTGAGGGGTAACGCAGAGGTTGGTGCATATATAGAACAAGCTGCCAGAGGAAGTGGTGGAGGTTGGTACAGTTACAATTACAACATTTTAAAGGTACCTGGATGGGTATATGAATGGGAAGGGTTTAAAGGGATATGGGCGAAATGCTCGCAAATGGGGACAAGGTCAGATTGGGATGTCTGGATGTCACAGACGAGTTGGACTGAAGGTTCTATTTCCATGCAGCATGAGTCTATGACTCTGAGTTCTTGCCTAAGCTACTCAAATTCTTCTCATAAGAAAATTCATCAAAGATCCTCAAACAGTACCTTCCAGACCCACAACCCCTTCCTTTTAAAAGGACAAGGGAAGCAGATTCATGGGAACACCACCACCTTCAAGTTCCCCTCCAAGCCACTCACCACCCTGACTTGGAAATACATCGTTGTTCTTTCACTGGTGCTGTGGCAAAATCCTGGAATTCTCTCCCTAATGGCATTGTGGGTCAACCCAGAGCAGGTGGACTGCAGCGGTCAAGAAGGCAGCTCACCACCACCTCTCAAGGGCAACAAGGGATAGGCAATAAAATGCTGGCCCAGCCAGCGGCACACATATCCCGCAAAATGAATTAAAAATAAATTCTGTCCATACCTGGGATCAGCTGAGTAAACTGCCTCTGATTCCAGCATATCTCGCCTTAGAAGATGGTCTTAAAACGGTTCACAGTTTTCAGGCTGTGGCCATGTACGCTATTAGCAAGACTTTTTGCTAGCTTTTTGTGATTCATGAAGCAAGACCCCCAATTCTCTCTCTTCTGCAGCTTTCTACAGTTTTTCTCTGTTTAAATAATATTCAGCTCTTCTATTAACCACTGATACACAAGGTCAGAAGTCACACGACACCAGATTATTGTCCAACATGTTTATTTTAAATCACAAGCTTTCAGAGCACTGCTCCTTTGTCAGGTGAAGTGGAGGGAAGCACACAGACACAGAATTTATGGGCAGAGAAATCGTTGCAAGATAATTCCGGGTAATTAAGAATGTCAAAGGATAATACAAAATGGTGTGAGTTGAGTGTTGACAGACTGAATAACAAGTCTTTGCAGGTGATCAAAAGTGTCAGACAGTGTGAGTAAAATGTCAACAGCTGAATAGCAAGTGAAGGGATGACCTGTGATCTGATTAATTGCGGCAGAAGGATTATTATTAATAGTCAACAATAAAGTGATACTAGAGATAAACCAAATAGCTGGGATGACATGAAAGATATAAGTCACATGACAAGAGTCTAACCAATGTAACAAGTAAACTAAATCTATACAAACTAATAAAGGTAAAGTGATACAGAGGAACCTTGATTATTCGAATATCAAGTATCCAAAGTTCAGATTATCCGAAGGGGATCTCAAGGTCCTGATAGAAACATTATGTCAAAGAGCTGTATCAACCCTGATCGCATCTTTTGTTTACAGATACAATGACTAAAAATGAACTTGGCTCACTGAAATGCTGCCAAGAACAGTCCTGGACATCGATAGGAGTCCAGGCACCATCTCCAAATGACTGACCACCATCCCGCTCTCCCTCTCCCCACACTTTCCCAGGAGTTCTACACAGGGGTGTATCCTAAACCCCCTTCCCCAGATAATCTCTCCAACATTGTCCTGTACAGGGCAAAGGTGGAACCTGTCAAAAAGTTGCAGTAAAAAGGTGTGTGTGCGCTATTTGGAGACTTACCCCCCAAAGGCAGCAGCAGTCTTACTGTTGGTGTCCAGTCCGGCTGCCTGGGGAGGGGGGTAGCAGACTGGGGTTGGACGGGTTTGGGACGGGGGTGGAGGCGGGGGCTCGCGCGCAGTGTGCTGCTGCCTTGTCTCCTGAACAGGGAGCAAACTTCACAGAAAAGTCCGAGCCCCAGAGGAAATCAATTAACCGAACAATCAGTTACCCGAACGAAATTGTCCCCGCCCATCTCGTTCGAATAATCGAGGTTCCTCTGTATTAACAAGTTATCAAGGTGATGGTAGAAGGGCTTACGCCCGAAACGTCGATTCTCCTGTTCCCTGGATGCTGCCTGACCTGCTGCGCTTTTCCAGCAACACATTTCCAGCTCTGATCTCCAGCATCTGCAGACCTCACTTTCTCATCAAGGTGATGGTGTCAAAACAGAATGCTATGTTGCACAGTATTCACCCTGCGTACCATTTACAAGTTGCACAGCAATAATTCAGTAAAATGTCTTCAAGTGTGACATCCTGTCATGTCCTCCATTAATTAATTCACTGGAAGTTTAAAAGCATATTCCAAACCCATGGCCATTATTATCTAGAAGGATTAGGACTGCAGATACATAGGAATTTTATCACCTGGAAGTTCCCTTGCAAGCCATTCACCGTCCTCAATTGGAAAAATATCGTCATTCCTTTAGTGTTGCTTTCCCTAACAGCTCTGTGAATGTGCCTACACCAAATGGATTGCGGTGGTTGAAAAGTGACTCACCATTATTTTTCAAAGAACAGTTAAGGTCGGGCAATAAATGCTGGCCCAGCCACATTCCATGAACATTTCTTTTAAAAAATACTTGGGGGAAATAGTAATAGAGGGCAATTTGCAATGCCTTAGAAAAGAATGTTTTCTAGATGTTCCAAGCTGATCAAAGAAACAGGAGGAGTTTTCATTATGCCTGTTGAACTAATTTATTTAATACGTAGAAGTTGGACTTGAGAGCTGATAATGTTAGGAATTTGAATCAATTCAGTTTTAATTCTGCATGTAAGCATTTTCACAGGATGTCCAGACATGAAGTTGCACAGAGCAATGAAGATCTGATAAGAACTGCACACAAAGACCATTGTTTACACACAGAGTTTGCTTTTTGCATATAATATCTGGAGACCAATAACTTTTAAACATTTAAACTTCCAGTGAATTAATTAATGGAGGACATGACAAGATGTCACACTTGAAGACATTTTACTGTAGCAAGCTGAATTCAATATTGATTAAGCACTATTTCTGTATGCAACTTTTACTTTAAATTCCAGAGCACAACCGTTTTTTTCATCCTTTCATAGGATGTTGGCTTCCATCTTTGACACTACTGCAGTCTATTCGATGCAAGTACAGTCATAGTGCTGTTAGGAAAGGAATTTCAGGATTTTTAACCCAGTAACAGTGAAGGAATAGTATCAAATCAGGATGAGGTGTCACTTGGGGATACTCCTTTGCATGTGCTGCTCTGATCTTTCTAAGTTAAAAATCACACAACACCAGCTTAGAGTCAAACAGGTTTAATTGGAAGCACTAGCTTTCAGAGCGCTACTCCTTCACCTGACAAAGGAGCAGTGCTCCGAAAGCTAGTGCTTCCAATTAAACCTGTTGGACTCTAATCTGGTGTTGTGTGATTTGTAATTTTGCACACTCCAGTCTCTAACACCAGCATCTCCAAGTCATGACTGATCTTTCTAGATAGTAGAGTTTGTGGTTTGTGCCACCAGGAGAACCTTGGTGACTTGCTACATGCCTCTTGTAGATGATATGCACAATATTCCTGAACTGCGTTTTGCAGATGATGGACAAGCCAAGGGGAATCAGAGAATTATAAAAATGGTAAGTTTAAAGCACAACTGTTTATAACCCAACATCTTCAACTTTTTTTCTGAGACTTTGGACACTCATAGTCACACTCACTGTTAGCACACAAGCTGCTGCCATTGTCTCCAAGCGTAATTACCTTGTACTGTCTTGTCAGTAAAATAACCTGAATCCCCTTTAATTTCTAACAATTAAAACACCCAGGTTTGGTGTTGGGCAAACTTTTTATCTGCCTGACTTCTTTTTATCGTAAATTAAAGACACAGTCTCAAAACATAACAATCTTCTAAACCATATAATTGTAATAACATGTGGTTATGAATCAACTGTAATCCCATTGCAATTTTTAAATTATACATAAGAAATATCCAGTGAACAAAGATATAATAATGGGTTGGATTAACCAATTTCTAATATAATGAAAATCTGTCTATTTGAAAACTGAATATAAAACGTTTTAAACATTCGCCTTTAATTCTGACTGATCTCCCTGCATGTTCGTGAATCCATTCTCTCTGTATTAATAGTGGATAAATAGGATAGAATTAGCAAACTTGAAGATTTAGAATCAAAGTAAACACTTGTCTGCAAATGCAAAATCATTTTTGATTTTTAATTAAGCTCATGTTTAGAATACCAGAAGAATCACAGTGCTAGTTAGTTGATTCTCCCCTCTCCTAATGTGAATTGCTAACCCTCCAGTTATTAACCTACAGGACACTGAGACGTAGAAACTAAGAACAGGAGTAGGCATTTGGCTCTTCAAAACTGCGCTGCATTCAATCTGATCAAGGATGAGCCTCGATCTCAATGCTATGTTCTCACTTTCTCCCGAGGCCTCTTGATGTCTGCTGAGTGCAACTTTGAAGAAAATTCATTGCAACATTAAAAGATTGTGTTTTTTGTAATTTTCTTTGAATGTTTCTTTTTATGAGTAGTCCCTGATTTATGATATCTGACTTATGAATGCTTATACTTAGAAATCTGATTCCATACAAGGATGTAACTTTAAAGATCCAACATATTTAAAATTTCCTGTATTTACAAATATCTACTTTATCCTGCATTGTGTTCCAAATAGCATACAAATGGATTTGCAAACAGAAACTCATGAATGGAACCCATTTACAACCAGGGACAGTCTGTACTAGATGCAAAAATATTGAAACTGGGAGGAAAAGCCTCTATTTTCAGTCTGGCACCAATTGGGGAATGAATCTCTCTGCTTTCCAATTGCTGCAGGAAGGCAGTGCTTTGCAAGGATTGGCCAACCAATGGCTGGGGGTTGGAGACAAATCATGTGATAACCTCCAGGAGTATATTTCGTCACAGTTGGCAACCCTACCTGAAATAACTCCACAGAGGCCAGTATACCATCACCAAATCACCCTTTATTGACTTGTGGAAAGGTCTTGACACTGAACTAAGTCCCTCAGAGCTAGCTGTCAGAATGAACAGAACCTCTGACACTCCTATTTGTTTTTTTTTCTCTGTAGGGCAGCTAGTCCAGGGATAGTCCCCTTCAAGGAGAGTCCTTGCACATACACTCACAATAGGCAAACACCCGGGTGGCCAGTGACAAACACTGCCCTTTCTCCCTGTTTCTTTATTTTTTCTTTTTTTTTCCTTTTTTTTAAAAATTAAACCCCCACACTACCACCTAACTGCGGTAGTGCTTATTTTTACCCAGCACCATGGTGTGTGTGTGTCGGTGTGAGACATAGTGAGAGACACAAAGTGCACGAATCTTTATTCAAATTCCACCACCAGGAAGATAGGAAAACACCCGGGTGGCCAGTGACAAGCACTGCCCTTCACATCAAAGGGCAGTGCTGTGTGATCAAAACAGTGAAGGGGAGGATAGGGACTAAATCAAAACAGAGTTGGAGGGGGAGACACTCCTATTTGTATTTTTTTTCTTTTCTCTTAAATTTTTTTTATTAACCCCCACACTACCGCTTAACTGCGGTAGTGCTTAACGCTTCTGTTTATTTTATTTTTTTTTCCTTTAACCCCCACACTACCACCTAACTGCGGTAGTGCTTATTATTTTTTTTCCCCCAGCACCCATTGTGTGTGTGTGCAGGTGTGAGACACAGTGAGAGACACAAAGTGCACGAATCTTTATTCAATTTCCATCACCAGGAAGATAGGAAAACACCCGGGTGGCCAGTGACAAACACTGCCCTTCGCATCAAAGGACAGTGCTGTGTGATCAAACAGTGAGGGGGAGGGTAGGGACTAAATCAAAATAGAGTTGGAGGGAGAAATGATGCACTCCACTCCCTGAACACTCCTGTTTTTTCTTTTTTTTTAGATAAAAATTTAACCCCCACACTACCGCCTAAGTGCGGTAGTGCTTATTTTATCCCCAGCACCCGTGGTGTGTGTGTGCAGGTGTGAGACACAGTGAAAGACACAAAGTGCACCAATCTTTATTCAATTTCCACCACCAGGAAGATAGGAAAACACCCGGGTGGCCAGTGACAAGCACTGCCCTTCACATCAAAGGGCAGTGCTGTGTGATCAAAACAGTGAAGGGGAGGATAGGGACTAAATCAAAACAGAGTTGGAGGGGGAGACACTCCTATTTGTATCTTGTCAGCCAGGGATTCCTGATTGGACCAGATTAACAGCCCCAATCAGGAAACTCATTTTCTATGAGATCCATCTGGCTGACCTTGTTACAGTCACTGCATTGACTTCTCTCCCACCCCAATGTGTCCATTGAACCCCAGCAGCAGCCAATGCAATACAGCATTTGTGACTGAAATACTCACAGCACCAGGCAGCCTCACTCTTCTTTACGATATAAATTGCTTTATTGTTCATCCCTGCCCAATTTATCAAAGCTCTTTCAATGGCAGCTCATCAACAAGTCAACACAAAGTTAGACATATGGCATTAAAATTAAATTTAAGCACTTTGGTCAGTTGTCATGTATGTTGCAGAAGTGGATTATGTAAAAAAAAATGTTAAATGGACAATTGATGCCAAGTTTCTCTCTGTCTTCTGCCTATTCCAGTTTTGCCATTTGCTGGGATCATGACAGTAGATTTTCAATGGTGGTTTGGGTTAGTAAGGATCTAATTGATCATTAGAAAAGTGATGGAAGTTATCATCAAAAGTGCTATCAAGCAGCACTTCCTTAGCAATAATCTATTCACTGCTGCCCAGTTGGTGTTCCACCAGGGCACTCAACTCCTGCCCTCATTCCAGCCTTGGTTCAAACATGAACAAAGGAGCTGAATTCAGAGATGAGGCGAGAGTGACTACCCTTGGCATCAAGGCCACATATAACCATATGCATCATTGTGGTCTACAGATACCAAATGGACTGCAGCAGTTCAAGAGGTAGGTCCCCATCTTCTTCTCAAGAGGAAGTAGGTAGGGGCAATAAGTGCTGGCTTAGCCGGCAATGCCCACATCCTATAAATGAATGAAATAAAAACATATTTACTTACTGAAATACAGCAGTTAGTACTGTCAATAGAAAGTGTTGCTTGGCTCCCTCAATGATCCCCAAGTACACAGCGTTTTGTTTGGTGGGCAGTGCAGAAGAGGATCACAGGTCTCTGCCTTTCCAGCTGGCTCATAAATCACTGCAACCTCAACAAGCTCCCTGCCCAGTCAGGGCAAGGAAAAGTGGAATAGAAAACCGAAATTCTGCGTGCTAACAGGAGTAAATCCTCCAGAAGCGAGTTTCTTATTTATAGAAATGAACTCCATTAAGATGCGGTGTTTTCTTTTTCTTGTAGGTGCACTTGCTAATCCTCGTTGATATTGCCAGATACTATGCCCATAACTCACTATCCTGCAAGAGTTGTCCTCATCCAGCTCCTTATCCTCCTTGTGGATCGAGTGTTCACCAGAAATGTCAACTTTCATAACGTGAGGCCACCAATGTCCCGTAAGTAATTCTGACAACCGCACAGAGTGGTGGATATTTTTGGCATTGCAACATCTTCTTGTTTTGGGTTGAATCTGCTACCTCAGGGTGATAAATCGATTCTCCTGCTCCTTGGCTACTGCTTGACCTGCTGCGCTTTTCCAGCACCCCTCTCTCGACTTTGATCTCCCAACATCTGCAGTCCTCACTTTCTCCAAGTTGATTTTAACCTTAATGCAAAACATCTTCCAAGGATGCCTCCCTTGAAGAAATTCTCCTCTTCTGTCTACAAGGATCTCAGTGAGTCTCTCTCTCTCACTGCACCTCCAGATCATCTATTTCTTCACCCACTCGGCTCACAGCCTCATTCCCGATGAAGGGCTCTTGTCTGAAGTGTCAACTCTCCTGCTCCTCGGATACTGCCTGACCTGCTGTGCTTTTCCAGCACCACACTCTTGACTCTGAGCTCCAGCATCTGCAGTTCTCACTTTCTCCTGATATGCTGTTGGCAACCCCACACTATATTGGGAACAGGAAACGGACTTTGATTGGATTTTCCAAATAATGAAGGTGGAAGAGTTCTCAAAGCTGGAGAGCCAAAGGAAACCTTCCGCCATTGAAGGAGCTGTAGCCTGTTATTACAAACAAAAAAGAGAATGGCCTGCAACCAAAGTGAGGCATTCTCTTAGCACTTTCAAGACATTTGTAATAGAAACCACCAGCAGACCACCATTGTTAAATGCGTTTAGGAAACTCTGAGGGCCCTCAAAGTGATATTGGAGCACAGGTCATCATCATCCAGCCACAGCTGTCATCCCAATGTCACAGGCTGGGGGCTTTCAGGAAGACTGGAAAAATCTATTTTGTGTCTGATCAATGGCATTAATTTGATTTGATTTCATTTCTTAATTGACTACACTTGCCTTCATTATTTGGAACATTGAGTATAGGAATTAGGATGTTATGTTGCAGCTGTCCAGGATGTTGGTGAGGCCACATTAAGAATACTGTGTACAATGCCGGTCACCCTGCTGGAGGACGGATGTTGTTAAACTTGAAAGGGTGCAGAAAACATTTATTAGGATTGCAGGGTTTGAGCTAGAGGGAGAGGCTGAATAGGCTGGGGCTTTTTTCCCTGCAGCATTGGAGGCTCAGAGGTGACCTTATAGAGAGATTTATAAAATCATGAGGGGCATGTATACGGTAAATAGCCAAGGTCTTTTTCCTAGGGTGGGGGGAGTCCAAAACTCAAGGGCATAGGTTTAAGGTCAGGGGGGAAAGATTTTAAAAAGACCCGAAGGGTAACTTTTTCAATAACAATAACAACAAAAACGGAAATTGCTGGAAAAGCTCAGCAGGTCTGGCAGCATCTGTGGATTAACATTGAGTTCTCTCTACCTCTCTCCACAGATGCTGCCAGACCTGCTGAGCTTTTCCAGCAATTTCTGTTTTTGTTTCTGATTCCCAGCATCCACAGTTAGTGGGTAAATTTATCATGCAGAGGGTGGTGCGCGTATGGAATGAGTGTTAGAGGAAGTAATGGAGGCTGGTACAATTACAACATCTGGATAGGTACATGAATAGGAAAGGTTTAGAGGGATATGGGCCAAATGCTGGCAAATGAGAGTAGATAAATTTAGGATATCTGATTGTCATGGACGAGTTGGACCAAAGGCTCTGTTTCCGTGCTGTACATTTCTATGATTCCATGACTTACACAGTTGCTTAGAATCACCTTCCACATTATAATGTATACCTATATCAATCTGGCTGAAGCTGATTACCAACATGTCCTAGAGCCCTGAATGTTGCTGGAGCAGTCATTACAACTTCTAAAGAACTCACACAGTGACTGGATATTTCATTTTTACTCCTGTCAAACTGTAAGTGCTGAATACAGTGAAATCGCCTTTAAAGTCTCCTTTATAGATTTTGATTGAAGCCATCTTCTCTGAATCTGGGGCTATTTATTAGTGATCAAAAGTACTGTGTTTCAGTGAGGGATCATAAGACGTCTGCAATCTAGATCCTTGGGAGCAATATGACATTGGTTGAGTATTTTCATGGTAAGTTCCCCGACGAATGTTCACTCTCTGTTCATTATTTACATATAATTTCATTTTCCTTGTTGTTATTTCACAATGGTGAAAATAAAAATACTGCCCATGCATTAAATCTCTGGGAGAAAGTGAGGTCTGCAGATGCTGGAGATCAAAGTTGAAACTTTATTGCTGGAACAGCACAGCAGGTCAGGCAGCATCCAGGGAACAGGAGATTCGACGTTTCGGGCACAGGCCCTTTGCCCGAAACGTCGAATCTCCTGTTCCCTGGATGCTGCCTGACCTGCTGTGCTGTTCCAGCAGTAAAGTTTCAACATTAAATCTCTGGGGACAATAGGTAGCATTATGTAAAAACAAAATACACCATGGATGCTGGAAATCTGAAATATAAACAAATGAAATATATAAAGTGCTGGTGAAAATTAGCAGGTCTGGCAGCATCTGTCCTGCCGCAGTATAGCCTTTCCTCGAGTTAGGTATTTGTTGCTTGTCGAATCTAGGCCTGGACCCAAAGAAACTGAAGACTGCCTCCTGCTGGGAATGGCACTTTTCTTAGCTCTGTTATCAGATCAGGCCTTTCTCTAGATTTGCACTCTAACTACAGTAAAACAAAGGAAGCAACTACACCAGAGTGATACAGTTGTGGTGCAAGTAATACCTTCCCATTCACTCACCGTAGTCTGGGGAAAGTGTTTCATTCAAAATAGTTTTCAATCCAGTGATACAAAACCTCTGGCTTGTTTTATTCAGTGCTGGTCAAAAGTCTTTATGGAAGATATCAATCATCTTGGCACTGGCTTGTAGCACTCTTGATACCTTGTTTGTCCTGCAGAATGATTAGCTGGCCCCAATATCCTGAACTTCCTCTCTTTTCCACAGCGACTCCATTTCCAAACAGCTTCAAGTGCTTCACTTGCAACAATGCTTTGAACAATTATGAGTGTAACAGATGGGCTGAAGACAAATGGTGCCCACAGCGTGAGTATCTTTTAGCAAAATGGATGTGATTGTTGAATTCACCAGTCTTCTTATGGGAGATTTTACAGCTTAAGATCTGATTGATAATCTAAAGGTTTCTTTTGTAAATGGTTTGTTTCAAAAGCAGTAACTATTTGTTTTACTTTGAACAATTAAATAAGACTCCAATAAGTCAGTCAGTGTGACAGGATGTTTTATTTTTACACGGTATTTATCAACTGGTAATTCAAGCAATCGTGTATCGTTCTGTTGTTTGTTTAAATTATTTTGTTCAATGTTTTAAGTTATAGATAACAAATGCTAACATTGAGCCAACTGCTATTACAAAACATAGTTAGGCTTTTTGAGGAAATAATCATTTGTATTGAAGTGTAAATATTGATTGTTTACTGTTGGCAACCATTGTTCTGCAGTTTAATCTTTTTCTTGTGTTCTGTGTGTTATGGATAATGTTGAGAGTGAACGGATGAACCTGTTCCCTAACTATCAATGAGCATTGCCTTCAAAAAGAAAGTGTATGTTTCTTTAGCCCCGAATGTACAGTCAATTTGAATAACCAGCAAATTATCTTTTGAAAATTTAAATGAAGAGCGTTATTTCTTACTGTATTCACTCTGAAAATATAACTCTATACGTCAATCACACATCACTCAACCCAAAGAAATGGATTTTTCAGCAAGTTGCAAAGTTAGTTGCTTAGGCAACCATATTAATAGGAGCTCTGTTTTCTACATGGGTAGACTTGAAAAGGAACAGGTTTGGGCACCTTACAATATTTAAAGGCAGAGATGTTTCTGCTCGTGCTGCCCCTGTTTCTTTTGGCATCATTTGCAGACTGACCAACTTATCACTGGGTTTCTTGGGGCAAAAGATTCTTTATCTGGGTTTTGGTCATAAAATAAAAATCTGCTTCATCTGAAACAGGTCAAAGCTTTACCTCTGGTTTCTTCCCACAGATGCTGCCATACCTTTGTCAGCAATTTCTGTTTTTGATTCAGTTTTGGTCATAAAGTCATAGAGTCATTCAGCACGAAGACAGATCCTTCGGTCCAACCAGTCTATACCGAACATAATCTCAAACTAAACTCATCACACCTACCTGCTCCTAGTCCATAATCCCTCCAAACCTTTCCTATTTATGTATCCATCCAAATGTCTTTATATAGGGTTGTTAAGAAAGCATATGGTGTTTTGGCTTTCATTAACAGGGGGATCAAGTTTAAGAGCCGTGAGGTTTCGCTGCAGCTCTACAAGTCCCTGGTGAGACCACACTTGGAATATTGTGTCCAGTTCTGGTCACCCTACTATAGGAAAGATACAGAGGCTTTGAAGAGGGTGCAAAGAAGGTTTACCAGGATGCTGCCTGGATTGGAGGTCTTGCCTTATGAAGAAAGGTTGAATAAGCTCGGACATTTCTCTCCGGAGAGAAGGAGGAAGTGAGGAGACCTGATCGAGGTATACAAAATAATGAGTGGAATAGATAGAGTCAATAGCCAGAGACTTTTCCCTAGGATTGACTGGTACGAGGAGTCATAGTTTGAAGATATTAGGAGGAAGGTATAAAGGAGACGTCAGAGTTGGATTCTTTATACAGAGAGTTGTGAATGCATAGAATGCATTGCCAGCTGTGGTGTTGGAAGCAGAGTCATTGGGGACATTTAAGCAACTGCTGGACATGCACATGGATAGCAGTGAGTTGAGGGGTGCATAGGTTAAGTTACTATATTTTACATTAGGATGAAACCTCGGCACAACGTTGTGAGCCAAAGGGTCTGTTCTGTGCTGTCCGTCTCTATGTTCTCAATGTTGTAATTGTACACACATCCACCACTTCATGAGGAAGTTCATTCCACACATGAATCACCCTCTGTGTTATAAAAATTTCCTGTCACGTCTTTTTTAAATCTCTCCTCTAACCTTAAAAATGTGCCCCCAGACTTGAAATCCCCCATCCGAGGGAAAAGGCAATTACTAGTAACTCTATCCATACCTCTAATTATTTTATACATTTCCATCAGGTCACCTCTCCAACTCCTATGCTCTAGTGGAAAAAGTCCCAGCCTATCCAGCCTTTCTTTATAACTCAAACCTTCCACACCCAGCAATATCCTGGTAAATCTCTTCTGAACACTCTCCAGCTTAATAATATCCTTCCTATAACTGGGAGACCAGAAATGGACACAGTATTCCAGAAGAGGCCTCACCAATGTCCTGTACATCCTCAACATGACTTTCCCACTCCGATACTCAAAGGAATGAGCAATAGAGGTAAGCGTACCAAATGTCTTTATAAATACCATGTTTATATGTGTTGCAAACTTCAAAGAATTAAGTACCTGTACCCCTAGGTCCATCTGCTGTACAACACTACCCAAGGCCCTACCATTAACTGTACGGCCTTGTTTGTTGTACAAAAATGCAATACCTCACATTTATCCAGATTGAACATCATCTGCCATTTTTCAGCCCATTGACGCATTTGATCAAGATCCCTTTGTAATCTTAGGAAACGTTCTTCACTATCTACTATGCCAGCAATTTTAGTGTCGTCTGCAAACTTACTAACCATGATTTCTATATTCTCATCCACATCATTTATATATGTGATCCTTGGTACACAACAGGGAATGTATGGTACCCACTCACATCTACTTATGATTTAACTTATGATTATGATTTAAATTATGGTTTTTCTGCAACGGTGTAAAATTTCAGGCCAAGAGACAGTGAGTGTAGTAGTCCATAGATTGCTGAATCCATAAATGTTAGGAAGTATGAATTCCACAAATGATTTCACCTGAGCATGTCTATTCATAGAATTCCTACAGTGTGGAGACAGGCCATTTGGCCTATCAAGTCCACATTGACCCTGCAAAGAGCATCCTACTCAGATCCACCCCATCCTTGCAACTCTGCATTTCCCATAGCTAACTCACTAGTGTACATATCCCTGGAGACTGTGGGCAGTTTAGTTGGCCAATCCATCTACCATTCCACATCTTTGGACTGTGGGAGGAAACTGGAGCACCCAAAGGAAACGAAAACAGGTACAGGGAGAATGCAAAAACTCCACACAGACAGTTGCCTGAGGGTGAAATCAAATCTGGCTCCCTGTGCCACCCCAATGGAGACATCCCACCTATGGCCATTTTCTTAGGAATTTCATGGAGTCTTGAGACTCTTGAGTCTGTGAGAATTGCAAACATTCACTGATTCTTGTCAACTGTCAGAATGGTCTTTTGACATCTGTATTTTTAGAAGAAAAGCTTTTTTGTTTCAGAAAAGTATATATTGATTGCAGTCTATGTTCGAATTAATGAATATGCCTTTACGGGATGTGTGTTGAAAGGATGAGATATTTTGGGAAGTTTTCAAGAGCCCAAACACACCTTCCAGATGAAGCAGTGCTTTATCTGCACTTCATTCAATTTGCTGCTCACAATGTGGTCTCCTCTACATTGGGGAAAACCAAGTGTAGACTGGGTGACTGCTTTGCAGAACGCTTGCATTCTGTCTGCAGAAAAGACCCAGAACGTCTTGTTGCCAGCCACTTCAACACCTCCCCCCCCACCCCTGTCCCCTGGCCAACATCTCTGTGGTAGGCTTGCTGCAGTGATCCAGTGAAGCTCAGCGCAAGCTGGAAGAACAGCACCTCATTTTCTGCTTGGGGACACTACAGCCCTATGGATTCAATATCAAGTTCAATAACTTTAGGGCTTGAGCTCTCCCATGTCCTAGCCCCTACCCCTGCACACCAGGCTTTTCATCACATAGTCTGCTATTACACACAACCCATTGTTAGCCACTAACAGTTTCCATTAATAGCTATTCCCCCTCCTCGCCAGTTCATTATCCATGCCTTTGTCTGTCCTACTATTAAGAACAAAGACCAAAGAACAATACAGCACAGGAACTGGCCCTTCAGCCCTCCAAGCCTGCGCTGATCCAGATCCTCTATCTAAACCTGCCGCCTATTTTCTAAAGATCTGTATCCCCTTGCTCCCTGCCCATTCATGTATCTGACTGGATACGTCTTAAATGAAGCTATCATTTCTGCTCCTACCACCTCCACTGGCAATCCTAGGCATCCACCACTCTCTGCGTAAAGAACTTTCCAC
>NC_057716.1:86054747-86061361 GCF_004010195.1 Chiloscyllium plagiosum
GGAAGTTTTGGAGGAGGTGGAGGGCGTGGGTGGTGTCTCGAACGTATGTGGGGAGTTTCTGGACTAGGGGGGATAGGACAGTGTCGAGGTAGGTAGAGATAAGTTCAGTGGGCCAGGAGCGTGCTGAGACAATGGGTCGGCCAGGGTGGTCAGGCTTGTGGATCTTGGGAAGGAGGTAGAACCGGGCAGTGCGGGGTTCCCGGACTATGAGGTTGGAAGCTGTGGCTGGGAGATCTCCTGAGGTGATGAGGTTCTGTATGGTCTGGGAGATGATGGTTTGGTGATGAGGGGTGGGGTTTTTACCTTTATTCATCACATAGTCTGCTATTACACACAACCCATTGTTTCCATTAATAGCTATTTACCCTCCTCGCCAGTTCATTATCCATGCCTTTGTCTGTCCTACTATTAAGAACAAAGACCAAAGAACAATACAGCACAGGAACTGGCCCTTCAGCCCTCCAAGCCTGCGCTGATCCAGATCCTCTATCTAAACCTGCCGCCTATTTTCTAAAGATCTGTATCCCCTTGCTCCCTGCCCATTCATGTATCTGACTGGATACGTCTTAAATGAAGCTATCATTTCTGCTCCTACCACCTCCACTGGCAATCCTAGGCATCCACCACTCTCTGCGTAAAGAACTTTCCACCTATATCTCCCTTAAATGTTTCCCCTCTCACTTTGAACTCGTGATCCCGAGTAATTGAATCATCCACTTTGGGAAAAAGCTTCTTTCTATCTACCCTGTCTACACCTCTCATGATTTTGTAGGCCTCAATCAGGTTCCCCCTCAACACTCTTTTTTCCAATTAAAATAATACTAATCTACTCAACCTCTCCTCATAGTGAGCATTCTCCATATCAGGCAACAGCCTGGTGAACCTCCACTGCACCCTTTCCAAAGCATCCACATCCTTTTGCTAATGTGGTGACTAGAACTGGACATAGTTCTTATCTCCTTCTCTCTCTTTAGCCTCTCTTCCCAGCTATTGTTTACTCCTTACCCCCTCCCCCACCCTATCTTCTGTATATAAACAGCCATTTTCTGAGCTACTATCAGTTCTGAGGATGGGTCACTGGACTCACAAAGTTAACACTGATTTCTCTCCATAGATGTGGACAGACCTGTTGAGCTTTTCCAGCAATTTCTATTTTCGTTTTCTTATATTACGGAGGCAGTGAGGAGAAGTGGCAGTTGGAGTTTAATTTAGATAAATGCGAGGTGCTGCATTTTGGGAAAGCAAGTCTTAGCAGAGTGAGAGGGGAAAGATTTAAAAGGGACCTAAGGGGCAACCTTTTCCAGCAGAGGGTGTATGTGTATGGAATGAGCTGCTCGTGGAAGTGGTGGAGGCTGGTACAATTGAAACTTTTAAAAGGCATTTGGATGGCTATGTGAATAGGAAGGGTTTGAGGGATATGGGCCGGGTGCTGGCAGGTGGGACTAGATTGTGGTAGGATTTCTAGTCGGCGTGGATGAGTTGGACCAAAGGGTCTGTTTCCGTGCTGTCCACCTCTATGATTCTATGACTACAGATGCTGGAGATCAGAGTCGAGAGTTTGGTGCTGCAAAAGCACAGTAGGTCAGGCAGCATCCGAGGAGCAGGATGGCACCAAGTTGGATTTCGCCAGTGAATTTCACCAGTTTCCTCATTTCTCCTCCTCCCACCTTTTCCCAGTGCCAAGCTTCCAACTTTGCATCACCCTTTTGACCTGTCCATCACCATTCCCAGCTATCTGCTCCACCCTCCTCTCCAACCTATCACCTTCTCTTTCACATTCATCTACCTATTGCATTCTCAGCTACCTTCCCCCAGCCCCATCCCCCTGCTATTTATTTCTCAGCCCTCCAGCCCACAAGCCCCATTCCTGATGAAGGACTTATGCCTGACGCATTGATTCTCCTGCTCCTCAAATGCTGCCTGACCTGCTATGCTTTTGCAGCATCACACATTCGACAGTTAATCACAACACCCAGGTAATGTTCTACATAGAACATAGAACATTACAGCGCAGTACAAGCCCTTCAGCCCTCGATGTTGCACTGCCCTGTGGAACCATTCTGAAGTCCATCTAACCTACACTATTTCATTTTCATCCATATGTTTATCCATTGACCATTTAAATGCCCTTAAAGGTGGCGAGTCTACTACTGTTGCAGGCAGAGCATTCCACACCCCTCCTACATTCTGAGTAACATTCTGAGTAAAGAAACCACGTCTGACATCTGTCCTATATCCATCACCCCTCAACTTAAAGCTCTGTCCCCTTGTGCTAGCCATCACCATCTGAAGAAAAAGGCTGTCACTGTAGCCATCACCATCTGAAGAAAAAGGCTGTCACTGTCCATCCAAGCTAACCCTCTGATTATCTTATATGTCTCAATTAAGTCACCTCTCAACCTTCTTCTCTCCAACAAAAACAGCCTCAATTCCCTCAGCCTTTCCTCATAAGACCTTCCCTCCATACCAGGCAACATCCTAGTAAATCTCCTCTGCACCCTTACCAGAGTTTCCACATCCTTCCTATAATGCGGGGACCAGAACTGTACGCAATATGCCAGTTGTGGTCACACACCAGAGTTTTGTACAGCTGCAGCATGACCTCATGGCTTCGAAACTCAGTCTCTCTACCAATAAATGCTAACACACCATATGCCTTCTTAACAACCCTATCAACCTGGGTGGCAACTTTCAGGGATCTATGTCCATGGAGACCGAGATCTTTCTGATCATCTACATTACCAAGAATCTTACCAAAAGCCCAGTACTCTTTATTCCTATTATTCCTTCCAAAGTAAACCACCTCACATTTTTCCACATTAAACTCCATTTGCCACCTCTCAGCCCAGCTCTGCAGCTTTTCTATGTCTCTCTGTAATCTCCAACATCCTTCGGAACTATCCACAGCACCACTGACCTTAGTGTCATCCACAAATTTACTAACCCATCCTTCTACGCCCTCATCCAGGTCATTTATATAAATGACAAACAGCAGTGGCCCCAAAACAGATCCTCGCAGTATGCCACTAGTAACTGAACTCCAGGATGAACATTTCCCATCAACCACCACCCTCTGTCTTCTTTCAGCAATCCAATTTTTGATCCAAGCCACTAAATCACCCTCAATCCCAAAACTCTGTATTTTGTGCAATAGCCTACTGTAGGGAACCTTATTAAATGCCTTACTGAAATCCATGTGCACCACATCAACCACTTTACCCTCATCCACCTGCTTGATCACTTTCACAAAGAATAAGGTTTGTGAGGCACGACCAACCCTTCGAAAAACCATGTTGACTATCGTAATCAACTTATTCCTTCCTAGATGATTATAAATCCTATCTCTTATAATTTTTTCTAACACTTTACCCACAATCAAAGTAAGGCTCTCTGGTCTATAATTACCAGGGCTGTCTCTACTTCCCTTCTTGAACAAGGGGACAACATTTGCTATCCTCCAGTCTTCTGGTACTATTCCTGTAGGCAATGACAACATAAAGATCAAAGCCAAAGTCTCTGCAATGTCCTCCCTGCCTTTCTGGAGAATCCTAAACTAAACCCCATCCGGCTCAGGGGACTTATCTATTTTTATTTTTCCAGAATTGCTAACATGTCCTCCTTGTGACCTCAATCCCATCTAGTTTAGTAGCCTGTATCTCAGTAATCTCCTCGACAACATTGTCTTTTTCTAGTGTGATGAAAAACATTCATTTAGCGCTTCTTCTATCTCCTCGGACTCCATGCTCAACTTTCCACTACTGTCCTTGATTGACCCCCAACTTACTCTAGTCATTCTTTTATTCCTGATATACCTATAGAAATCTTTAGGCTTTTCCTTGATCCTATCTGCCAATGACTTCTCATGTCCCCTCCTGGCTCTAAGATCTTTCTTTTGGTCCTTCCTGTCTAACTTCTAACTCTCAATCACCATAACTGAGCCTTCAGGTCTCATCCTAATATCAGCCTTCTTCTTCCTCTTGACAAGAGATTCAATTTTTTACTTAATCACGGCTCCCTCACATGACCACTTCCTCCCTGCCTGAGTACACACTTATCAAGGACACACAGTAGCTGTTCCTTGAGTAAGCTCCACATTTCAATTGTGTCCATTCCCTGCAGTTTCCTTTTGCATCCTATGCGTCCTAAATCTTGCCTAATTGCATCATAATTGCCTTTCCCCCAGCTGTAACTCTTACCCTGCAGTGTATACCTATACCTTTCCATCGGTAAAGTAAGCGTTAACGAATTGAGTTGAGAGTGTCATGCTGGAAAAGACTGCCGATCAATCAGCATCTGAGGAGCAGGAGAATCAACGTTTCAGGCATAAGCCCTTCATCAGGAACGAGGGTCGGGGGCTGAGAGATAAATGCAAGAGGGTGGGGCTGGGGGGAAGGTAGTTGAGAATAGCTGAGAAGGTAGACAAAGGTTGGGGTGAAGGAAATAGCTCGGACGGGAGGGTGGAGCAGATAGTTGGGAACGGCGATGGACAAGAGAGCGGTGCCAAGTTGGAGGCTTAGGACTGGGATAATGTTGGGGGAGGGGAAACTGAGGTGCAATCTGCATTAATCCCATGTAGTTGCAGGTCCCAAGGCGGAACATGAGATATTTTTCCTCCAGTCATCGGGTGGTTAGGGTGTGTCGATGGAGGAGGCCCATGACTTGCATGTTCTTGGCAGAGTGGGAGGAGGAGTTGAAGTGTTCAGCCACGGGGTGGTGAGGTTGGTTGATGTGGGTGTCCCAAAGATATTCTCCGAAATGATCCACAAGTTAGTGTCCAGTCTCCCTGATGTAGATGAAACCACATTGGGTACAACGGATGCAGTAGATGATATTGGCGGAGGTACAGGTAAATTTCTGTCGGATTTGGAAGGATCCTTTGGGGCCTTGGGTGGAGGTGAAGGGGGAGGTGTGGGTGCAGGTTTTGCACTTCCTGCAGTTGCAGAGAAAGGTGCCGGGAGTGGGGTATGGGTTGGTGGGAGGTGGGGGGGGGGGGGGGGGGGGGGGGGGGGTGGGGTGGTGCGTGGGAGGCATGGATCTGACGAGGGAGTCCCGGACGGAATGGCCTCTATGGAATGCTGATAGGGGTGGGGAGGGAAATACATCCCTACTGTTGGGAACTGTTTGTAGGTGGTTGAGGATGATGCGATGTACACGGAGGTTGGTGGGGTGGAAGGGGAGAACAAGAGATGTTGTGTCTTTGTTGCATTTGGAGGAGTGGGGTTCAAGGGCGGAGGTGCAGGAAGTGGAGGAGATGTGCCGGAGGGCATCGTCGACCACGTGGGAGGGGAAATTGCGATCTTTGAAGAAGTTAGCCATCTGGGATGTTCTAAAGTGAAATTGGTCATCCTGGGAACAAATGCGGCAGAGGCAGAGGAATTGGGAATAAGGGATGGCGTTTTTACAGGAGGTAGGGTGAGAGGACGTGTGGTCTAGGTAGCTTTGGGAGTCCGTGGGTTCGTAGTAGATGACCGTGGTTAGTCTGTCACTCGAGATGGAGGTGGAGAAGTCCAGGAAGGGGAGGGAGGTATCCAAGATGGTCCAGGTGAAGTTGAGGTTGGGGTGAAAGGTGTTAGTGAAGTTGATGATCTGCCAAGGACATGTAGGTCCTGGGCCTCCTCCATCAACAAATCCTAACCACCGGATGCCTGGAGGAAGAACTACTATCATAGGGCAAGCCAGACAGAGAACAGCCAGGGAATTCCTCGAGGCATGGCATTCATCCACAAATTCCATCAACAAACCTGGACCCAATATACCAACCACTACAGCGGACAGCTGAAACTGACAACCGGAAGCGGCAGGGACAGACCACTATAAACACCGGAGAAAACATCAAAGAAGCGCTTCGCAGGAGGCTCCCAAGCACTGATGATGCCGCCTAGCCAGGGGACGAAACATTTGCAACAAAAACTTCCAGCTCGACGAACAGAACCACAGCAATAACCTAATTGTGCTCACCTATCTCCTAATTGAACACCTGGCTGGGTTCATTACCCAGTACAAATTCAATGTGGCCCTCGCCCCTTGTTGGCCTGTCTACATTCTGTGTCAGGAAACACTCCTACACACATTGGACAAAAACTGACCCATCTAAAGTACTCAAACTATTCTATTCCCAGTCAATATTTGGAAAGTTAAAGTCCCCCATAACAACTGCCCTGTTACCCTCGCTCCTATTTAGAATCCGATTTGCTATCCTTTCCTCTATATCTCTCGATCTATTCAGAGGCCTATAGAACACTCTCAATAGGTTGACCTCTCCTGCTTCTAACCTCAGAGCATACTACTTCAACACACAAGTCCTCAAACATCCTTTCTGCCACTGTAATACTGACCTTGACTAACAATGCCACACCTCTCCCTCTTTTACCATCCTCTCTGTTCTTACTGAAGCATCTAAATCCTGGAACCTGCAATAACCATTCCTGTCCCTGCTCTATCCATGTTTCCGGAAAGCCACAACATTGAAGTTCCAGGTACAAATCCATGCTTCTGGCTTAGTGGTGCTGGAAGAGCACAGCAGTTCAGGCAGCATCCAAGGAGCAGTAAAATCGACGTTTCGGGCAAAAGCCCTTCATCAGGAATAAAGGCAGACAGCCTGAAGCGTGGAGAGA
>NC_057716.1:86061730-86073073 GCF_004010195.1 Chiloscyllium plagiosum
GAAATGAGGAAACTGTTGAAGTCCACATTGATGCCCTGGGGTTGAAGTGTTCCAAGCGGAAGATGTGGCGTTCTTCCTCCAGGCGTCTGGTGGTGAGGGAGCAGCGGTGAAGGAGGCCCAGGACCTCCATGTCCTCAGCAGAGTGGGAGGTGGAGTTGAAATGTTGGGCCACAGGGCGGTGTGGTTAATTGTGCGGGTGTCCCGGAGATGTTCCCTCAAGTGCTCTTCCAGCACCACTAATCCAGAATCTGGTTTCCAGCATCTGCAGTCATTGTTTTTACCTGACAAATCCATGCTGCCAGTTCACCCACCTTATTCCGGATACGCCTAGCGTTGAAGTTGACACAACATCAAACCACCTTCTTGTTTGCTAGTGCACTCTTGCGAGCTTGAAACCTTATTTCTGACCTCAATACTTACAATCTCCTGGACACTGGAACTACAATTTAGATTCCCATCCCCCTCGGGATATTGATACCCCTCTGATTCAGGAAGACTGTCCTGTTTGTAGAGGTCCCACCTACCCCAGAATGAACCCCAGCTTGAAACCTTATTTCTGACCTCAATACTTACAATCTCCTGGACACTGGAACTACAATTTAGATTCCCATCCCCCTGCTGAATTAGTTTAAACCCTCCCGAAGAGCATTAGCAAATATCCCCCTCGGGATATTGATACCCCTCTGGTTCAGGAAGACTGTCCTGTTTGTAGAGGTCCCACCTACCCCAGAATGAACCCCAATTATCCAAGTATCTGAAACCCTCCTGCCTGCACCATTCCCTGTAGCCATGTATTCAACTCCTCTCCTTCCCTAGTCCTTGCCTTGCTAGCACGTGTCACAGGTAACAAATCAGAGATAACAACTCTGTTTGTTTTGGCTTTGGTGACCCGGTTTAAATCCTACCACCGCAGAGGGTGGAATTTTAATTCAATAAATGTCTGGAATTGAGAATCTAATGATGACCATGAGTCGATTGCCAGTAAAGCCCATCTTGTTTACTAATGCTCTTTAGGGAAAGAAAATGTCACCTTTACCTGATCTGACTCCAGACCCACAACATTGTGGGTTGACTCTTAACTGCGTCCTGAGAAATTAGGGGTGGGCAATAAATACTGGCCTCGTGAGCAATGTCCTCACCCTGCGAATGAATTTAAAAAAACAAAGAATATATAACTGGATATTCTCCTTTGTATCTGTAACACAAGTGTAATTTGCCAATTTGCTGCATTGTTGAGAGAAGGCAAACAATGCTAGTAATCACAGTGGGCCGAGTGCATCCTTGGAGGGAGAGCAAGCTAACATTTGAGGATAGATGACTTTTCAAATCAGAGCGGCATTGTTGCTTGTGATGTTATGAGGGATGAGTGAAGTGAACAAGTACAAAATGAACAGGATTTTTATACCACTGCCTCTTCAGTTTTTCCTGTTATGAGTGGCAAAGATGAAGCCAGTTCAAAGCTCTTTGATTCTTTACATAAACAATTTAATATAATTTTCATAATTATCTCCCAAAAAAGTGCTAAAAATTGCAATCAGAATTTTCTTCAGAGTTAGCAGTGTAGAATTGGTCCATAGCTTTGAGAAAAGTGAGGTTAATGTCAATCATCCTCTCAAATATTTTAATCATTGTATTTTCCAGATGCCTGCACTAACTGAGTTTAAGCAAATAAACATGGTCTAGAAGTGGCCAACCTTTTGATATACTGAGTTGAATAAAGTTAAAGTGTTTGATTGCAACACAGCTCCTTAAAGATATTTTCCTCCTTTGGGCACAGAGTTTAATTACATCTGATTATCCATAAAAGCTTTTGGAATGAGATAGTGATCTTTTGTTCTGGACCCTTCTGACTACGGAAATCTTCATCCCTGCACTCAGTCTGTTCAGCTCTGTCAGACTTTAGATGATTCAATGAGATTCCCTCTCGTTCTTATAAACTCCAATGAATACAGGCCCAGTCAGCCCAATCTCTCCTGAATGACAAACATTTCCTCACAGGAATCAGTCTGGTGGCAGTCACGGCACACCCTTTATGGCAAACATACCTTTTCTTGAGTAAGTAGACTAAAATTGCACACAATATTCCAAGTGTGGTCTCACCAAGGCTCCATACAGTTACAGTAATCAGTTCTGAAGAAGGATCATTGGACACCAAATGTTAACTCTGCTTTCTCTACACAGTTGCTACCAGATCTGTTGAGTTTCTTCAGCATTTTTGTTGTTGTTGCAGTAAGCCTTCCTTGTTCATGTACTGAAACTCTCCTGTAATGAAGGCTAACATAACATTTATCTTACTAACTGCTTGCTACAACTATACGCTTATTTTCGGTGACTGGTGTATAAAGACTTCCACATCTCTTTGTTTACCAACACTGGCCAAATTATCACCATTTGAGTAATAAGGTAAAAACAATGACTGACTACAAAAGTGGACAAGTTCATACTTATCTATGTTATATTGAGTCTGTCATGAATTTGCTCACATGCCCAACTTGTTTAAAACACCCTAATGACATTTGACATCTTCTTCACCACTCACAATGCTACCCATTTTCATGTTATTGGCGAACTTGGAAATATCAGATCCCCTTTTATTCTTCTGAACTCTGTGAATACTAGCCCAGTCAAACCACTGCTTTCTCACAGAACAGTTCTTTCATCCCCAGTATCAGCCGAGTAAACCTCTGCTGATGCATGCAGTTTGTGGGGCTCTTTGTACCAACTGATCACCATCTTAATTCCTGGATTGTCCTGAGTTAACAGGGAAGTGAGCAGTGGAGTGGGAATCATTAGTGCACAGGTCTGATCAACTGCCTTTCTGAGTTGATAGAATGATAAAATGAGCAGTGCCTCGGGCAAAGTGGTAACCAGCCTATGCATGTGGAAGCTTCAGATGGAGTTGGGTTCAAGTTTAATCCTCACCCTTAGAACGGAAATGCCTTCTGACACTCACTGCCAAAGCTCAATAAAAACAAGGTGGATGATTAGTGGGTCTGGAAACATTGTGTTACAGCTAAGTAGCATTGAGAGGGAAGGGAAAAAACATTAGCAGAGAAGTGAAAAAGATTAATGTAGTAAATGCTTTCAGTAATAACTTAATTGCATGTGATGTATGAAGCAACGTAGGATATTAAGACTTCAAACTGTAATGACCCTAACAATAGCTGCATTATATCATTGTCATGGTCAGAATCTCAGTATAGGAATTCCCCATTTTAAGAATTATTCTGCGAGTTTATATTGGAGAATGCCAAGAATGAAAAGTTGTCAAAAAATGGACAGTTTTGTGAGATAAATACGTAATGAAGTGAAATGCAGAAAAATTCATGAGTAAAAAGTACAAGTTTCTGACTTGGGACTTTGTTGCAAATTCAAACAGGTTTTAGGATGGTAATTGTCATTCCACTTGTACATTAACCTGACTTTATTTATATAAGTTAGACCAAAGTTAGGAATTTACCATTTGAGTGCTAATTATTTTTTATGTGTAGGCTCATTTTCATTACTATATAGAAAACAAAATCCCCGAGAAACTTTGGATGATTTTTTTATAGATCCCAAAGAGTTTGTAAATAGAACACAGTCCTAAATCTCAATCTTTGTCTTTTTTATGGCACAGATACAGAGTATTGCCTGACAGTACACAGATTTACAAGCCATGGCAGGAGTGAATCAGTCTCAAAGAGATGTGTTTCAAAGGTGGAATGTTATTCAGTTGGCTGCCGTCACATAAGGAAGTTCGGTTATACAGTAAGTGCTGCACAGCTATAATGGATTAAATAGACTCTAACCATTCTCTAGGATTCTTTGAAGTATATAACCAAAGATTCCCATGTTTTTATTATTCAAAGATGGATTTGTGTAGTTGAATGACAGACATCACAGATAAATGTGAGAGAATGGTACACGACAGAGCTAAACATGATGTACCATAACTGAAGATCTCCTGGTTGGAGGACCTGTGAACAGGGCAGCAGAGAAGAGCTATGGCTTCTTTCCTGTCAACCTCCATTGGACTTGAGTGTAGTCCTGAAGAGCAAAGGGCAAGGACTCTGTGTCACCCCTTTCTCAAAACATGCTCCAAATTCATCAGCCTGCTTTTCAATACCCCGTGTTGTCAGAAATGAGCCGGAACTCGGGCTGATTATGAACTGATTCAGTTTATACAAAATGAGTTTGATTCTATCAATTTTTCTTCCTTGGCCATAAATTAGGTTATGTTGTAACTTGGCTGTATCTAGTGATTGACGGAAGACTCGATGAGATGAGAATTGCAGCAGTGATGATCCTGGAAATAAATGGCAGGAGGAACAAATGTGTCTTATGCAAGGACTGGAAGTCTATTATTGTAGGGTGTAGTGGTTGAAACCAAACCAAGATGTTATTGACTATGACATCCCTGATTAGGGTTGTTAACCTGGGAATATCAGGGAGCTCTAGCTGATAGATATTAACAGGGATTCAGAGAGTCTCTTGACTTCATGGATTGAATCCAAGCTGGATGGGATACTGTCCTCTATGGAATTATTTAAAAGGAAATGCAACATCAGTGAAAATATTTAATCAGGAAGCATTTTGTTTTTTTTTTCAGGAGTGTACTTCCTGTTGTGAAGGGATGATCTGCAACATCGATGTGCCAACAAATCACACAAATGCTGTGCTTATGGTTAAACGGCTCCACAGGTTACCTTCATCTGCCAGCAATAGGGTGTTGAACATAAGCTGGATCACACTGGCACTGCTAGTTGTCCTTTTGATATGATAAACAGCAAGCAACATCGAGTGAAGTTTTTTTATGCGCATCAGCTATTTTGATTGATTCCATCTTTGAGCTTTGGAAACATAAGTCTCACCTTCAAAATAGTCCCAGATATTTGCACTGATGAATAAAAGGTGCATGCTGTTAACTTGTACACTGGCATTACAAAGACTGGATTGTGAGTTGATCTGATGTCAAAACTTGCTGTTGGAATAGACCTTAGATCAAAGGATCTAACGAGGAAGGTTGTGAGATATTTAACGAAAGGATAAATACAGATTTCCATTTTTTAAATTTTGTAATTTTTTTTGTCCCATATCGTCTTCATCTCCTGGAAGTATTTATCAATTTGCAAGGGTATCATCATGGACACCATATGCCTTCAGTCCTCCTTGTCAAGGGGGTCATAATTCAAGTGCAAACCTTGCTAGTACATATTTGCAAGCTATTCTGTAGTAGACTATTAACAGTCCTTCTTACCTGATGTTCACACACATCCAGTGGAGTCAATGAACAGTAATCTGGAACAGAAATTGTTACCATTGTTTTTTTTTCCATTCTTAACTCTGGTGTGCTGAGTCCAAAAAACCTCAGGAAAACATAATATTAAACTTGAAATCATTCTATTCTTGTTGAATTTGTTGATTGCTGGATAAAATCAGAGGAGTAGAAATACAAGTTTTTCATAGTACATTTTCTGGCATTTAGTACAAATTTCTCAAAACTGATCACAGTATGTTCCCCCAGCCCCAATGTCCATGACCAACTGCTATTTGTGATTTTAAACTAATTCCATGATGATAATTTGGCAGATGGCAGTTTTGGAAAGTAAACTTGTACACAGGTAAAATTTATTTCACAATCAGACTGAAAAAATGCAGAAGCTATAAGCCATAAAAAACATTAAACAATAGCATTGTAACTGTTTAACTATGACTGATTTGCTGGGTAATATGCAATGATTGAAGGTAGACTTAAAAATATTTGTAAACAATATGAGAGCACTGGATCGTGATGTCCTGTTCCTTTATGATCAGAAGATTAAATTGCAATCATGGATATTTATGCTTTGAAGTTATACCCTATATCTGAGGATAGATGTCCCCCATTTTAAACAATGAACAAAAGAAAAACACAGTTGAAAGCGCACAATAAATTACTTTTGGACTGGAGTGGCAACTATTATTTTGTCAAACATTGCAGCCGTTTTGTACTAGCACATCATGCACAATACGCAAGTGACTTTAACTTGTGAAAAAACCTTCTCCCAGTTTAATGTAATAAAAGCAAGTTGCTGGCGATCTGAAATAAAAACAGAAATTGCTGGAGAAACTCAGCAGATCTGGCAGCATCTGTGGAAAAGAAACTGTGTTACTGTTTCGAATCCAATGACTTCTTTCAGAACCGAAAAAAGATTCATTCACTTGAAACGTTAACTCTTTTTTTTCTTGACCAGGTCACAGTTCTTCTCTTTTATTTAACAGGTACCATGAGATCATTGACATCTGCCAGATCAGATATTTGACAGCATTTCTATGTGTGTATTCCCTTTCTCAGAAGTATCAATCTAAATTATGTTCTGAATTACTGGTGTGGATTGTGATGCCACTGACTACTGGCCCAGATCTAAGAGTGTTACTAACTGAACCAAGCTTGTGTACAAATAATAATATATGGTATGACAGAGAAGGCATGCTAAATCATGAAGCAGTTGTCTTTGTGTCATGAAGGCAGGAATAATGTTGAACATGATTCTTGTGACACAGGCAATAATTCTGATGAACGGTCATCCATCTCCCATGTTACAGTATTTTTCTCTCCTACTGCTTTCTGACCTGCTGAACATTTCGAGAATGATTTGTTTTCATTTCAGATTTGTGGTATTGGAGGAAATCAATTGTAACTGATTGTGGCGATTTGGATGAGCAAAATATTGGGAACAATAGCTCTTCCTTGGACTTCGAACATACACTCCTTGGATTCCCAATTTCTACATGTGAAGAGGGGCTATAAAAAGCAATGTATTATTTACAATGCATTGGGTTGGAAGACTTTGTGGCCATCCTAGTCTCATTTTCTAGATCGACGTTTTCCTTATGCTGTGAAGGAATTTACATTATTTAGGCCATTGCTACACACGAGACACAGCTTCTGGAGTGTTGTAGATGCGGACTTCTATAGGGGTCTCCCTAAAACTGATTGGGGAATCTCATGACTCTGTTGACACATTCTTTTTTACACTTATTGCAAAAATATAATAAAATCATTATTTTGTAAAACATCAACAGGAAGGGAAGTAATGATAGCTTGTAATTTTAATCCTTGTTCATCTCTTTTTGTACCTCCTCATTCTCACTGTTTTCAGCTTCATCCCACTGCATTGCCATGTCCCGTTGTTACCTATCCCTGGTCAAACTCTGCATGCAAGACTGCAAAACTCAAAACAGTGATGAGCAGCTTCAAAATCAGGTGATAATTCAAAATGCAACAAAACACGAATGAAAAGCCAGACTACTGCTTCAAGGCAATACAATCGATTGTTAGATCATTATATTTTGGGATTGTATTCCAATTTTCTTCTCAATGAAAAGTGAAATCCAATATAACCTCATAAACATTATGAGATATGTATGAACATTATACATAAAAAGGGGTAATTTTGCTTGGATTACTTGCCTAGTTAATGTAAGAACAGTCTGTACATTTTTCCAGCCTGAAAATATTTGGCCAGGTGTGAAGGTGTTCTGCTCTTCACAATATTTACAATGCCATGAAGCCAATCTGCATTGGTCTGAAATAAAAATGACAGATGCTGGAGAAACTCAGCCAATCTAGCAGCATCTGTGAAGAGAGAAACTGAGTTAGCATTTTCGCGTCTATAGTGACTTCTGACATTAGAAAGATGGCAGTGAAGATTAACCTGAATAGTGTTAGGGTTTCAATGTGTAAGAACTCATATTTGATCAGGCGTGATTAGCCTGTGTCGGTCGAATATCATGGAAACTCAAAACATAACCCTATTTCTCTTTCCACAGAAGCTGCCACACTTGCTGAATTTCTCCACTATTTTGTTTTTGATTTAAGATTTTCAGCAACTGTTACATTTTGCTTTTATTATTGTACTGCTCTAATGTTGACCCTGAATATCATGTCAAACTGCAGTGGACTGCTGACTTTCAGTATACAATAGCAGTCTGCTCCATCGGTGAGGCAGGAGGTGCTGCATGTGAGGCTCCTTAGGTCATGTTGACTATGTAAGACAAAGGACTGTCCTACATAGTCAATATGCCCTAAGGAGCCCCACATACAGCACTCTCACCCTTCATGTAAAACTGCCATTAGGTTTGTGGCCTTAAAGAGGCACACACCTGCACTTATCACATTGACACAGTAGAATTCCCATGTCGTATAGAATCATAAAATGCCTTAGTCACCATGAGTATTACAGTGGAAATATCTTGCTAGCAGGTGTGTGTATATCCATTTTATACATGAACATTTTGTTGATTATACTTGTCAGTTTGCAAATTCATGTGTGACACTTAAGAAAAACAATTGTTTACAATATACGGAAAATTCTCCAGAATGACGAAAGTTTATTCTGCCTCCTGTTCCAATATTTGCTCATTTTAACAGAACTTAGCTATCTGTCCTTGTTCTGAACAGCACCTGAAGTTTTGCAAGAAGCTTTCAATCTGCCATTTTCCCTAAAGAAAATCCTCAACTTTAATTGCCCTCATCCTTGGTTTATTTAAACTGGAGCCTTCTTATTAGGAGACGGCATGACATTTGCAGCACAATATGTAGCCAAATGCTCTTGTCTTTAATTGGGAGTATATTATTAAACTTCCCTGGAGCAAACCATGGGAAATCTGCTAATATCTATATAAAAACAAACTAATGGGGGCAATTTTTTCATCAAATATAAGCAAGTTTAAATTTTATTTATGCTACTTCATAAAAAATTAAATTTCCATGAGTTTTATCACCTAAGTAATTTTTCAGGGCAATCAGAGTCATTCTGCCTTGTCTAAAATTTAACAAAGACCTGGCAGTTAATTGTCAATTGTCATTAACAGGTGGCAAGCCTTTACTAATAAGAGTTCACTTATATATAAATCAATACTCTCTTATACGGGATAAATGTTGCTTTTTCCCTTGAATTGATAAACTTACAAAATTACAAGTGCAAGATGAAAAGCTTTGACAAAGCCTATCTATTTTCAGCAATACTCAAGTTTAGAACTATCAAATGGATATTTAGATCTTAATGTTAGAAGATAAACAAAATGTAAAGAGCTGCAACAAAGGGTGAACAACAAATATTTTGGTGAATGCTAAAAGCTGTAAGTAATCTTCATCATGACTGATGTGGCTTGCCACCTTAAAGAGAAAAACAATTGTAGATGCAGCAATAAGAGGACAGAAAAATGATCATGCAACACAATGTTTGCATCTTCTTTGACCATAGAAGTTGAGGTGGAACCCAATGATGATTACAAAAGGACAGGAACTCTCCAGCAACATCACAGTCAAGCATCAAGCCATGGCTAATCACTGTGCTCCATAGTATATGGTAAATGAGGTTATCTTAACATCTGGTAATACCATTTGGAATCTTGCTCTGCTGATCCAGACTATTGGGTAATTTAACTTTATCTTTTATACTCTGTGGAATACTTAAGGATAATTTTCAGCATTAATGTTATATTATGTTTTTATCCACACCTTTTCAAGTGGTGGATACTACTAAAAGAATACATACTTAATTTAAATGTAATAATTTCATGATATCTCCAACTCTAATCAATCAATTTCCTCTAAATACATAATATCCTGACTTGGAAATATCATTTTTCCTTCACTGTCACTGTTCAAGATACTGGAATTCCCTTACTCACTCCTCTGTGCAAAAATGTACACTTCACAGACTGCAGCAGTTCACGAAGGTAGCTCACAATCACCTACAGGACAATTATGTGTAGACAATAAATACTGACCAAGCCAGCATGTCCCACGAATAAAAACAAATGTTGTTTCACATGCACGAAACTATCAATTTTGACTTTTAGTACTGAGAAATAGGAACCTCTTCTGTTCACACAGATAACTGAATAAAGTATGAATAATGATATGCATTATGATTGTGGGGAGTATTAAATCAAAAAGTTAGCTTGCAGTGAGTAATGTATAATGAGATCCAACTGCCTGAAAAACCTTGGCAGTAAACTTGCAGTATGTGAAATATAGACTCATAGAGATGTACAGCATGGAAACAGACCCTTTGGTCCAACCCATCCAGAAATCCCAGCCCAATCCAGTCCCACCTGCCAGCACCCGGCCCATATCCCTCCAAACCCTTCCTATTCATATACCTATCTAAATTCCTCTTAAATATTGTAATTATACCAGCCTTCACCACTTCCTCTGGCAACTCACTCCATACACATACCACCCTCTGTGTGAAAAAGTTGCCCCTTAAGGCTCTTTTATATCTTTCCCCTCTCACCCTAAACCTATGCCCTCTAGTTCTGGACTCCCCAAACCCAGGGATAAGACTTTGTCTATTTATCCTATCCATGCCCCTCATAATTTTGTAAACCTCTATAAGGTCACCCCTCAGCCTCCGACGCTCCAGGGAAAACAGCCCTAGCCTAATCAGCCTCTCCCCATAGCTCAAATCTTTCAACTCTGGCAATATCCTTGTAAATCTTTTCTGAACCCTTTCAAGTTTCACAACGTCTATCCGATAGGAAGGAGACCAGAATTGCACACAATATTCCAACAGTGGCCTAACCCATGTCCTTACAGCCGCAACATGACCTCCCAACTCCTGTACTCAAAACTCTGACCAATAAAGGAAAGCAAACCAAACGCCTTCTTCACTATCCTATCTACCTGCGACACCACTTTCAAGGAGCTATGAACCTGCACTCCAATGTCTCTTTGTTCAGCAACACTCCGTACGACCTTACCATTAAGTGTATAAGTCCTGCTAAAATTTGCTTTCCCAAAATGCAGCACCTCATATTTATCTGAATTAAACTCCATCTGCCACTTCTCTGCCCATTGGCCCATCTGGTCAAGATCCTGTTGTAATCTGAGGTAACCCTCTTCACTGTCCACTACACCTCCAATTTTGGTGTCATCTGCAAACTTACTAACTGTACCTCTTATGCTCGCATCCAAATCATTTATGTAAATGACAAACCGTAGAGGAGTCAGCACTGATCCTTGTGGCACTCCACTGGTCACAGGCCTCCAGTCTGAAAAACAACCCTCCACCACCACCCTGTCTTCTACCTTTGAGCCAGTTCTGTACCAAATGGTTAGTTCTCCCTGTATTCCATGAGATCTAACCTTGCTAATCAGTCTCCCGTGGTGAATCTTGTTGAACACCTTACTGAAGTCCATATAGATCACATCTACCACCCTCATCAATTCTCTTTGTTACTTCTTCAAAAAACTCCATCAAGTTTGTGAGACATGATTTCCCACATACAAAGCCATGTTGACTATCCCGAATCAGTCCTTGCCTTTCCAAATACATGTACATCCTGTCCCTCAGGATTCCCTCCAACAAC
>NC_057716.1:86074282-86083343 GCF_004010195.1 Chiloscyllium plagiosum
CCATAATCATCCTATTATTCTTACAGATAGCTGAGATCTCCTTACAAGTTTGTTTCTCAATTTCCCTCTGACTATTAAGGGGTCTATAATACAATTCCAGTAAGGTGATCATCCCTTTCTTATTTCTCAGTTCCACCCAAATAACTTGCCTGGATGTATTTCCAGGAATACCCTCCCTCAGCACAACTGTAATGCTATCCCTTATCAAAAACATCACTCCCCCTCTTCTCTTGCCTCCCTTTCTATCCTTCCCTGTAGCATTTGTATCCTGGAACATTAAGCTGCCAGTCCTGCCCATCCCTGAGCCATGTTTCTGTAATTGCTATGATATCCCAGTTCCATGTTCCTAACCATGCTGTGAGTTCATCTGCCTTCCCTGTTCGGCCCCTTGCATTGAAATATCTTGAAATATATAAGCATTCTTTTCAAAGATGTTGGTCTGGCAAATGGCAAGTAGATTTTCTGTATAAACACTTGAAGCATTATTTAAGCATACTGGCTTGCCCAGATACCTGCTGCTCCATAGCCAAGTTATGCTCTCTTGAATGACCTAACTTCAAAAGAATTGCAATTAAACTTGTTTTGCCAACAGTTTCCTTACACCTTCGATCTGAGTAGCGGAATATTAAATTTTAACAAAGAATCCAGACAGTATGCCATTGCTTAAATCAAATGTCCTTTCCTCCCAAAAAGATAGCTGCCTTAATATTCATGCATATAATATAAACAGTGCTAATAATTTTGAGACAGAGACATATGGCACAACAGAAGTAGTAGCCTCAAGATTTTGTTTTTTATAGAAACCAACATGCAAATAGTCATGGAGTCATACCCTTCGGTCCAACTACTCTACGCCATGTTTCCAAATTAAACTAGTCCCACTTGCCTGTGTTTGGCCCATATTCAATAACACCTCTAGAATTAAGTGTCTATTGATGATAATGAATCCACTGTTGATCGTTGGATAAACCTACCTGGTTCACTGAGGTCCTTTAGGGAAGGAAATTGCTAGCCTTATCTGGTCTGGCCTACAGGTGACTCCAGACCTACAGCAATGTCGTTGACTCTTAACTGCCCTTTGGACAATCATGGATGGCCCTTTGGACAATCAAGGATGGGCAATAAATGCTGGTCTAGCCTCATCCCATGAATGAATTAAAATAAAAACCTGGAATCCTTTCCGATATGTATACTTATCCCTCAAATATCTTAAATATTGTAACTGTACCACCACCTGGCAGTTCATTCCATTCTGTGGAAAAAAGGGTGCCCCTCATGTTCTTTTTAAAACTTTCTCCTCTCACCTTTAAAATATGCTTCATAGTTTTGAACGCCCCCACCATAGGGAAAAGACACTTGCTGTTCACCTTATCCATGTTCCTCATGATTTTATAAAACTCTATAAGATGTCCTCAACCTCCTATGCTCCAGTGAAAAATGTCCCAACCTATCCAGCCTATTTTTATAAGTCAAACCTTCCATTCCCGGCAACATCCTAGTAAATCTTTTCTGAACCCTCCCCAAATTAATAATATTCTTCCAAAGCAGGACAACCAGTACTGCACACATAGTACTTCAGAAGAGGCCTCACCAACATCCTGTGCAAGCTCAATATGACATCCCAACACCTATATTCAAAGGTCTGAGCAATGAAAGCAAATGTGCTAAATGCTTTGTTAACCACCCTGCCTACCTGTGATGAGAAAGTGAGGTCTGCAGATGCTGGAGATCAGAGCTGGAAATGTGTTGCTGGAAATGCAAATCTCAAAGAATTATGTACCTGAACCCCTTGATCTCACTTCTATAACACTACCCAGGGCCCTACCATTAATTGTATAGGTCCTGTCCTTATTTGTTTTATCAAAATGCAATATCTTCTGCTTCTCTCCAAATTAAACGCCATCTGCAACTCTGTAGCCCATCAAGCCAATTGATCAAGGTCTCTTTGTAACTTAGATAACTTTTTTCACTGTCTACTATAACACCAATTTTTGTTGAGACTGGGGTGCTGGAAAAGCACAGCAGATCAGGCAGCATCTGAGGAGCAGGATAATCGATGTTTCAGGCATGAACCCTTCCGCTGCAAGGTAAAAACAAGGACTGCAGATGCTGGAAACCAGAGTCTAGATTAGAGTGGTACTGGAAAAGCACAGCAGGTCAGGCAGCATCCGAGGAGCAGGAAAATTGACGTTTCGGGCAAAAGCCCTTCATCAGGAATAGAGCCCTTCCACTGCAAACTTAGTAACGATGCCTCCTAAATTCTCATCCACATTATTTATATAAATGTCAAACAAAAGTGGACCCTGTACCGATCCCTGTGGAACATCACTGGTCACGGGCCTCCAGTCCGAGAAACAACCCTCCACCATCACCCTTTTCCTCCTACCGTCAGGCCAATTTTGTTTCCAAATGGCTAGCTTACCCTGTATTCCATGTGATCTAACTTTCTTAATTAATCCACCATGCAGAACCTTGTCAAAGGCTTTGCTAAAGTCCATGTAAACAATGTCTACCATTTTGCCTTCATCAATCTTTTTGGTTATGACCTCAAAATTGTGAGACACAATTTCACTTGCAGAAAACCGTGCTGACTGTCCCTAATCAGTCCTTACCTCCCCAACTGCATGTAAATCCTGTCTTTCAGACTTACCTTCAACAATTTACCCACCGGCAATGTCAGGCTTACAGGTCTATAGGTGCTAGATATTTACTGATTTAAATTAAATGGCTGCACTATTGGGTTAATTTCTTACTGATTTAAATGATGGGACACTTAATTGCATGGTATTTGATACTGCACAAAACGCTTTGATACTAATACAAAATATAAAATTAATCAGAAATACAATATTAGGACTAGTCACTTGTAGTTGATTGATAACATGCAAATCTGTTCATGCCTATTTTCCATCTGAAACAGGGCATGGAAAACACAAATTTGCCTGTAGCTAATGACTTTGAATTTCATTTTATAAGGAACAAGATGGACACTGCCTTACATTGATGTGAATTAGGAGCATGAGCAGGCCAATTGGCCCCTCAAAGTCCTTTATCTCTGTCTTAAATGGGTGAGCCTTTATTGTTAAACAGTAACCCATAATTATATATTCTCACACAAGTGTGTTTCCGCATGTATCCTGTCAGGACCCTTCAGGATCTTATTTGTTTCAATCAAATCAGTTTTTATTTTTCGAAACTCCAGCGGATATAAGCTGAAGCTGTCCAAGCATTCCTCAAAACACCAATGTTTGTCCAAAGTTAAAAATCACACAATACCAGGTTATAGTAGAGTAGTGCTGGAGAAGCACAGCAGGTCAGGCAGCATCTGAGGAGCAGGAAAATTGACGTTTCGGGCAAAAGCCCTTCCTGATGAAAGGCTTTTGCCCGAAACGTCGATTTTCCTGCACCTCAGATGCTGCCTGATCTGCTATGCTTTTCCAGCCCCACTCTAATCTAGACTCTAGTTTCCAGCATCTGTAGTCCTTGTTTTTACCAGGTTATAGTACAACAGATTTATTTGGAAGCACTCACTTTCGGATTGAGTGCTGAAGGAGTAGTGCTGATGAAGGAGTAGTGCTCTGAAAGCTAGTGCTTCCAAATAAAATTATTGGACTGTAAACTGGTGTTGTGTGATTTTTAACTTTGTACACCCCAGTCCAACTGCAGTAACTCCAAATCATAATTTCTGTCCAGGTATTTAGTCTTGTAAACTCATGTGTATCTGTCCTTAAATAAGGAAACCAAGATTGTACACAGTATTCCAGATGAGGTCTCACTAATTCCTTGTATTCCTTCCTATTTTGTTTTCAGTTCAAGTCATGATACAATAACATTCTATCTACCTTTCCTAATTACTTGCCGTACCTAAATACTAACTTACTATGATTCATGCGCTAGAACACCCAGATCTACATCTCAGAATATGCATTTTTAATTAGCCTGTCAAAATGGACAAGTTTCACATTTTCTCACACTATACTCCAATTGTCAGATCTTTGTCTACTCATTTATGTGTCCCTATCCTACTGTAGACTCTTCACGTCCACTTCATGACATCTGTCATCCAGATTTATATGGCTTAGAATAGCATTGACCAATTTACATTAATCTTGCTTACCAGCACTTACGTCATTTCAAATGCTCATCTGTTGTTTCCAAAGGTATCCTCCCAGACAGCTTTCCAAAAGACAACCTGAGTTTATTCAGCCTCTTTTCATAGCTAAACTGCTCCATCCCAAGCCATCCCCATTTCAATCAACTGTGCTGCTTTGGAAAATATAGGGGATGATGGACTCTCAGGGGAATGTATTATTGACAGTCAGGTTTCTGGTACTGAGACTGGCTCTATTGTAATGCAGGGTATGTCAGGTTCCAAGCGATCAATTGTGATTGGAAGTCTCTAGTCAAGGGCACCGACAGACGTTTCTGTGGCCGACAGCGAGACATCAGGATGGTGTGTTACCTGTCCGGATCAAGATGTCTCAGAGAGGCTACAGGATATTCTCAAAGGGGGCAGTGACCAGCAGGTTGCAATTAGATTAGATTAGGTTCCCTACAGTGTGGAAACAGGCCCTTCTGCCCAACAAGTCCACACCGACCCTCCGAAGAGCAATCCACCCAGACCCATTCCCCTACATTTACCCCTGCACCTAACACTACAGGCAATTTAGCATGGCCAATTCACCTGACCTGCACATCTTTGAACTGTGGGAGGAAACCAGAGCACCCGGAGGAAACCCACGGAGACACAGGGAGAATGTGCAAACTCTGCATAGACAGTCGCCCGAGGCTAGAATTGAACCCGGGTCCCCAGCACTGTGAGGCAGCAGTGCTAACCACTGAGCCACCGTGCCGTGTACATGTTGGTATTAACAACACAGAAAAAGAAAGGAATGAAGTTCTGAAGAGAGAATATAGGAAATTAGACAGAAGATTAAAAAGTAGGTCCTCAAGAGGAGCAGTATCTAGATTACTCATGGTGCTATGTGCTATTGAGAGTAGGAATAGTGGATAGAGCAGTTGAATGTGTGGCTGAGGAGCTGGTGCAGGAGGCAGGGATTCACATTATTGGATTATTGGAATCTCTTCTGGAGTATAAAAAGGAAGGGAAGTCAGAGAAATAAACAGTGATAGCTTGAAAAGTGTCCTTATTACAGAGGAGAAGGTGCTAGACGTCTTAAAATGTATAAAGCTGGATAAATCCCCAGGACCTGCTCAAGTGTATCTGGGAACTTTGGGGAAACTAGAGAAGTGATTACTGAGCTCATTGCTGAGATATTTGTATCATCGATAGCCACAGGTGAGGTCCTGGAAGACTGGAGGGTGGCCAATGTAGTGCCATTGTTTATGAAAGATGGCAAGGAAAAGCCAGCAAACTATACACTGGCAAGCTTGATATCAGTGATTAGGAAGTTATTGGAAGGGATTCTGAAGGACAGGATCTACATGTATTTGGAAAGGCAAGGACTGATTAAGGATAGTCAACACAACTTTGTGTGTAGGAAATTATGTCTCACTAATGGACTTCAAAAAGGCCTTAAGTAAGGTTCTGCATGGTAGACTGGTTAGCAAGGTTAGATCATATGGAATCCAAGGAAAGCCAGCTATTTAGATACAAAATTGACTTGAAGGTAGGAGATAGAGGATAGTGATGGAGGGCGTTTTTGGACTGGTGGCCTGTGATTAACAGTGTGCTGCAAGGATTAGAGCTGGATCTACTGGTTTTGTAATTTATGTACTGTGAATATAGGAGAATGTGAATTTAGGAGGAATGATTAGTAAGTTTACTGATGACACCGAAATTGGTGGTGTAGTGAACAGCGAAGATTACATCAGAGTACAATGGGACCTTGATCAGTTGGGCTGATGGGCCGAGGAGTGGCAGATGGAGTTTAATTTTGATAAATGTGAGGTGTTGCATCTTGGGAAGGCAAATCAGGCAGGACTTATACAGTTATTGGCAGGGCTCTTGGGTGTGTTGCCAAATAAAGAAACCTTGAGGTGGAGATTTATAGTTACTTGAAACTGGAGTCACAGACAGGCAGGGTAGTGAAGAGACATTTGATATGCTTGCCTTTATTGGCCAGTGCATTGAGTATAGAAGATGGGATGTCATGTTGTGGCTGTACAGGACATTGGTTAGGCTACTTTTAGAATACTGCATTCAATTCTGGTCTCCCTGCTATAAGAAAGATGTTGCTAAACTTGAACTGTACAAAAACGATTTACAAGGATGTTGCTAGGGTTGGGGGCTTTGAGCTAAAGGAAGAGGCTGACAGGCCGGGGCCATTTTCCCTGGAGTGTTGGAGGCTGAGGGTTGGCCTTATTGAGGTTTATGAAATCATGAGGGGCATGGTTAGAGTGAATAGCCAATGTGTATTTCTCAGGGTTGGAGAGTCAAACGGTAGGGGGCTTCAGTTTAAGGTGAGAGAGAAAAGATATACAAGGTATGTGAGGGCCAACTTTTTCACGCAGAGGGTGGTGCGTGTGTGAAATGAGCTGCCAGAGGAAGTGGTTGAGGCTAGTACATTTATGCCATTTAAAAAACATCTGGATGGGTACCTGAATAGGAAGGGTTCAGAGAGATATGGGCTAAATGCTGGCAAATGGGACTAGATTAATTCAAGAACTCTGGTCGGCATAGACAAGTTGGACTGAAGGGTCTGTTTCCCTCCTGCACAACTGTGTGATTCTTAAGTTTGACACCAGGGCAAAGTAGCTTACTTGAATGGCACCACATCCACAAACATTCACTCCCTATGCCACCAGTGCCAGTAGCAGCAATGTGTATCATCTGTAAGATTAGGTGGAGCAGTTCCAAAAGCTTGTGCTTCCAAATAAGCCTGTTGGACTATAAGCTGGTGTTGTGTGATTTTTAACTTTGTATACCCCAGTCTAACACAGGCACCTCCAAATCACATCTATAAGATGCAATTCAGAAATTTACCAAGGCTTCTTTTCCAGCTCTTTTCAATCCTATGACCATTATCATTTAGAAGGCCAAAGAGCAACAAATACAAAGGAACATCACCATGTGCCAGTTCTCCTCCAAACCCAGTTCTGACTTGGAATTATATCGCTGTTCCTTTAGTATTCCTGGGTCAAATTCTGGGACCTACTTCCCTAACAGAAGTGAGTCTACAACAAAAAATAGATGGCAGCGGTTCAAGAATACAGCTCAGCAACATCTTCTCAAGGACAATTTGAAATGGGTTAAGCTGCAAAGTCCAAGTCTCCAGAAAAAAGAAAAGAAATGTCAAGTTCCTAAGGAACAGATAATTTCTAGCGTAGATATATATGTAAATAACTGGTCCTCAGACAGAGAGGGGAGACTGACTCATAAAAATGTAGATGTGTATGGTATGATATGAGTTCAAGTTCAGACTGAGACTCCAATGTACTAAATTATGTTAAATAGTCTGACAACATTTAGCAGGTTAGGTCTCACACAAGCAATATGATGCACAAAGTGGAGGAATGTAGCTGGTGTATGTGGAATTCTGCAAGCATGAGTCAGCTTTGTTAAAAGTTGAGAAGCCGAAAATTTGCATGTCATATCCTTTTTATGCCCCAAAGCATTTTAGTTAGAGGCAATAAACACTTTTGAAGTGTTTCTTTTATCAAGGACTTATTAACAGCCAGATAAAAATATTGGCTAGTGGATGTGAAACTTTTTTAAACTACCTGAAAAATGCAGACATGCTCCAGATTGCAGCAACATCTCTTGATGATGTAGCATTTCCTCTCTAGTACACTGTCAATTTGACCATAATCAATAGAAACTGGATTGTAGGCATCTCTGTTAGTGAGAAGCAATTGGTTACATAGCTTGAGGGACAATGAAAGATTGTGGGATAGTCAATTACCAAAGGATATCATCGTAGAGTCATAGAGATGTACAGAATGGGAGCAGACCCGGTCCAACCCGTCCATACCAACCAGATATCCCAACCCAACCTAGTCCCATCTGCCAACACCCGGCTCATATCCCTTCAAACCCTTCCTATTCATATACCCATCCAAATGCCTCTTAAATGTTGCAATTGTACCAGCTTCCACCAGTTCCTCTGGCAGCTCATTCCATACACGTATCACCCTCTGTGTGAAAAAGTTGCCCCGTAGGTCTCTTTTTTATCTTTCCCCTCTCACCCAAAATCTATGCCCTCTAGTTCTGGACTTCCCACCCCAGTGAAAAGACTTTGCCTATTTATCCTATCCATGCCCCTCATAATTTTGTAAACCTCTATAAGGTCACCCCTCAGCCTCCGACGCTCCAGGGAAAACAGCCCCAGCCTGTTCAGCCTCTCCCTGTAGCTCAAATCCTCCAACCCTGGCAACATCCTTGTAAATCTTTTCTGAAGCCTTTCTCCGAATAAGAGGTTGCACATTTATGATGGAGGTGAGGAGGAATCTCTTCTCTCAGAGGGTAGTGAATCTATGGCATTCTGTATGATAGAGGATTACTGAGGCTGGGATGTTTAACTATATTGCATAGTATACAGATTTTTAATCAGCAAGGGAATCAAGGGTCATAGTGAAAAGGCAAGGAAAGTAGAGTTAAGGATTATCAGATCAATCAGGTTTTCACTGAAAGCTGAGTAGTCTTGATGGACTGAATGGCCTACATCTGCTCCTATATTTTATGGTCCTGCACAGAAACCAGGGCAAGGAGGTACACCTCCATGAACTACACTGGGAAGCACAGGAATTGTATCTGTATTTTTAGTATCCCTTTAGCCACTGAGCTAATTGACCCTTCTCAAGGGCAACTTTCAGGCTGAGGCGATAAATGGCCCCAAGCTCCGGCTGGTGTCTAAAGCAGCATTTCAAATGTGCAAGTCTCTGGAATGAAGTCGAAGATCAGCAACGATGGTAATCTCAACGAGGTAAAAACAATGACTGCAGATGCTGGAAACCAGATTCTTGATTCGTGGTCCTGGAAGAGCACAGCAGTTCAGGTAGCATCCAAGGAGCAGCGAAATCGACGTTTCGGGCAAAAGCCCTTCATCAGGAATAAAGGCAGTGAGCCTGAAGTGTGGAGAGATAAGCTAGAGGAGGGTGG
>NC_057716.1:86085610-86138006 GCF_004010195.1 Chiloscyllium plagiosum
ACTCCACCCTCCTCCCTGACCTATCACCTTCATCCCCACCCCCACTCACCTATTGTACTCTATGCTACCTTCTCCCCCACCCCATCCTCCTCTAGCTTATCTCTCCTCGCCTCAGGCTCTCTGCCTTTATTCCTGTTGAAGGGCTTTTGCCCGAAACGTCGATTTCGCTGCTCCTCGGATGCTGCCTGAACTGCTGTGCTCTTCCAGCACCACTAATCCAGAACGATTGTATTTTCCCTCATTCTTGCCAAATTTAAATGATGTAATTCGTTGTGACCCCGCCTCAAATGGGTGGAGAGATCACCCTCAGATATCTGATCTGTTTGGAGCCCTTGTGTAGAACAGGGAGCCTATTCACTGCTGACTTTTCAAATAATAACATCGCCTAAAGTTTTATCCATCGGACAGGTAAAAAAAGCCTTTATTTTTAGATTACAAAGAGTTGCTGCCCACTTTCTGTTTGCATGGATGCACCAGCCAGCGGTACAGCGACGAGGTGCCCTTCGTTTCAAACTTTTATTATCTGTGTTGTGATTTTGTCAGTAAGATTAGACACACGGGAGGCAATGTCGCTCTGGGCTGTGATGAGCCGAACGGTGGATCTTCAAGAACTGCGGTTAAGTCAGGGATTGGATGCAGGGCTTTTCGGACCGAATTCTGACCGACCCACAGGAGGCGATCAGCTGAAAGGCGGGGATCAGTGTCTAGCTGTCTACTGGTTTGACAGCTTGTTTCCCCGGGCCCCTGGGTTTCCCCTCCAGAACCCACACTGCTTGCTAAAGCAGGCAAGGACTTCTTGAGACACCACTGAGCACACTATAGTCAACTTGCGAAGGAGGGAGTTCCTGTGCAAAAACTTTAACTCGTCTATTTTTACCCCCAAACTGGATTATAAATAAATGTGTAACCTGACCGGGCTATACCCAGGGTTGTGTAAACGGCTTGATAGAAAGAATTTGGGCTGCGATAATAACGACTCTAAGTTCTAAATCTTGTACAAACACCGTTCCCTAAATATTTGTCGATTTAATTGATTATTGGAAGCATGTGTATACGGTCTTCATATTATCAGGCGGTGCATTAAGTTTGTGAACAGAGTTGTGCTTTAGGCTGATAAAAAGGACTTGCATTGATTCAGCATCTGATTGCATCTCACTGAAACACGAGGGAAGAATAATTTTAATTGCACTCGTGTAGATGCAGATATTAGGTACAACAGGTGGCTTTACTGTATCAGTCCAACTGCAAGAATGGACCTGTCTGCTCCAAACCCCAGCCAGTGTTGGGGGCCACAGTTCTTTACAATAAATATTATATACTTGGAGGAATATTTGATAGTGAATGCACTATCGACAATTCTGCAGATGATACAAAAATAGAGGGAAGGTAGTTGGTGAGAGTAACAGAGACGACAGAAGGATATCGACAAGTTAAGTAACCGGGCAAAACCAACTGGCAAGTGAAGTGTAACCTGGAGAACATGTGGGAGGTTATGCACTTTGGCAGGAAGCAAAGAGGAGCTGAATATTATTTAAATGGAGAAAGATTGTAGAAAGTTACAGAACAGAGGGATTTGAACACAAAAGGTTATTCAGGCAGAAATATAGAATGTAAATGGAATGTTGACCTTTACTCCATTCCCTCAGAAGTGTAAATGTAGAGAAGTCTTGCTGAAATAAAAGACAATAGTTAACACCATAGCTGAAACTCTGAATAGGACCCATCATTCTTTGGTGGTGCACGTTGGAAATATTGGTGCAAACAGCTCACAGGTTTCAGACTGTGAGTTGCATTTGAATGTTGGGTAAAAATGAACTTATTTGGTAGTCTCTTCATCTATGAAGGCATCATGGTCAAATCTTATGTCTCCACCCATAACCTTTCATTTGTATTGCTCAGTTGCAGTCTAGATTTGGAGCAATATCAGTTAGATCAGCTGAACATTTTAAATAAAAACATCTTCAAATAACCTTTCAAGGGAAAAAAAGATTGTTGCTTCCTAAGTTTAGAAATATCTATTTAAAAATAATTTAAATCAGAAGAGACTTCAGAGCAGGCATCATTACGATTAGCAGACGAGCCATATTTCAATCATTACATTGGACCAATGTGTTCAATTTCATTGAATGCCAAAGGGGTTTGACCTTAGATTCAACTTCAAATTGCCCTTCAAATTAACCTAGAAAAAAGGTTAAAATGGTCCTAGCTAGGCATTAATGTTCAGTTAGACTACTGAATTCAGTTAGTATTTTGATGCAAAGTTATTTGTTCTATACATAATCATAGAATGGAGTCAGAAAGTATTGGTGAATAATGATTGTCTTGATTAATGTTTGGTCAATAATAATCCCCAGGATGTTAAATTGTGAAATGAGTTCAATGAATGCCACCATCTATCTTCATCCAAACATATCTGTCAGTATAGAATATACAGATCATTCCTGATGATAACCTCTTGTGATCTGGGATATCATAACAACAGCTGTGGTAATAAGCAAATGTTTGTTGTCCCATTTGTGTCAATTACAAAAAGAAAAATGGACTTGATGTGATTAATGGCCTTTCCTTGTTTCATGTTTTCTTGTTTTTAAGATTCTACTATTGACTAGTGGTCAGGAACAAGGCTGACCCCTTAAAAACTAATAACTGTGATATTGTCATAGAGTCATAGAGATATACAGCATGGAAACAGACCCTTCGGGCCATCTCATCCATGTTGACCAGATATCCAAGATAGATCTAGTCCGACTTGCCAGCATTTGACCCGTATACCTCTTAACCCTTTGAATGTTGTATTCCTGATGAAGGGCTTTTGCCCGAAACATCGATTGTATTGCTCCTTGGATGCTGTCTGAACTGCTGTGCTTTTCCAGCACCTCTCTAATCTAGACTCTGGTTTCCAGCATCTGCAGTCATTGTTTTTACCCATTGTACCAGCCTCGACTACTTCCTCTCACTGGTCATTACATACACACATCACTCTCTGCATGAAAAAAGTTGCCCCTTAGATCCCTTTTAAATAGAACATAGAACATAGAAAAATACAGCGCAGTACAGGCCCTTTGGCCCTCGATGTTGCGCCGATCAAAGCCCATCTAACCTACACTAGCCCACTATCCTCCATAAGCCTATCCAAAGCCTGTTTAAATGCCCATAAAGAGGGAGAGTCCACTACTGCTACTGGCAGGGCATTCCATGAACTCACGACTCGCTGAGTAAAGAATCTACCCCTAACATCTGTCCTATACCTACCACCCCTTAATTTAAAGCTATGCCTCCTCGTAATAGCTGACTCCATACGTGGAAAAAGGTTCTCATGGTCAACCCTATCTAAACCCCTAATCATCTTGTACACCTCTATCAAGTCACCCCTAAACCTTCTTTTCTCCAGTGAAAACAGCCCCAAGTGCCTCAGTCTTTCCTCATACGATTTTTCTTCCATACCAGGCAACATCCTGGTAAACCTCCTCTGCACCCGTTCCAGTGCCTCCACATCCTTCCTATAGTATGGCGACCAAAACTGCACACAATATTCCAGATGCGGCCGCACCAGAGTCTTATACGACTGCATCATGACCTCAGGGCTCCGGAACTCAATTCCTCTACCAATAAAAGCCAGTACGCCATATGCCTTCCTCACCGCACTATTTACCTGGGTGGCAACTTTCAGAGATCTGTGTACATGGACACCAAGATCCCTCTGCTCATCCACACTACCAAGTATCCGATCATTAGCCCAGTACCCCATCTTTTTGTTATTCTTCCCAAAGTGAATCACCTCACACTTAGCTACATTGTATTCCATTTGCCACCTTTCTGCCCAGCTCTGCAGCTTCTCTATATCTTGCTGTAACCTGCCACATCCTTCCTCACTGTCAACAACTCCTCTGACTTTCGTATCATCCGCAAACTTGCTCACCCAATCTTCTAACCCCTCTTCCAGGTCATTTATAAAAGTGACAAACAGCAATGGTCCCAAAACAGATCCTTGCGGAACACCGCTAGTGACGGCACTCCATGAAGAAACTTTGCCATCAACTACTACCCTCTGTCTTCTTCCATCCAGCCAATTCCTAATCCAAACCTCCAACTCACCCTCAATGCCATATCTCCGTATTTTCTGCAGTAGCCTACCATGGGGAACCTTATCAGACGCCTTACTAAAATCCATATATACCACATCTTCCGCTTTCCCCTCATCAACCTCCTTTGTCACCTTTTCAAAGAATTCAATAAGGTTTGTGAGGCATGACTTGCCCTTCACAAAACCATGCTGACTATCCTTGATCACATTATTCCTATCCAGATGTTCATAAATCCTATCTCTTACAATTCTCTCTAAGATTTTGCCCACAACAGAAGTGAGACTCACCGGCCTATAGTTACTAGGGTTATCCCTACTCCACTTCTTGAACAAGGAGACCACATTTGCTAGCCTCCAATCTTCTGGCACTACTCCTGTAGACACAGAGGACATAAAAATCAAGGCCAATGGCTCTGCGATCTCCTCCCTTGCTTCCCAGAGAATCCTAGGATAAATGCCATCAGGCCCAGGGGACTTATCTATTTTCACCCTTTCCAGAATTTCCAACACCTCTTCTCTACATACCTTAATGCCATCCATTCTACTTAATTGTGACTCGGTACTCACATCGACAACAATGTCCTGTTCCTGAGTGAATATTGACGAAAAGTATTCATTCAGTGTCTCCCCAATCTCTTCAGCCTCCATACCTATAGAAAGCCTTAGGGTTTTCCCTAATCCTACCAACTAAGGACTTTTCATGTCCCCTCCTTGCTGCTCTTAGCTCTCTCTTCAGGTCCTTCCTGGCTACCTTATAACTCTCAATCGCCCCAATTGAACATTCACGCCTCATCTTTATATAGGCCGCCCTCTTCCATTTAACATGGGATTCCAATTCCTTATTAAACCACGGCTCCCTCACACGACCCTTTCCTCCCTGCCTGACGGGTACATACTTATCAAGGACACTCAATAGTTGTCCTTGAACAAGCTCCACATATCAATTGCATCATAATTTCCCTGCCCCCAGCTATAACTCTTGCCCTGCAGTGCACACTTATCCCTCTCCATCACTAGAGTAAAAGTCATCGAATTGTGGTCACTGTCCCCAAAGTGCTCACCTACCTCCAATTCTAACACCTTGCCTGGTTCGTTACCTAGAACCAAATCCAGTATGGCCTCACCTCTTGCCCTCTCACCTTAAACCTATGCCCTCTAGCTTTGGACTTCCCCACTCTGGGGAAAAGACCTTGTCTATTTATCCTATCCATGCCCCTCATGATTTCATAAATCCTTACAGGTCACCCCTTGACCTCTGATGCTCCAGAGAAAATAGCCCCAGCCTATTGTTAATGAAAATGAGGTAATAATTGACCTACTGATGATTAATTTGCATCAATATTTACGGTAAGGAAAGGTTTCCGCTTGCCAGTCATCCCAAGTAAACTGATATTAAATGAGGAACAGCCCAAAGTTAATGAAAAAAATGTAATTAAGAAAATCATGTCATAGAAGAGTGACAAGTCTCCTAAACTAAATGGTTCCTATCCCAGGGTTTTAAAGAAAATAGATGAGAACATTACCGATTCTCTAACTCCAGTATTCTTTTGATTTATCAACAGTTCTTTTAGATGGTAAATGTTCACATGTCATGCTATTTAGTTAAGGTGAGAGAGGAAAACCAGGTAATTATAGACTAATTTAACCCACCATCTGGTGTTAAAGAAGTACTACTTTACTATCAAAAAGGACATGATGGAACACCTGGAAATGTTTCAGCTAATCAGACAGAGGGGATTTCGAACAGGGATTTGGAAGGTGTAAATAATACCTGACAAATCCGACTGAATGTTTATGATGAGGTGACAAATGCAGTTGGTGGGTAGCCTTCATAGATGTTACTTATATGGGCTTCCAGAAGGCGTTTGACAAGTCCCCCTTGTGATATACAGTGCCTTTAAGAGATGTGTATTGTCCTGTTTCTCTTGCAGATGGGTATTGTCACGGTGGTGTCTAAATGTCTTCTTCAGGTCGGCAGTTGGTAAACAGCTTTAAGTTCTCTCTCGGTTTTTTTTAAGACAAAAGAATCATGAGTGGATATGGTCAGGATTACGCAAACCCAAAAGGATTTTAGTTTTGATTTCAGTTAGTTGGTGGTTTCTGCTAGTTTTTGGAACTGAAAACTTGAATGCCCTGTTGCTGGAGTGAAATCTTAGACACCGAGGCTTCCTCTTAAAAATCAAAAGGGGCAAGTTGTTTATTTTTCTTAGACCAGAGAGAAGCAACACATGAGAATACTAATTGTGTAACTGTGTTGGTGAATTGTCTTTGCCAAGGGTGTGCTTATGGGATGCTGCCTATATTGAAACAGTTGATAATTAGTGGTTAAATAATACATTATCTTGTTAAGTATTTCCATACAGTAAAGTTATGCCAATTCGTCTTTTTGTATTTTAACTGTGTATTTTAAGAATAAAACGTGTTTTGATTAAAGCTTAGTGGTGGGTCAATCGAATCATATCTGGAACACCACGCCTTACATTTGCCTTTAAAAAAAGTAAAATATTTAGGGTCTGGGCCATCTCCATTATGTACTTTGAGGGGTCTGGTCTGGTCCAAAATACCTTTAATCATACATTTTGTAAAGTTGAAGCTAATGGAATTTAAGACAAGTTATTGGCATCGTTCAGAAATTGGCTCTGCAGCAGGAGACAGAGAATAGACAGTTAGTCTTTTCGACAAAATGTTTCTACTAGTCTCCTGCAAGGATTTTGTTGGGATATAAACCATTCACTGTATTTGTTAATGGTGTGGTTGATTGTACCGTTGGAAAGTTTAGCTTTCCACCAGAGATAGATGGCCCAGTATAACAATGCAAACAGACATTTAGTGGTTAAAGAGTTGGACAGAATTAGCTGAGAAGAAAGATGTTAGAAGCTATTACTAAGGATGTTATAACAGGACACTGAGATAAGATCAAGGTATTCAGACAGAGTCAGCATAGCATTGTGAATTGGTCATTCATATTTGGCCAATCTATTGGAAATCTTATCGGTGGTAACATGTGCTGTGAATAAATAGGAACCGGTCGATGTACTGTACTTAGATTTCCAGAAGGCATTTAATAAAATGCCAAATCAAAGGTTTCTGCGGAAAATAAAAGCACATTGTGTAGTAGTTAGCATATTGACATGAACAGAAGATTGGCTGGCTAAAGAAAGCAGAGAATTGGCATAAATGGATCTTCTTCACGTTGACAAGATGCACTAAGTGGTGTGCCATAGGGATTACAGCTAGGACCTCAATTATTTATAATTTATGTAAATAACTTTGATGAAGAGACAGAGAAGGCAGAAGGGTCTGTTTCTCTGCTGTATGACTCTCCTGTAAGACTCTATAGATGGGAAAGTAAATCTTTCAGGAGATGTGGAGGCTGCAGAAGATTATTGATAGGTTAAGTGGGTACTGAAAATGTGTTGCTGGAAAAGCGCAGCAGGTCAGGCAGCATCCAAGGAACAGGAGAGAATCAATGTTTTGTGCATGAGCCCTTCTTCAGGAATGAGGAAAGTGTGCCAAGCAGGCTAAGATAAAAGATACGGAGGAGGAACTTGGGGGAGGGGCATTGGAAATGCGATAGGTGGAAGGAGGTTAAGGTGAGGGTGATAGACCGGAGTGGGGGTGGGGGCGGAGAGGTCAGGACGAAGATTGCAGGTTAGGAAGGTGGTGCTGAGTTCGAGGGTTGGGACTGAGACAAGGTGGGGGGAGGGGAATGAGGAAACTGGAGAAATCTGAGTTCATCCCCTGTGGTTTGAGGGTTCCTAGGTGGGAGATGAGGCGCTCTTCCTCCAGCCATCGTGTTGCTATGGTCTGGCGATGGAGGAGTCCAAGGACCTGCATGTCCTTGGTGGAGTGGGAGGGGGAGTTGAAGTGTTGAGCCACGGGGTGATTGGGTTGGTTGGTCCGCCATAGCAACACGACGGCTGGAGGAAGAGCGCCTCATCTTCCGCCTAGGAACCCTCCAACCACAAGGGATGAATTCAGAGTTCTTCAGTTTCCTCATTTCACCTCCCCCCATCTTGTCTCATTCCCAACCCTCGAACTCAGCACCATCTTCCTAAACTGCAATCTTCGTCCTGACCTCTCCGCCCCCACCCCCACTCCGGCCTATCACCCTCACCTTATCACCCATACCTTAACCTCCTTCCACCTATTGCATTTCCAACGCCCCTCCCCCAAGTCCCTCCTCCCTACCTTTTATCTTAGCCTGCTTGGCACACTTTCCTCACTCCTGAAGAAGGGCTCATGCCCAAAACGTCGATTCTCCTGCTCCTTGGATGCTGCCTGACCTGCTGAACTTTTCCAGCAACACATTTTCAGCTCTGATCTCCAGCATCTGCAGTCCTCACTTTCTCCTAGGTTAAGTGGGTGGGCTAACATGTGGCATATGGAGTATACTGTGTGAATCACAAAGGGGCCACAGTTCATGCGTTACTTGATGATAGAAATAAGTATAAGGCTTAATGGCAGACCAACAATTACATGGTTTACGTGCAGACAACATTATTGCTATGGTCAGAAAACCCCTAGCTAACAAGATCTGTTAAAATGCAGTTTGTCCCATCTCAAAATCTGTCCAGACTTTTCTAAATACCTGTAGAGTTTGTGGCGCCAAAGGATATTGGGCATGCACGTGTTTAGAATATGTCTCCAAAGGCCAAGCCAGACCAGACACCAGGTGGCAAACAAGACCACAAGACTGTAACTAAGGAAACAAGTGTAGTAAATGCTAAAAAAAGCAAACAATTTCAAACACATAAATAAGGTTCAGAGTCAACCAAGGAAGAGCAATTTTCAGAAGATGACTAAAGCTTTCCATATTGTTAACCTCACACTTCATGTTGATGGTATAGGTTTATCAGAAGACTGTACATAAGACCATAAGGCATAGGAGCAGAAATTAGGCCATTCAGCCCATTGAGTCTGCTCTACCTTTCAATCATGGCTGATAAGTTTCTCAACCCCATTCTCCCACTTTCTCCCCATAATCCTTGATCTCTTTGATACTCAAGAACCTCATTATCTTACTCTTAAATATACTCAATGACCTGGCCTCCACAGGCCTTCTGTGGCGATGAATTCCATAAATTCACCACTCTCTGGTTGAAGGATTTTCTCCTTACCTCTGTTCTAAAAGGTCTTCCCTTTTCTTTCAGGCGATGCCCTCGGGTCCTAGTCTCTCCTACATCTCCTGAGATATCGGGCCCAAAACTGTGCACATGTGGTCTCACCAGAGCCTTATAGAGCTTCAGGGGTCCATCCCTGCTTTTATATTCAAGTACTCTCAAAATATTAATACCATATGTACTGAAAAGGCAGAATGATATACACTCAAAGTGAAGATTAACATCAGAGCAAGTGCCAACATATTATTGCTACGGATCCTGAAAAACATGAACATCGGCAAGAGGTGCTCTATCGTACAACTTACACGAGACCTTGTCTCAGCATATCGTGGATCACTAATTCTGTGCATTGACAGAATCACACTGCAGTGCCAGAACACATGCTCATATTGGGCATCCCAAAATTATCAGCCTGGTTGATACTAATGGCTCAGTAGTGGTAGGACTACCAGTATGCACAGATCTTGGAAGCAGGCCATTCAACCCATCAAGTCCATACTGACCCTCTGAAGAGCCACCCACCCAGACCCACCCTCTAACCCTGGATTTACCATGGCTAATTCATCTAACCTGCACATCTTTGGATTGTGGGAGGAAACCAGATCAGCAGAGAAAGCCCATGCAGACACAGGAAGAATGTGCAAACTCCGCACAGACAGTTGCCCAAGGCTGGAATCAAACCTGGGTCCTGGGCACTGTAAGGCAGCAGTGCTAACCATTGAGTCACTGTGCCACCCTAGTTGTTTTTTAAGGACAAACAGGTTCCTTTAACTCTAAATGCATTATGCCAAGGTATCATGTCTATGTTATAACATGGATATTTAGGTGTTGATAGTTAGCACAGGAGTCTCTGTATTGGCCAGGTATGAAACAGGTTATTCAATTAGCAGAGGGGAGAGTTTTTACATCTACACTACATTCCATCCACCCCTTGGATGGAAGTAGCTACAGGCATATCCACAGTGTATAGTGTCGATTACGTTCTTATTATGGATTACTTCTTCAGACGTCCCATTGTTTGACAACTTAGCAACATAATGAGCATGACAGTTGCTGACATGATGAGTGCTATTTTAAGTTTATTCAGCATTCCAGATCAGACAGTGACTGACAATGGATTGCAATATATTGACTAACCATTTTAAGAGATGTGTACAACAGGGAGAATGAGCCATATCACATCATCACCCATTATCCATGCTCCAACAGTTTAGCAAAATGTATGGCTTGTACTATCAAATCATTGCTCATTTTGTATTGAGCAACAAAGCGAGATTTTCACTTTGCTATACTTTTTGTGCAACACCGATAGACATGGAATTACAATTCCCTGTAAACATTGTGCTCAGAAGGCAAGTGCAGACAACATTGCTCAGCAACTAATTCTCCAAACACTCTTTGACCCAGTCATTTCTTCTTCAAAGACAGAGGAGAAAGAATGACATACATGATGACTGAGTGGGTTTCCATCAAATTAAAGGAGCTGCAGGACAAAATTTTAAAATTCAGTCCAATAATCTTGAAGAAAATGATGACTTTTTTTTGCGAAAAAGCTTCCTAACACAATCTGCAATAGCTGTCCAACTTGGGAAATTAAATCATTCAATCAATTGAAACATGACTGGTGAGAATAAACAACTCAGTGGTCACCAGCTTCAAGGCTAATGTTGTTTTCAAATTTGCATTGAGCTGGACTTTAAGATCTGATAAATGGTCTCCACATGGTCTGCAAAGTCTAGAAGTCAGGGCAAAGTGTGTGAATTGGAAATCTAAATTCAAATATTGACATACCAGCAAAGATTTCTAAAATGTGCAATCTGCCCAGATTGATCACAATTCTATATTGCAAAAGACGAGGTACCAGCTCAGTCCAATGTATGGTACACCAATCATGCATAAGGAAGGACACCCCAACAATGATGATTGTGTGGTGATGTTAACAACATCAACCAGAAATAAAACAATCAAGTTGTGAACCAAGTGCAGTGGAGAACAATGCCTGCCTCTTTAGAGAGGTGTATGATTACCACGTTAAGAGGAGTTCTCAAATCCCCAAAGTGATACATCACATTTTGAAATGACAATTGTGTGAACTCTGATTATCTGTTTTTATAATTATTGAATTAACTTGCTGAAGTACAATCATATATGCCTGTTCAGCCTATGTGTTTTTATACTTTTTTTTCATTCATTCATGGGATGTAGTTGTCACTGGACAGGCAAACATTTATTGTCTGCACCTAGCTGCCCAGAGGGAGTTGACCACATCAATATTGGTCTGGAGTCACATGTAGGCCAGACCAGGCAAGGCCAGCAGTTTTCTTCCCTAAAGGGCATTATTGAACCAAATGGACTTTTATGACAATTGACAATGGCTTCATAGTAATCATTAGACTCTTAACTTGCAGATTTTTATTAAATTCAAATTCTAGAATCTGGGCCCAGAACATTACCTGGGTCTCTGTATTAATAGTCCAGTGATAATACCACTAAGCCATCACCTCCCCTGTGAAGAAAGGGGAATGTGGTATATTTGATGATCAGCATATCAGGATATCTTTGAGATACCTGCTTATTATATCATCATTGTATTATAGCATGTGATCCGAGGGTATAACGACCTCCCTCTCTTTCTTACTCCAGGATCAGTTGAAGCAATCCTGTTAAACACGTTATATAAATCCAAGTTATTATTATAGATTGTTGAACTGTATTCTGCAAGTGACAAGCAATGCTATGTCGTTTGTTAGTTTTAAACTGGTTCTGATAGATTTTTGATGTGGAAGCTATCAAGGTATTTGGGATAAAAGGAGCCATGAAGAGATAGGTGAGAAATCAACTGGAATCTAATGGAATGGTGTAATGTGATTCAGGGACTAAATTGCTGACTTCTGTTTTTATGATCTTATGATAATTGGCAATTTTAACTTAAATTACATATTTGCTCATTAGATTAGACCAAAATATCCAGGGCAATTTTATTTTTCATATCTGGAGATGGTGATAATGAACCTTTTGAAACCACTTTGACTAATAATATAATGGTTGAAAGTTTCAGGATATTTATGCAACAACGATTATCTATTAACAATATATGTCCAAGTCAAGATGGTGTGTGATTTGAGATGATAGTATTCTGTATTGCAGACTTTTTTGTGTAGAGGCTGTGGGACTTGAAGATTCTCTCAAAGCAATCACACTAAGTTGCTCCATACTGTACTTGTATGAGACAGAGTAAGTGTGCCACTGAAACTGGATTATTTTGTCTGGGTAGTGTTGGATTTCTTTTCAATTGTTGCTACTTCCTCATCCAGTTGAATGGGGACCTTGCTATCATTCTTAACTTGAGCCTGTAGATGGTGGAAATGTTCCAAAGGATCAGGAGGTGTGCTACTCATTCCTTGCCAAACAGCCTGACCCTGTTCTGCTCTTGTAACCAAGGTTGGTCTAATTAGGCTTTTAGTCAAATTCTGACCCCCAAAAGGTGGTGGTGTCTCAGTGATGGTAGTTTCATTTTGACTTGTGAGAAGTGGTTACAGTTCCTCTTGTAATTGGCTGGTCATTGCCTCGCATTCACTTTGCACATGTGGCACTTAGCTTTGTCATTACAAGCCTTAAATTTATCCAAGCCCTGTTATAATCCATTATTATAATTTCTTGCTGTCACCTCAAATATTTTCTCGAGTCCATTTGTGCTAGTAATTTCAGTGTAAGTCCTACATGTGTAGGGATGCTTACATGGCCCAGTGTTTAACTGTGTAACGGCATAATCCACATATACTTCAACTGTTCAAAACTGAAGATTCTCTCAAAGCAATCTCATTAAGTTGCTCCAGTACATGCTGTGAATAGCACATACTGTACTTGTATGAGACAGAGCAAGTGTGCCCTACTGATCTTTTGGAAGAAAATACTTGATGAAATGAGGTTAGGTATAACGATGAAGCTGCTTTGTTTAACAGTAAGTAATTGTTGCTTATGATTGGGTTTACTTACTTTAATCACTAGGGCTTCTCTGTTATAATACAAAATGATTAATACCTCACTACATCAGGGGATCATCTTGCTTTGTTTAAACTAAAAGATCTTGCAACCTGCATTCTTTAGTCTGGCTAAACTTTATAGTTTTCTTCTTAGGAATCAGAGTGCATCTTGAACTCTGTCTTTATTTCCGTGTTTACAACCTGAGAGGAGGGCGGACACCAGCCAACTCCTAGCAACTGCCTGAAACCAGGGAGGTCCCAACATAGGGTGTGAAGGGCCTATCATTTATCAAGACAGGCTAATGAATGGCTTATTGTTGTAAACTTTGGCAAAATATCTTCAATGTCTCATCAATTGGTGTTTTTAACATTTCCCATTTCTATCTCCGTCCATTTTAAGGAACTGAGAAATATACTCATTTTCAAGATTGAACTCTTCCCTCCCTCTGCTCACTAACCATCACCTCAACTCTCCAAGTCTTTCTGCTAAAAGTCATCGACAAATCCTAAAATGGAATAGATGTTAAGGGCTGATGGCTGCAAATTTAGGAAAGGTTTGTGGACCAATGCAACCTGGACCTTATAATAGAATGCAGGATATCGATGAAGCAGCTCAAGATGGCTGACTAAGCATCCTGGATTGAAGAGCACCTGCTACAATTATTTGAATTGGCCTCCAGCCTACTTTCAGATTCTCAAGATGAGAATTTAAATTTGAACTGTACAGACTCCGGGTTAAGTCTGAGACCTTAGAGAATAGGTTGAAATCAAAGATAAGAACAAAGTATACAGTGGGGGCTGAAAATTGTTTCAGTTGCCCCAGTGCTAAAAGGGAGGAAATTGATGCTCATTCAGAACTGGCTACATGACAATATGGAGATGATTGAAAAGTAATGTTGTATGGTGTCAATATAGATGTGGTATCTAATTCCATGGCTTCAGATGGTTCCATTGAGGGAAATGAGTAAGAGGGAATGGACTGAAGGATACACGATGATGTGGAGCTGGGTAGAACTGCATTTGTTTGATTCCATTCTAAATATCTGAGTGCAACTAGAGAAACCTTTGCAAATGTTTCTCTTCACATTCCTGTATTATGGTTTCTGATGGGACAGGGGTTTTCACTCAGTTGTTTGGTCAGCTGGCTTATAATCCAGAGTACCAAAAGCATGGGTTCAGTTCATGCACTAATTGAGGTTACCGTGAAAGACTTCTTCTCAACTTCTCTCCTTGCCTGAAGCGTGGTGACCCTCAGATTAGATCTTCACTAGTTACCTCCCTCGAATGAGAGAGCAGCCCTGTGGTCTGGTAAAAGTATTGCACCTTTACCCTTATTGCCCCTGATGTTCTCCAACCATGATCCTCCGCCTTCTCGAATTTCTCATCGATTGGCTACCTCTCAGCGAAATCATCCAAAGAAACACTCCATTGGTTTTCACATGCTCTCTGGCAACATCCAGTTCTGGTGCAGCACCCCCTCCTCTCTCAAATCCCCACTGTTGCTTAATTTTGAGCCTGCCTTTCTGACTGCCAGTATGGCATGAGCTGGGATTTCCTCTAAGTTACGTATAGCGCAGTTAGCTGTAAGGGTCTGATCAGTTGATGGTGGCTCTTCGCGGTTGCTTCCTTTGCTCATTCTGGTTGTGCTGTATCTGGGCAAACTGGCAGAAGAGAAAAGCCCAGATGGAGGAGGTTTGGGGTGAGGGAACTGATATGGGATGGAAAGCAAGCTTTCCATGGTCTCACCATTAGCAGCTTGTACCTCATGCCAAATAAGAGGATGTGGATGGTCTTGGAGTTGGAAAGGGATCTCAGACAGGAACATAATGCTTAATGTTCTCACTGACACTGGATGTGATGGGCTCTGTTGCAGTTGACACCATGATATGGATTTGCTCTGTAGGGCTCAGCAGATGCAGGTATCATTGTCCTCAACATTGGTTTTGCTATGCTCCCTCCCGTTGGGTGTGACCTTGCCCTGCAAGAGGAATGGCAGAATGTTTGGGACTGTGTTCGGGTGATGTGCTCCCTGAATGGTTAGAGGAGGGTGAACATTGCAGGGGGTGGATATAAGCTTTGGTATGTGTTGTAAGGATTAAATGGACCATCTAGAATGATAGGTGTCCTGAGTGCTAGGGAATGTTAATGGGTAAGTAATGAGTGCGTGTTTATGAAGCAATATGAAAGCTTATGAAGTCTTGGATAGGAAATAGGGTTAGATGCATGTGAAGACGCATTTGCGAACTCAACCACCTCTGTGAGGACATTAAACCTTTTGTGGTAGTACTCCTGCCATAACCTTTAGGCCAGTCTGCTTCCAACGACCTGTATTCTAAACATGGCCGTACTCCTCCTCCTTCCCAGCAAAACATGGTCCTCTCTCCTCATGTATGCCTCAACCATTACCGTTTTCATTGTGTAGCTACACTTTTTCATAATCTGTCCCCTTGTACCTTTGATGATTTTCATAAAAATATACCTTCCAACTAGAGAAAGAAAATGAAGTTGTACCTGCTTTGAAAAGTTCCAGAACTAATTAATCACTCCTTATGAAATACTGATGGTTGGAATCAAAGCTTAGCTGGTGGATAATGACTATATTGGCTGTATTACCTTCACTAAAAATAGTTTTTAATCAATTGTGCAGGGATAGATAGGACTTTAGATTAGATTACATTACAGTGTGGAAACAGGCCCTTCAGCCCAACAAGTCCACACCGACCCGCAACCCACCCATACCCCTACATTTACCCCTTACCTAACACTACGGGCAAATTAGCATGGCCAATTCACCTGACCTGCACATGGACTGTGGGAGGAAACCGGACCACCCGGAGGAAACCCACGCAGACACGGGGAGAACGTGCAAACTCCACACAGTCAGTCGCCTGAGGCGGGAATTGAACCCGGGTCTCTGGCGCTGTGAGGCAGCAGTGCTAACCACTGTGCCACCGTGCCGACTTGAACCCAGGTCTCCTGGTTCAGAGGTAGGGATACTACCAAATGCCATCAGAACTGAGTTTTCTTTTGTAAACCCACCACCAAATCAACCAGTCAACCATCACCTAGGGCAGCGCTAGAATAACAAAAATGATGGAAGGATACGGAAACAACATCAAAGTAGTGCCAGTGGGGGAAAGTGAAGAAACCCAAGTCTTTTTTCCTTCCCTCTGTCCCAAGGAAATCATGTATTTATACCTTTCGACATTAACCTGTTCAGAAATGTTATCACACACCTTTGGACCAGGTGGGAATTGAACCCTGAGCTAGAGGCAGAGGTACTATCACCTCACCACAAACATCTTCATACCTTCACTTGATTGAAACCTCGCTGACAGATTGCTGAGTGTCTATATAGTGATGATTGCTGTCATAACTGTCAGTTTCCAATCATAGCTTCTTCCCACTAAGCCACCCCAACTTACTCCCACCCTGACCTGAATGAGTTGACAGATATTTAAATTCCTGAGGACAGGACAGTGGGCAGTTTTACTTGCAGCTTGCAGAGACATGTGCGTAGGATTTAATTGACAGTGGTGGCTCCTGGATGGGTTATTAGAAGGGATTAAACCCAGAGCCTCAAGAAAGGTGCCCTGCAGGTAATAAACAGTGGTCACAAATCTTTATGCGACTTGGTGAAGCATAACATTAACCTTCAACGTGATTCGACTTTTAATGTTATTCCTTAAAAAATTTGCTTCTTTATTTGATCACACGTTTTATCTAATTTGATTCAAGTGCATAAGTGGCGTACAATATATCTTGCAATCGATCCACTTATTTTTGTGGAAAAATGTTCATTGTGACAACAATGAAACAGTGTTTTTAATCAGATGGGGAACAGGGTGATAAACTGAATGAGTAACATAGTAGATCAGAATTAAAGGAGGGAGGAGAAAGAGCTAATGAGAAGAGAAGCTTGGCAGAGCGAAAGTAAAATTCTGATTTTGGAAAGAGGTAACATGATGAATCAAAGAGTTGTTGGTAATGTAAGAACGAAGGAGATGGGGAATGGGAGAGGGACCAGTTCCAGCACTCTTTATCTCAGTATCTTATCAGCCATGTTTATATTCATCACCGCTGCAAAGGCTACCTCAAAATGCCTTAGGGAAAAGTATAAAATGGAAACACTTGCAGAGACATGTGCACATTTTTTGGTAGGATTTACCTACCAGTGGGACCAGATTAATTTATTGTATGATAGCAACTAAATGCAAGTTACATTGATTGGTTAGCTTGAGAGCTCTTGTGGTGCAGTGGTAGTGTCTCCCTCTCTGTGGCAGAAGGCCTGGGTTCAAGTCCCACCTGCTCCAGGGCTGGTATACCGTAATAACTGAATGAACTGTGGATGCTGCAAGTCAGAAACAAAAATTGAGATTGCTGGAAAAGCTTAGCAAGCCTGACAGCATATGTGGTGAGAAATCAGAGTTAATATTTTGGATCAAGTGATGGGTCTGAGGAATGGTCACTCGACTGGAAACATTAACTCTGATTTCTCTCCACAGGCCCTGCCAGGCCAGTTGAGCTTTTCCAGCAATCTCTACTTGTGTGTCATAAGGTGTCAGAACAGGTTGACTCACAATAATGATATTGGCTATTTAGACATTGTTACTAAGAATATTGCTAGGCATAAATACTGTGTGTACTATCCAAATTTCAGAGCTATCCTCTTGATTTCCCCACCCAAGACTGTATGGTATCATCAGATTGTATGGAACTTAGTGCAGACTCCCACATTAACCATTTCAAAACTATTCCCTAATGCAAGAACACCTACCACCAATATCTGAAACTGTCCATCACCCAAATTGGTTGCTTCCATTGCAGATCTCCTCTTGCTCCCTCTATGTCTCAGCTCATCTAGTGTTGAAAGCCTCTACTATGCATTTTTTAAAATCATCTAATCCTATTCTATCTGACATCATACTCTCTAAGCATGGCACATCCAAAACACTGCTGCCCATGTATTAACTTGCACCAAGTCCCATTTATTTGTTACCACTGTGCTCACTGACATATATTGGTTCCCAGGCTCAGCAGTTAATATCCTCAATCTTGTTTGCAAACTCCTCCATGCCATTGCCTCTTTAGATCCTTGTAATTACCCCAAACCCATAAGCCACAAGATCTCTGCTTTCCTGCAATTCCGAACTCTTTTGCAATGCTGATTTTAATTTCTCCACTAATGAGGGCAGAGCGTCAAGGCTATCATACAATAAATTATTCTCTGGAATTTCTCCTCTAAGCCTCCCTTTCCTCCCTGTCCTCCTCTAAGACATTATTCAAATATGACCTCTTAAGACAGATCATCAAAAGTCAGGCTAAAGAGCTGCATAAGAGGTTCATAATGCTATTGTAAATTATGTAAATGCAAGTTGTCCTCTTAAAGCTGAGTTCGCATTCTGAGTGATATTTTATGCCACCGATACTGACAGCTCTTTCATTCTTTGTCCAAACAATTGTTATGACCTGTAATCCTAGTCAGTGAGTTCTGATGGAATGTTCAGTTGCAGGGTATATCTACAGTCAAGGTAAATCCAGTCTTTACTTGAGCATACACTTGCTTCAGGTATCACTGAAGGAGATTGGAACAGAGGGCCTTAATTTCCAGACTTCTCCCAGGCTGTGATTCCACAAGTAGACCTGTTATTAAAATGGATTAAAGTACTATCGTCCACAAAATGGATCAGCCAAGCTGTTGAGCATCCATGTAGTACACATTAAGGGCCTGATAAAACCTCAGAATCTGACAGGAAGCTGGAGAATGGGAAATAGAACTTGGGAAGTGGACATCAGGCCATTTTTGACATTATGCAGGTCAGACGGGGGGTGGCAGACGGGGAGTTGTTGCAGGTGGGTCAACTTTGTGGTTGGGATCTGGATGACAGTCTGACGTCAAACACTTTTGCTGCTCCTGATCCAAAATCAATAAAGGCATTTACTTCATAGATCCTGTCCTCTTGCTTTCTGTCATGTGCCTATTTTCCACAAGCTCAGGAATCAAGGTCAGCAATTGAAAATAAACAGTAGCTACACAAGAGTCACATGGCTTATACATTTTACTGACTAATGAGTTCTGAAAGTGGACTCTGAGAGTGCCATCCTACATTCCACCTTTGACGAAACTAGAAATGGGTAGGTCTGGGTTGGGTTTCCTGTTTTAAAGCTTTAAATTTTCCCTGAAGTGTTCATATTACCTCCAGACTGTTTGCACCATTTTAATTAAAAAGCACGCTGTGCATTGCGTATGAGAACCTTACATCAAGTCTGTGGCCCACAATCTCTTTTCATACCGACTCAGTGTACATCTGTAAATTTTCATGCAAATGGAGGCGTTCCCATCTCCAACACAGCTCCTCTTGTCCTTGTTACTCAGTATGCCATGTACACCCAGTGTTTGGATGAAGAGACAAGGAGGCTGATAAAGTTCTGACAGAAGTTTTATGCCTTTTCCTACAGAAATCGTAAAATGTTTACATCAGGTGTTGATTACAAGTCCCCGTGTGCAGACATATCCAAAAAAGTGACCAAAAAAAATCACTCCAACCACAGTTTGGAGACATGCTTAAATCCTCTAGCACTCTGTGTTAATACCTTAATCCTGGAATTGAGTGCCTTTGTGTATTAGGCATGGCTTAGATGTAGCAGTGGGCCCATTGTGATAATTTTTAGTTGACAGAGGGAGCATAGTGGAATTATTATCATTTGAAATTCATGAACTAAAAGAGCTAAAATTGTTTAATGTTAAACAATACACGATTTGTAATGTCCAAATTTGCTGTTACATGTGTGATAACATAACTTGAAGCTCAGAAATGTGCCACCAATTTTGTGCCTTCAGTATTTAGATTCCCCATTCAAGTTTCATTCACAGCCCTTCAGCCCCTCCTTCAACACAGGAAAAGGAGTCTTGTGTATTTTTAAAGCTGATGTTATGAAGCCAGAGCAACAACACACTGCCTCAGGCTTTTCAGCCAGTTGCTTTATAAAATGTCAGGCCTGTTTTTTGAATATGTTGGTCATGTTGGCATTCACTGGGTGTGGGAACCATAGTAAAATATAAAAATAGTTACTTTTCAATAATATATTTTAATAGCTGCACAAAACATCATGATGAAAGTTATATCAGCTATACTGATGAAAGTTATGAGTGACCCTGAAATGTCCTGAAGCAATACCTTCAGACACCTCCTGGCCATTTCATAAACTGAGTGGTGCTCGAAAAGCACAGCTGGTCAGGCAGCATCTGAGGAGCAGGAAAATCGATGTTTCGGGCAAAAGGCCTTCAGCAGGAATAGAGACAGGAAGCCTCCAGGGTGGAGACCGACTGTGCTTTTCGAGCACCACTCTGATCTAAACTCTGGTTTCCAGCATCTGCAGTCCTCACTTTTGTCCATTTCATAAACTGAGCCTAATTGCAATGTTCCCCATGCAGCACCCATCTAAACTCACCATTTGTGCATGTCTGTTAATATGTTGGGACCCTATAGATAATACCTTGTACTTGTATCACACTTTTACAATGGTGAAAGCATTTCACAAGTATTTAATAAAACAAAATTTTTCATTGATATATTGGCAACAAAAATCAAGGAGCACGTCAGTATCTTTCAGATCCATTTTGATTGTGTTACGTTGGGAAGTCTGAAGTAAGCCATTCCTTGATAATATGGTGTTAAGTATAAAGATGTGGTAATTTAGAAAATGTTTTGGTTGTGTTTCACTCTCTCTTTTCTCACCCTGATTTGATATCTCTGCAACGAACAGAGGCAGTCAATACGTTTTCATAGTTTTGTGTTGCTGTTTGTTCCTATCCACCATGCATCATGTTTTGAAAATGCCTATCTGCGAGGTAAAACTTTACACCTGTATTTTACATTCTTCTGAACAGTAGCTGCATATCAGATAATCTCACGTCGGCTGGATGGCAGTGTCTTTCTTAATATTTTCTCCCATCACTCTCATGTCATTCCAGTTGCATTGGTTGCTGCATGAGATTTACAGATGTTTTCTTAATAACAACACAAACATAAGAAATAGAAATAGGATTACACCATATGCACATCAAGCCTGGTCTGCCAGTCAGTCAATATAGTCATGGATATTCTTGAGCTACAATTTTACTTTTTCATCCACTTTCTATTTCCCTTGATTCTCTGAGAGTCCAAGAATCTGTCTATCTCAAACTTAAATGGATGTGGCTTCACAAACCTCAAGCAGAGAATTCCAAGGAGACACAACGATTTGAGTGAAGAAATTTATCCTCATTTCAATCCTAAGCATTTGTTCCCTTATCTTGGAATGTCTCCCCGTGTTCTAGAGTCCCTCATCGAAGGGACTTGTTATGCATGCTGTCAATGGTCTTCAGTGTTTTGATGTGGTCACCTTTAATTTTTCTAAACATCAGAGAGTATGGGCCCGATTTAGTCAATCAGCATTGGCCAAACTTTTCATCTGACCAATCAGAATAGAGAAACTTTGCTGTACCTGTGGTGCAGGTATATTCTACCGTAGATAGGAAGATCAAAATTGCACTCAGTATTTTATGGGTGCTCTAACCAAAGACAATTGTAGCAAGATTTCTTGTGCTCCAGTTCCTGGTGAATAAAGGCTGACATGCCTTTTGCTGTCCTAATTGCATGTTGTCTTCTATGAGTGTGCCTGAATATCAATATTTACAAATTTCATGCCTTAAAAACATTCTGTTTTTCTATTCTTACAAGCAAAGTGAATAACCTCACTCATCCCCACACTGTACTCCATCTACCAATTTGTTGAACACTTCCTTAGCATGTCTTTATCTCTTTTTAACCTCTTTTTGTCCTCATAGTTTATATTTCCAACTAGCTTTGTATTGTTGCAAAACTTGGATTCATTCCTCCGTCTCTTCATATAATTCATTAATATAAATTCTAAATAGCTGAGGCTCTAGCAATACTTTTTTAGCCACTGCACTAGCTACAGACTGCCAACTTGAAAATGCCCTTTAATCCTCTATTCATGCTGTATGATTGGCTCCCTTCAGTTGGTCACAATAAATATTTTTATTTCTTTTTGGCATGTAGCTAGCACACTCAATTAAATCTTATTAATCAGATCAAAAATGAAGGAGAACCATTTTCAAGTTTTTCTTGCGTGAAAAAGAGTTGAGTTTTATGAAATCTGGCCTGACAGATCATATTTTGTTTTCAGCTAATATGATGACCAGTCACTGAACTTAGGCTGAGTTTCTTTAACAGAGGTTTATTACAAAATAGCTGAAAACAAAATAAAAAGAAATTAGTTTGATATAGAATACATTTTGGAAAAAAAATCTTTAAACACTTAGTAAGACAAAATTTCAATCTTTTCCCTAACACCATCTCAAATCCTGAGAAGTGACCCCTCGATAACAAACCTTTCAGTTTGGTGTAGCTGATTTGCCCCAGTTCTTTTCTGCCATCTGTGAAGTATTTTTATAAGAATGCCTGTCAAATCTGAGAGCTTATACTTTCTCAGCGTTTTAATAACCTGACCCAATCTGACCAAACAGTCTAACCCCTCAGTCATCTTTGGGACTTGGATTTCAAAATTGAAGCAGAAAAATGTAACTTAGTTCAATGAAATTAATTTGTTTTAAATAAATCAGAAGGTATTTTGGAACACTGCACCAGAAAGTATGTGACTAAAGTCAATTACCTCAGAAAACCCTTTTAGCCTTATTTATATTAGATAGTTATTTACGCAAAAGAGAAAAAAAATCAAAGCTTTCATTCTTTCATTAAAGATCATCCAAAGCCTCATGTGAATATATTGCACTGACTAATCACTACAGTAAACAATTGTAAACTCAGCAAGTCATATTCCAGAGTGAAATTTGGCTTCATAGATCACATGCTTAATTTTATAGTGGCTCTTCATTGAACAGGCAGCAAAATTGGCCATCCATAACAAAAAGAGTCCTTCTTTACATAGACTTCCAACAGATGATGAACAGTATGCCAGAATTTCCTTTGTAGAAAAACTGAGAACAAGACATTGATTTAAGAAAAAAACTGTGGATGCTGAGAGTCAGAAACAAAACAATCCCTCTGGAAAAAGGACAGGAAATGACATTTCCACAGGATATGACATCACCAACTCGAGGAAATCTAAGCACATAAATAGAAATCGGGTAATAATGCCAGTGCTTCACTGGAAGCTCATTGATGATGTTACCTGATATGGTGATGAAACATCTCAAAACAAACCTTCCAGCTCAGCGAGCAAACTTACACCCACAAAACCATAAATTGCTAGCAAACGCAGCAGGTCTGGCAGCATCAGTGGAGAGATAGCAGAGTTAATATTTCAGGTTCAGTAATTCTTCTTCAGAGTTCTGTTTTCTCTCCACAGATATTGCCAGACCAGCTGAGTTTTTCCAGTAATTTTTGACATAGATTAAATGTGCTTACAAAAGAACCAAGGATAACATGAGGAATATACATCTTTCTCCAGTGAATGGTTGAGAAGGTGATGCATCTTTGGAATGAGCTGCCAGAGGAAGTGGTGGAGGATGGTACTATTATAACATTTAAAAGGCATCTGGATGGGAATTTGAATAGGAAGTGTTTAGAGGGATATAGGTCAAGGACTAGCAAATGGGACTAGATTAATTTAGGATAGCTGGTCAGCATAAATGAGTTGCAATGGAAGGTCTGTTTCTGTGTTGTACATCTCTATGGCTCTATGATTTTATATGTATTTGATGGAGGCTGATTCAATTCTGATACTTAGTGGGGAATTCAAAAAAAGTCTTAAGAAAAAATGTGCAGGGCTGCAATGAGAGGGCAGGAGTGTTTTGTTTGAGTGCGTTTGTAGCTGTACATATCCAAGCAAGAGGGGAGTATTCCATCACATACCTGAGACATTTCTTGTAGATGGGGTCACATTTTAGGGAGTCAGGAGTCAAGTCACTGCAGAATTCATAGCTGCTAACCTGCTCTTGTATATTGGGCTTACGTATAAGGCTAGGCCAATTCAGTTCCTGGTCTCTGGCAACATCTTGCGTGTTGATAGTGGTGTACTCTGTCTACGTAATGTCATTGAATATAAGGGCCAGTAGTCATGTCTTGGCACTTTTGCGGCGTGCAGATTAGTTTCTCCTTACAAGATTGAGTGTGCATTTTGTCCAGGTCTTTCTGCATATGTATATGGGTTGCATCTGCATCTGAGGATTGCCATATTGGTGCTGAACATTTTGCAATTACCAGTAAGCATCCTCACTTTGAACCTTATGAAGTGATAAAGCAGCTGAAGATAGTCCCAGTATATCACTGTAGGAGTTCTTCAGAGTGCTGTCTTGGGACAAACTAAGACGAGACCTCCAAGAATATCAGTCTTTCTTTGTACTCAAATATGATACAAACCAGTGGAAAGTTTCCCCCAATTCCCATTGATTCCAGTTTGCTAGATATCCTTATGCCACACTTAGTCAAATGCTTCATTGATATCAGGGGCAGTTGCTCCCACTTCACCCTGGAATTCGGTTCTTTTGTTTCTATTTGGATGTAGGCTGCAGTGAGATCAGGAGCTCAGTATGCTGGGTAGAACGAAACTGAGCGCCAGCTGAGCAAATGTTATCAGATGGCACTGTCACTGACCCTTCCATCACTTTGCTGATGTTCAAGAATAAATTGATGGGACAGTGACAGAAATAGAACCAGATTCTATTTGCTTTGCTTTTTGTGGACAGGACCTATTTGGGCAGTTTTCACCATTGCTGGTGTTGTAACTATATTGAGGTACACACCTTTAGTACTATTGTCAGACTGTTGTCACAATCCATAGTCTTTGAAATATCCAGTGACTTCGGCTACACAACTTCATGGAGGATATCCTCAATATAAAGGAGGTACCTTCCTCACCATAAGGACTTTGCAGTGATCACTTCTTCCAATATCATCATGAACAGATGTATCTGGAACAGATAGACAGGTGTGGAAAAAGTCAAATAGTATTTCTTCCCTTTTGTTGGTTCCCTCACAACTTTCAAGAAGTCCGTTCTAGTAGCTGTGTCATTTGAGAAGTGGCCAGTTTTGTTAGTAGTGGTGCTACCAAGCCATGGCTAGCTGCAAGAACTCAATCCCAAGGTTTACTTGAATAACAGAAATAATAGGTTTATTTCTCGCTAATCTTGAGAAACATAATACCAATGTAACATCAAGTGGATGCCCTTTATGCAGTCAGTTTGAAGCATACACATATACACAAATACATACACAAGTGCAAAATCAATATACTCCAGTAGAAAGAACGACTAGAGCATATACACTTTAAAGTTCTTTGAATGTCCTTGCGGTCTGAAGTTTTAACTGAGACTATGGTTGGTTAGCTGATTTCTTGGGCCCTCAGTAGCTGCAAATATAGCAGACATTTTGCAATTTCTCGGATCCCTGATTCCCTGTAATATTGAACTGAAACCTTGCTTTTTTTTTGAGAGAGATCTTTCTCGAACGTTTGAGTTCAGGTTTGTTTTGTTATGCATTCTTGATTCCATCTTCTCCTGACTCCCAAAAAGAGTTTCTTGAAATAGTAGCTTGTTATGATATTCTTTATCCACTGAAGTTATGTTTTCAGGATCAGTGATTGTGTGTATATTTTATTTACAGTGTGCTGAAATTTGCAGTAGTGTAAATCAAGTTAAAAAAGAGGTTCTGTTTACACGTCTGGAGGTGGGGGAGAAGTGGAGGGGTAGGGGGCTGTCTGATGACTGGCTTCATTGCCCTAGCGGACATGTCAATTTCATCTCAGACTGTCCTCACATTAATTTATGGTGATTTCATGAAACTCTGTCAGTCTGTGTGTGTCAGGTGATGCATGTGGCCATTTTAAGTCAATGTTTTAGTCCATTCTTAAAAACCATTATCTCCATGGATATCCCAGGTATTAAACTAATCAATGAAGTTAGAACATCTATTCAATGCAATCAGATTTGGAGTCACAGGTGAGTTTCTAACTGACATCTGTCCAAAACATGCTCAGATTTAAACCTGGGCTACCAAATTTATTATTTCTTTATTATTATGAACCCTAATAACAATATTAACAAAAGGATAACTGTGGAAAATAACATTTCAAAATTACTCGCAAAGGCATTTCTGAAAAACTTTAAAGCCATATTTGCATACAATTTAAACTGCATTTCAATCGACTTGCAAATTCCAAAGGTAGACTTTTACTTATGATTGTACTGAACATAGAACATAGAACATAGAACAATACAGCACAGACCAGATACTCATAAATCCTATCCCTCAGTACCCTTTCCATTACTTTGCCTACCACAGAAGTAAGACTAACAGGCCTGTAATTCCCGAGTTCCGATGGAAGGTCCATCGGAACTCGGGGATAGACAAGTTACTGAAAGGCTTAAAAGAAGACAGACCCCTGATGCAGGAGAGCTGGGTCCTGTGACATGGATGCGTCTGCAGAGGGTGGAGGACTGTTGCCACATCTCCACAATGAATGTCCCTGGAAAGTCCATTGGCAAATGTTTTTGGTTAGATTAAACTCCCCACACTGCGAAAACAGGTCATTTGGCCCAACAAGTCTACACTGACCCTCCAAAGAGTAATCCACCCAGACTTATTTCCTGACACTTGCCCCTGACTAATACACCTAACATTATGGGTAATTTAGCATGGCCAATTTACCTGTCCTGCACATCTTTGGACTGTGGGAGGAAACTGGAGCACCTGGAGGAAACCGGAGCACCTGGAGAAAACCCACACAGCCACAGAGAATGTGCAAACTCCACACAGACAGTCGCTTGAGGAGGGAACCGAACCCAGGTCCCTGGTGCTATAAGGCAGCAGTGCTCACCACTGAGTTGTCCCAAATATTTGTTGAATGTCAACCCCTTACCTACTCTGCAACTTACATAAGCTGGCAGTCAATGTGGAACAAGACTCCAAGTGCAGAATGATGAAATTGGGAAATAGTTTTTTTCATATCAAGGTAGATTAATTTTGACAGAGTGATTTGTTCTGATTCACTTAGCAATATGTTTTAATTAAATATGTGACATGTGGTTATTACATGCTGCCAGTTTGGAATTTCGTTACTATTATTCTGCTATTCAGTGTAAATTGTATAAGTTATAAACAGTAAGTGAAAAGAAAATCAATTTATGATTGCTTCTGCTGTTACATGTAAAGTGGGTACCTAATTAATATTATCACCAGCTTAGGTTACGTCAGTGAACCGTTTCAACAGTCATGCCAAGTGAATCAAGTATCAATCAAAGACATTGACATAAAAAATCTTTGGCTTGTATCTAAAAAAAATAGTAATACCTGCAAGTGAACGAACAGATCACACCGGAGCTCATTATTGAGTTATACAAGATTAGGCAGAACCAGTTTGTGATACCCAGGTGTTTTTTATTTGTTCTGGGATTTCAGAGGTATGCGGGCTTCGAGAATATATTACTGGCCAAGGCCATGGAGGATTTGAAAATAAGGATAAAAATTTTAAAAATCAAGGGAGTGCTTGACTGCAAGACAATGTTAGTTAACGAACATAGGGTCAGCAGGGGAATGAGACTGAGTGCTCATTGGCAGCAGATATTTGGATGACCTTAAGTTAAAGGAGGACAAAATATGGGAGACCAGCCAATCAGAAAATCCTGTGATGCTGGCTGAACAAACCTTTCTTCAGTAACAGAGTGGAAAAGTATGATGCTGGGAAAGTACAGCCAGTCAGGCAGCATCTGAGGAACAGGTGAGTTGATTTTTCGAGCGTAAACCCTTCAACAGAAATTAAGGGGGCTGCAGGAAAGGTACCTGGGCATCCGATAGGTAGATGAAAGTGGAGGGGGTGTTGGTGATAGGTCAGAGAGGAGGTTGGAGCAGATGGATCAGGGAGGTCTGCTACAGGACTGTGCTGTCATACAGCTGGCACGGAGAAATGGCTTTTGGTGTTACAAAAAAGGTAGCCATTAAACTGAAAAGTGTAGACTGACTACATGGGCCAGCAGTGCATTTCTTGCTCAGTGGCTCATCTGGTTTACATAGAAAATACTAAATGTGGAATACTAAAAAAGCACTTTTAAAAGCACTCTGATTTCCCATGTACTGGATGAGTGAGACCCCAGGATGAACCTGGTTTGATAGATCATATGTTTAATTTTAGCAGATAGTTACCATCGTGATTAGTCATTGAAAAACTTGCATGAGGCTGCAAAGGTTCTTTAACAAAAGTACATCAGTTTTCTTTGTAGAAAACAATCAAGGTGTACATGACAGATTAGAACGATCTTATACAAACAGCGAAATATGTTTTCAACCTGTTTCCTAGCAATATCTTTTAACAGATTGTCAACCCAGAGAAATAACTCTCCATCACTTCTGTCTAGAATTTTTAACTGCATATTTAATTGGCTGTATTCAGTTATCCTTCTGGAGCTAATAAAACAGTTTATCAATAACTTTCCAATTCGGTTGGCTTGAACTTTCTTTTAGCTCTCATCGAATCACATTAGATTGGAAGCAGGCCATTCGGCCCATGGAGTCCCCAGCCATCCTCTGAAAAGCATCCCACTCAGACCTGCCTTTTGTAAACTTGGAATTTCCATAATTAATCCACCTAGCCTGCACATTCCTGGACATTATAGGACAATTTAGCATGGCCAATTTACCTAATCTGCACATCTTTGGACTGAGGGAGGAAATCAGAACATCTGGAGGAAACCTACGCAGACACCGGGAGAACCACTGAACCACCCTGCTGACATACTGCCTTTCAGTTACTCACATTAAATGCTTAGAAACTTCATAAGGTAGAATTCTTCCACTTAATGGAAGAAACTCATCTAAACTAAAAACTTGATTCTCCTGAACAGAAGACAAAAGATAAAACTAATGGTTCCAGATTTGTTTTCTCCATTTTTATTAGCATAAAACCACATTAAAAATATTCTATCCATGAACAATACTGGTATCCTCCTGAATACTTCACTGATTCACATGCTTTCTTGGAGAGGATGTATTCCAAAATGATTTTTCTAACTTTTTAAAGAAACTATCACCTTCACAGAACTGGAGTCAAAATCCATCTGGCTCTAATTTAGAAACCCAATTTTTAAAAATAAAAAGAAAATGTTGCACATGTTTATCAGAACAGATACGTCCTCCTTCCTTTGGGCACGTTTTTACAATGCAGGAATATTTTTCAATGGGCCTTGTGTCAATTGCCAACAAAATTTGGTGGGTAGGAAAATGTATTTACTAAATAAAGACGATAGTCCTTTGATGCAGCAGGAAATATCGAAATTCAATGGTCTACAACCTGAATCAGTAGGACTGATGTGTGTTGTCATGTAATATGCATTTTAAGTGCTGTTGAAAATCTTTAGCTAATAAAATCTTAAAAAGAAAAGGCCTTCAGCTGGTCAGTGTCTCGTATCAAATCTCTCTCACCTGCTCCCAGGAAAATGATACATGTATTCGGTAGTGTACTTTGATACTTTTAACACCACTGTTACAGAGCACAACCAACTCTTTCCAGCTGTGTTGCCAGTCCTGTGATCTGACAGCCAAAGTTAGTCAGTGTGGTTGCAATAGCTTAACTTATTTAAACATTGAAAACATAAAGAGATTGCATTTCAGATCCAGGGTTAAAATAGTACTTAGTGCATCAGCAGGAAAACCTTAGTCAAAAAAAACGTTTGAAATTGATTTCCTTGGGATAACAAATGTTCAGTTCAAAATGAGAAGAGCTCATAAAACACATTCTAATCGGTTTCTTAATCAATCAGGGATACAGTACACCGATTTAGTGCTGGGTGTTGGAGCGGGGTAAGTTAATAATCAGAAGCTGGGGGAAATTGTACACTAAGAATTTTTTTGGAAATAGATGAAAGCAGTCACTAATAAGTTTGTTGGAATGGAAATTGGTTCACTTAAGTGCAAAATATAGCAGATCAGCACTGGAAAATTGATTAAACAGCAGGTAAACCATATCTTGATGGATGAATGAAGACAACTTGTTTTCCTTCTGTAATCGCACCCAACCCTTTCATCCATTGTCTTTATTACCTCTATACTTGACTATTTCAATATCCTCTTGAGTGGCCTTCTCCACAAACTTTGCTTTGCTGCCAGTGTCTGCATTTGCACCAACTCTGTTCACTCAATACCTCTATTCTTACTGAGTTACATTGCTTTCCAGTTAAGAAATCTCATCATCTTTAGTTTCAAATCAAGTTAAAGTGCGAGAAAGGGGAAGCTTAAAGATTTGTAATTGCACAAGGATATGCACTTCCCTCTGGAGCAGCCTGAGGCAAAGACATCGAAGGTGGAAATTGTTTTGACAGACACTAGGCAGTCACCAGGTCCACTTGACAGCAGGTCTTTCAGCACCTGACGTGAGACCCTGAGTTTCTTGAGAGGCTGGTGTTCAGGCATGCTGTGTCTGTTGCCTTTTGTGAGTTTGCATCATCGTACTGCTCATCACCTCTCCTGAAAAGTGGCATGTCTCTGAGAAGGAGGTTCCTGCAGCTCCTGGATTCCTGCTGGTGATAAGTTCCTGTTCACCTTGGTCCCTATCTGAGGCCTAAGCAAAACGAATGTGAGTGCACTGTGCCAAGGTTTGACATAATACAGAGAGCACGTGGAGATTAGATGCACAAACCTCTGAGAAAAAACTCTCAGAACAGATGCCTTTCACGCAATTATGCAAGAGAGCAGCTGGGAGGCTTCACCACTGAAGAGAACTTAAGCCTTCATCCCCCCAATTGCTGAATGATGCTTTCACCTTGCTTTCACTGATGAGTTGCAGAAAATCAATGCATGCATAGTCCAACATGACATTGTGTTTAAAAATAGCTCTGAACAATCTACGATCACATTTAAACTGGGAAACTTCCTCTTCCAAAGAGGTTTCCTTCATGCCTCATGTGCTGTAGTTGCATGTTAGTGGGTTGCTTCCTGATATTCCGTTAATTTCAAAGTATTTAACTGCCCATCCACTCCCACATCTACTCAACTCGATGCTAAGATTCTGCCCGATAGCGAAAGGAATGTAACTGCATGTTTGAAAAGCAAGAGTATAAGAACATGTCTGAAAAGAGCGGAGAGATAAGATTGAAATATTATGTCTGTAGTGGAAGAGTTAAAATTGGCACCAACATAACAAGGCAAATGACTTCTCCTATATAATAATTTCTATTCCATTGTTCCACACTGATAAAATAGGTAGGAAAAAAAACAGGTAAATGTTTTGAAGGACAAACACTATGAGTCAACCTTAGTAGCTGTTTCATCACAACATTTTAAGTTTGTTTTGTTAAATTAGCTTTCCTTGGTCTTAGAGATGATGTCAAGACCTGGTATATATTAGGACAATAAAGTAACTGCAGTGTGGGTTTCTGCCTGGTTTCTCAATTAGACTCACACTTCATTCATGAAATGAATGGACAGTCCAGTGTAAGCTTTATTAGTTGCACAGATTGCACCAAAATCACTCAGTTAAAAGGTCACCTTGACAGAATTAATAATGGAATTTGTCAGGAACTCATTGTATGTTTAATTCATCACAGCAGTGTTTATTTTGTTAAGCTGCAGCATGCTGTTCTTCATGTTGAAAGGAAAAAACAAGCTGATATAAAATACACTTGTGAGCTGATGTAATTTGTATTGTCACGTCAATCCTTCTCCACTTTACTGCTTATAAAATATATTTATTTCTAAAGCAAACTAGTGTTTTTGTTGGGACCATAGTTCTCTGAGAATTATATTGTGTAACTGCATATTGTCCTCTTATTCAACATGAGGTGCTGTATTGTCGCTGTTATACTTTGATTTGACTCATCTTCATGTTTCTACACATTTGAGCAGTTCACTCTGATACCCTTGTTCCTTTATTAGGATGAATTTTCTAAATTGAGTTTTGCTCAGATCATATTAATTCATTCAACGTAACATTTCTTTTTGACGTAATATTGTGTTTTTATCCACCTGTACTCACTCCAAACACCAAATGTCCTGACTTTGTTAAGGCCCTCCAGTTCGAAGCTGCCTTTGCTAATAGACCTGTACCTTGTCACCCAGTTATAGGACGGATATTATTGAGCTGAAGAGGGTTCAGAAGAGATTTATTAGGATGTTGTCGGATATGGAAGGTTAGAGTTGTAAAGAAAGGCTGGATAGGCTGGGACTTTTTCCACTGGAGAGTAGGAGGTTGAAAGGTGACCTGATAGAAGTTTATAAAATAATGAGAGGTACAGATAGAGTTAGTGGTAGTTGCCCTTTCCTGAGCGTGGGGGATTTCAAGACTAGGGGGCACATTTTTTAAGGTGAGAGGCAAAAGATTTTAAAAAGACATGGGGGCAAATTATTTGCACAGAGGATGGTTTGTGTGTGAAATGAACTTCTTGAGGAAGTGGTGGATGTAGGTACAGTTACAATGTTTAAAAGACATTTGGTTAGATACATGAGTAGGAAAGGTTTGGAGGGATATGGTCTAGGGGTAGGCAGGTGGGACTAATTAAGTTTGGGATTATGTTTGGCATGGACTGGTTGCACTGACGGGTCTGTTTCCATGCTGTATGACTCTATGTGGACTGGCTTGGCCCAAAAGGTTGTGGCAGCAGTAGTCTGCTGTCCAGAAAAGAAACTCATCTCTCTGGCTTAATAAAAGATTTAGAGTTACAGGGGCTTTCCCTGTTGCTCGTAATGTTACCAGTATAGTCCACTTTAATTTGGTTGGGCCTTGTCATGAATGGAAACACGGGCAGCGCTCTGTTTTTTGTTGACTGTTTTTGGATTATACCCACTCCAGATATACCAAGAGTCCACGTGAAGACAGGAAGAGAGCTCTAATTTACAGTGGGGCAGGAGGGGATGGTGGTACCCACATTCTGAGAGCAGAACCAATTTTCAGAGGATGGGAATATGAGCAGAAACACGTTGCAATGATGGAAAAATTGGTTACACATCCCTGGGAGCTGGAATGAATACAAATACTAATCCCCTCTAGGGTCTAGATACATTAGCTTTTTTTTCAATCAATGCTCTTGGGCTTTGATTATCAAAAGGCCTCTGTATTAACCAAATTCATTGCCTTCCTGAATCAGCAGACATTGGAAACAGATGCCAACTTATTTTCAAAGTCAAATATGTAGAACTTGCTGAAGTAATTGAACCAATGCATTCTTTTGAAGATTCCACATTCTGTATGGAAAGGGAAATATCTTTTCACAGCAGCTGTGCAAAATCTAAAAGATCTATTAAAAGGAAAGGGTGAAGATCGCTATTTTGTTCCTCCTCCTCAGGAGCACTACAAAAGCATTTCTTAATTTAAAATTCACAATTGTTATCTGCTCCAGTGACTTGAAGAACACAAGAAAAAAAATTGACAAATTGAAGGGTGGGTTGGCTTCAGGTTTGATAAATATACTTTTAAGCTTCACCTCTCCAGTTGGTAACATTAACTTACACCGGGGATAAACTATTGACCTCCTTTTAAGTCACACACATCCTGTATGCTCAGCATAGCACCAAGGATAATTGCTGCAATGTTCAAAGGAAATATGACACATTCAGTAAATAACTGATGCCTTAATAAAATGTAATTAGGTATCTTAAAATCTGAACCCATGGTAGCACTAACCTGTTTCATTCAAATGCAGTTTCTAAGAATAAAAGCCATCAAACAGAGAAAAATATTTGACCCAACAAGGTTACTCTTTCCACTGCTTGTTCAATGCCCATCTGGAACCCTTGTATCCCACTCTATGGAATAGATCGATTAATAACATTTGAGCCTTTTATTCCATTTCTTCATTGGAGCTCCATCCCATAACATGATTCCCTCCCATCACTTTATTTTTTTCATTGACTCAGATTAGGGCCAGAATTTTTGTTGGCCTTCAGGAGATAGCAGGAGAGCTGAAAAAAAGGAATCGGGTAACGTGCTCATCAAATGGATCCACGTGAACATATGCAAAGCCAGGCATTGGGTTTACAAACTAGGCTGTTGGCATGAAATTGACATTCAAAATCCAATATATTTATGTGAAAACTGGACTGCCCAATGTAAAGTCACTCAACTCATATGCCATTCATTGTACTGTGATTGCATAATTAGACGATACATTGTTTTCCAAGTTGGTAAATCATAGGGATCAGATGACTGCACGTCCAGGTGGAATTTTTAAACCCAGTACACACTCTTATTGTGACTTTCACAGTTTGATTGTTTCAACTAACCTGTAAGGTTAACCTTGTAGAATCACAAGTAGATGATTACTGCTGTAAAGAACTCTAAACGAGAGATCTAATTTTTGTCAGGCATATGTGTGAGATGAAGGGAACTGAATAATTAACAAGAAATTTTAGTAAAATGTACAATGTGGACAGAAAAATTATCTCAGTCTTCCCTCGACTTGCATGTGGTCCAGGAGGGATGAAGGATTGCAAAGAATGCCTTTGCCTGGTTATCAGGATAAGCCCAGCATTTGCAGACCAGTCAGTTTAACTTTAGTAGTTAGGAAACTTCTGGAAACAATAATTTGGAATAAAATGAACAGTTGCATGGACCAATGTGAATTAATTTGGGACAGCCAGCATAGATTTCTGAGGGAACTGTTCTGCTGGAATGAATTGAGGCTCTGTGTTGAGGGTGATGCTGTGATGGGGTGTACATGGACTTCTCAAATTTTACACTACAGATTTGAGCAAAATTATGGCTTATGAAACAATGTGGACACAAAATTGACTGAGTGATAGGAAACAGTAGTGGTTAAAGGATATATTCTAGGCTGGATGAAGGTTTGTGGTAGAGTTTCCTAAAAGTTGGCATTTGGCCTTTGCTTTTCTTGATTTGTATAAATGATCTACAACTTGGAATGCAGGGGACACTTTAAACATTTGCAGACAATGTACAACTTAGAAGCAGTGTAAACTGTGAGAAGTAAAGGCAAATGTACTTTCACAATTTGATGGAAGTGGAAGATGAAATTATTTATAAGTAAGTGATTGAATAATGTGGATTCAATTTACTCAAAAAGCTCAAACAAGTTTATTAACAGCTTGGACTACAACTTGCAGTTATAGATAACTGTGCGTACAATTTTCCTGTTAGTATGCTTTTTGCTGGATTGTGCAGGGCAGTAGGTCATGTGGATTACATCCTGGTCCTTGGTGCCTTAACTTATCAAACTCTTAAAGCAACACAGCTCTTGAAGAAATAATACACATCCCTTTCTCTCACCTCTCAAGATGAAGTGACATACACAAGGTGAAAAATATGCATCCTTTTAGGATATCTGCAAACCATTTACACAAACAAAAATTGAAATGTTTGAATAACTTTAAGAGCCTAAGAATCCATTTGACAATCCTTCAAGATCTTGTGATGCTGTAACCCTCTAGAGATTTCAGCTTCATGTTTAGTCACTGTTGATTTGTAAATGTGTTGGAGCCTTATGTGTTATTAGCATGTTGGCTTATGTTCTGATAATATTCCCCAGTCTTTTTCAAGCTTTGCACAGTTTGTGCACCATTGGAACAGTTGATAGTTCAGAGTTTTTTTTCTGTTTCTCATCAGTGTTTGAACTTTGTAGAACCCAGACTCAATCTACACTTTGGATACTGCTGCAGGTAGGCTTTTTCCCTATCGAGGAAGTATGATTGATCTCTTGTCCAGTGCTCTGATAAGGTAGTTCTGCATCCATGTGTTAGTCGTGCACCACATTAATTCTCCCTTGTTTTGATCATTTTATCCCATATCTAAAATTTCAGGCCAACAATGGCTTGACAGAGTAGTTCTCATTTACCTTCCAATGATGATCTCTGCTTCTGATGGGAAACCTATTTCCAAAGATGTGGCCATTTTGCAACAGGCTTTATAGTAGAGATTGAAATCATATTTCTGTACTTCTGCAAGAAATTGTTGTAGTTCAAATAGTGCACTACAGTGGTTCTGCACCAGAATCACTTTGAATTGCTTATGATTGGCATCTGTAGTGGCTTGCTTACCAAATGGATATGTCTAGAATCTTGAAACCTGACCTGCTAAAGCAAATATTACATGCTGTATGTTTGAATAATTGGATCATAAACTCAGGTGTTTACAGCACAGAGGAGGCCATTCAGTTCATTGGGTCCACACCAGTTAACAAAGATCTGACTATGCAAATCTCATTTTCCAGCTTTATGGCCCACAGCCCTGGAGGCTATGGCAATGCAAGTGAATATCTAAATACTGCTGAAATGTTACAACTCTTTGACTTAACTACCCTGTCAGCAGTAAACACCACAGTCTCACCACCCTCTGTGTGAAACATTTTCTCCTCCACTTTTCTCTTAATCTCTTCCCCCTTACCTTAAAATCTATACTCTCAGCTTATTGACTCATCTACTAACGGAAAAACGTGTGTTCCTATTCACTCTGTGTCCCTCATAATCTTATACACCTCTAAAAAGTCATCTCACAACTTTTGCTGCTCTAACGAAAACAACCACAGCCTATCCAATCATGGCTCATCTCTCAGACCATCATGCTGATGCAGCATCCCGGTTTATCCCCTCCTCTGTGCTGTCTCTAGTGAAATCAACTATGTGCCTATAATGTGCTATAATGTATTAGTGTTTTATGCAGTTCTAGCATGACCTCCCTGCACATGTATTCTATGCCTCAACTAAGAAATCCCATCTGCCTTCTCAACCATCTCATCTACCTTCCCTGCTACCTTCAGGGATCTGTGGTTCTGCACACTAGAGCGCTACCATTCATAATATAATCCCTTGTTTCTTTAGCCCTCCTGAAGTACATTACCTCACACTTTCCAAGTTGAATTCCTTTTGCCCCTGCTCTGCCCACATGATCAGTTTGTTAATATACTCCTGTAGTGCCTAACTATCCTCCTTACTGTTTACCAACCTGCATAACCCATGAATTTCTTGATCATACCCCGTACATTCAAATCTAAAATATAATGAAGACCACAAACAGCAAGGCTCCAGCACCGAGCCTTGTGGAACTTAATTAGACTCAAACTTCTAGTCATACATGTCATCACCCTCTGATTATTGCCTGTCAGCTAGGTTTGGATCCAATGTACTATTTTGCCTTGGATCACATAATTCTTACTTTCTTGACCACTCTGCCATGAGGAACCTTTTTGAAAGCATTGCCAAATTCCATGTAGACCACATCAAATGCATTATTCTCATCAACACCCTGGTTGCCTCCTCAAAATTTGATTAAATCTATCAAACATTATTTTTCTTCTACAAATCCATGCAAATTATTCCCAATTAATCACAGTATCTCCAAATGCAAATATGTTCCATCCCTCAGAATTCAATCCAATAATTTCCCTACTATTGAGGTTAGATTGACTGGCCTGAAATGTCATGGTCTATCCCTTTCTCCCTATAATAATAAGACAATTTTATCAGTCTTCTGGCACTTCACCTGTGGCCATAGAAAATTTCACAATTACTTCCAGGCCACTAATATTTCTTTGCTTGCCTCCCTCATCAGCCTGGAAACATCTCATCCAGGTCTACAGATTTATCGCTATGTCAATTTCTTCAATTATTTCACAGTCCTCCACTCTGATATTTATACTTGCATGTCCTTTTCCATTGTGAAGATCAATGCAAAGGGGTTATTGAGAACTTCTTCCAGATCCACACACAGAGTACTTCAATATTCCCTAATCTATGTTTCCTCTAATTTTCCCTGCTGCTGCTCAAATCTCCAAGGTCCGTGTATAGTTGCAACCTTCCAGAACCAAACATTAATACATCTGCACCTCAATCAGTGTGTGGACAGCAGGCGTAAACCCTCCAGACAGCCAACAGGGAACATCATGTCTCTTGACTTGCTCTTGCTCTCATTATTCTCTTACACTTTTTTATATTTCAATAATAAAACCTTTTGGGTTTTCTTTTGTTTGACACAACAATGCTTTCTCATGGTCTTAGCTTTCCTAATTTCCTTTGAGATCCTCACTTTTATTTAATAGTCCCCTGCCACATTGAACCCTTAGTATTTGTCAAAAGCTTTTTTCCCCTTCGTCCTAACCTTTATGCTCCTTGACTGTCACAATTCTTCAGCCACTTTGTCTTTACAGGAGTATAACTGCACCTTGTGATAGCCTTTTAATCCAAATTCAACTGATTTACCATTTTGGCTGATGCACACTGTTTCTGTGTGGCGGTTTCCAGGATTTTCTCCTTCGTTGGGTCAGAGTACTGTAGGGAACAGGTTTTTGCTGGCAACATTTTTGAATGGTTCAAACCTATGTTGATGGCCCTCTGCCATAAACATGGCACGCCTTTGCTGAAGTTTTTTTTCACAATAATGCTTTTTCAGAAGAGTATGGCATGTCTAGTGCTCGGAAGTTTAAAAATCATTGAAGACATCTCTGCAGATTTTCTTGTCTTGGCAGTTTTATTTTCATCCTCGCTTTGCCTGGGTCAGGACAGATGCCTTGATTGAATAGGTAGACCTCAAAAGTTAATCTGAGTACTGTTCATCTGGGAGAAAGTGATGATTGCAGATTGTGGAGATCAGAGTCGAGAGTGTGTTGCTGGAAAAGCTCAGCAGGTCAGGCAGCATCTGAGGAGCAGGAGAATCGACATTTCGTACATAAGACCTTCATCAGGCATGAGGTTTGGGGTCGGGGTGAGAGATAATTGCAGGGGTGGGGGTGGGGGGAGGGTAGCTGAGAAAGCGATAGGTGGATGAAGGTGAGGGAGAAGGTGATAGGTCAGAGGGGGGAGTGATGGACAGGTCAAGAGGGTGGTGCCGAGTTGGAGGCTCAGTACTGGGATAATGTGGGGGGAGGGGAAATAAGGAAGCTGTTGAAATCCACATTTATCCCGAGTGGTTGCAGGGTCCCAAGGCAGAACATGAGACGTTCTTCCTCCAGGCATCGGGTGGTAATGGTTTGGAGGTGGAGGAGGCCCAGGACCTGCATCCACCTGGCTGAACTGGTCCCCACCCTCAACAACTTCTCCTTTCAATCCTCCCACTTCCTCCAAACCAAAGGGTTAACCATGGGCACCCGCACCCAGCTGTGCCTGCCTGATTGTCGGGCACGTGGAACAGTCCATCTTCCGTAGTTACACCGGCGCCAGCCCCACCTCCGCTACATCGATGACTGTATTGGTGCCATCTCATGCTCCCACAAGGAAGTTGAACAGTTCACCAACTTTGCCAACACCTTTCACCCCAAACTCAAATTCACCTGGAACATCTTGGGCACCTCCATTCCCTTTCTGGACCTCTCCATCACCGTCTCCAGAGCCCGACTAACCACAGACATCCATTACAAGCCCACCGACTCCCACAGCTACCTAGACTACACCTTCTCCCATCTTACCGCCTGTAAAAACGCTGTTCCTTATTCCCAAGTCCTCCGCCTCTGCCACACCTGTTCCCTGGATGACCAATTCCCCCAGAAAGTCCCAGATGGCCTCCTTCTTCCAAGATCGCAAATTCCCTTCCGACGTGGTTGACGATGCCCTCCCGTGCATCTCCTTGCATCACCGTCCTTGAACCCCACCCCTCCCAACGCAACAAGGACGGAACCTCCCACTCCTAATCTTCCATCCCACCAACCTGAGCATACATTGCACCATCCTCTGCCACTTCTGCCACCTCTAAATGGACCCCACCACCAAAAATACCCCCTTCCTACCCCTATCAGCATTCCAGAGAGACCATTCCCTCCACGATGCCCTCGTCAGGTACATGCCCCCCCCCGGCCCTCCCTACCGGCACACACGCCCCTCCTGGCACCTTTCTCTGCCCCACAAGCCTCAACACAATCTCGACTCTGATCTCCAGCATCTGCAGTCCTCACTTTCTCCTTCCTAGAGATCCAGCCTGGAGAAGAATGAAACACTCTTGAATTTTGAATTCAATTTCCCTCATGTTGGAATTTTATGAGGCCTCTTTAGAGATGGGATCTAATTTCTTATGTTCACAAAGCCTGTTTGTTCCACAATGACCATAGGAACACAATTCAGTCATTCAGTCCATCATACCTGCTCTGCTATTGAATTAGATAATCTATCCCAGTGCCTCTTTCCCACACTATCTCCATATCCCTTGATGTCATTCACCTTCAAAAGTCTATCAATTTCTGTCTTGAACATACTGAAGGATTGTTCTTTGAAGTAGAAAATTCCAAAGATTTTAGAACTCCAAGTTTTCAAAATAAAGAATTTCCTTCTTATTTCTGTCTTAAATGCCTTACCCCTCGTCCTGAGATTATCTCCTATGTTTTTAGACTGACTAGCCAAAGGAAACATCTGAGCCAATCCATCTTGTCACACTCTAAGAATTTTGAGTTTCAATTGGGTCAGCCTTCATTCTTTGAAATTCTAAGGGATACAGACACAGTCTCCTCAGTCTCTTCCCATGAAATAATCCTGGACCATCTCTGACACCTCCCTCCCCTTCCTGGACCTCTCCATTTCCATTAATGACGACCGACTTGACACTGACATTTTTTACAAACCCACCGACTCCCACAGCTACCTGGATTACACCTCTTCCCACTCTACCTCCTGCAAAAATGCCATCCTGTATTCCCAATTCCCCCGCCTCCGCCGTATCTGCTCCCAGGAGGACCAGTTCCACCACAGAACACACCAGATGGCTTCCTTCTTTAGAGACCGCAATTTCCCTTCCCACGTGGTTAAAGATGTCCCCAATGCATCTTGTCCACATCCCGCACCTCTGCCCTCAGACCCCACGCTTCCAACTGTAACAAGGACAGAACCCCCCAATGCTCACCTTTCACCCTACCAACTTTTGCATAAACCAAATCATCCGACGACATTTCTGCCACCTCCAAACGGACCCCACCACCAGGGATATATTTCCCTCCTCACTTCTTTCCGCCTTCCGCAAAGACCATTCCCTCCGTGACTACTTGGTCAAGTCCATGCCCCCCAATAACCCACCCTCCCGTCCTGGCACCTTCCCCTGTCACCGCAGGAATTGCAAAACCTGCGCCCACACCTCCTCCCTCACCTCCATCCAAGGCCCCAAAGGAGCCTTCCTTTTCCATCAAAGTTTTACCTGCACATCCACCAATATCATTTATTGTATGATTGCTCCCGATGCGGTCTCCTCTACATTGGGGAGACTGGGCGCCTCCTAGCAGAGTGCTTTAGGGAACATCTCTGGGACACCTGCACTAATCAACCACACCGCCCTGTGGCCCAACATTTCACCTCCCCTTCCCACTCTGCCGAGGACATGGAGGTCCTGGGCCACTCCCTCACCACCAGATGCCTGGAGGAAGAATGCCTCACCTTCCGCCTCGGAACACTTCAACCCCAGGGCATCAATGTGGACTTCATGATTTATCACCTTTATCCCCTCCCCCACTCACCAATTGTACTCTATGCTACTTTCTTCCCACCCCCACCCTCCTCTCATTTATCTCTCCACCCTGCAGGCACTCTGCCTGTATTCCTGATGAAGGGTGTTTGCCCGAAACGTCGATTTTCATGCTCCTTGGATGATGCCTGAACTGCTGTGCTTTTCCAGCACCATTCTAATCTGGAACCATGAAATAATTCCACTATCCCAGGAATTCAATTGATAAATCTTTGGTGCACTCCCTCTATGGAAAGTATATCGCTGCTGTTATGATCCTAGCTAATGGAAATCCTGAACAAATCAGATCTCAGAGCGAAACCTGGCTTGATCAATTATAATTTCAGGTTTTTCCATTCATGATCCTGGTTTTTAGTTCCTGAAACATTCACAGGAAACTGCAAAGATTATTTAACAAAAAAGAAACGATTATACAACAGAAAAATGATATAATTGAAAAACAGAAAACTTTTAACATAAACAGCAAAACAAAATTTCAGCTTGTTTCCCAACGTTATCAATTATATGTACTCAAATCCCAGAGAAATAGCACTTCTTTCTCAACTCTCTAATTTCTTACTAACTGATTTCTTCCTGGTTCTCAACTGCAGACACAGTTTTATAACTTCTTTCCTGATCTTCTGGTCGAAACGTTTGATAACTTTACAGCCTGGAGTCTTTAGAGATTAAAACTAAAACTAGGGTACCTGTTCTCCTGAACTGAAAATTGGATTTGCTTGCTCAGAGGAAAACATTCTGTTGAGTTGAACATCTGATGCTTCTGAACAGATGTTAACAGCTAAACTAACGGCTTCCGGTCAGATTTCACTGTATTTCAACTAAGCTGCATGAACATTTTATCCATTACCACCACAACTACCTCACCAGACACTTCACTGAATCATACTTGCTTGAAAATAGCATACTTAGGTCACTGCGTCAAAAGACCCTGACCATGTTCAAAAAACCTTACAGAACTGTAACTAATTCTGTTTATTTTAAAAAAAAATTCCAAAAATTGTGATAATGTAATTAGCACTCCCTCTGCCCGTTCGCCTGTCCTTTTGATAGGACGCGTATCCTTGGATGTTTAGTTCCATGCTCTGGTCCTCTTGCAGCTACGTCTCTGTAATATCCTCAACATCGTATCTGTCAATTTCAATCCGTTCTATAAACTCAGATTATCTATTCTGTGCTCTCAACTATATGGGCAGAATTTATTTCACAATAATCTAATACGTGCCAGTCTTTGAGATTAACATTTCTTTTTAAGGTTATCTTTCATGTACTTTTTGGAGTAGTGCAGGTACTTCTCTGCAATAATGCCAAATAATAATCATAAGTCTGTCTAATATGTTATTCAACCCATGTAATATATCACAATCACCTCAGTGTACTGGGTGCCAGCTTGGGAATGAAAAAATAAATAACACATTTTGAGGGTTTTGACACCCAAGCATAATGAAAAATGTACAATTCAAGTGAGCGAACTGGGCTTTCTTTGAGTGGAGGAACTTAGTTTTTAACTGTTTCAGTCAGGTCGTCTTCACTTGATCCTGTTTGATTCCACTCCCTTCAACTGAAATAGTTCTGCCTACAAATTCTGCGCTGTCACCTCAGTAATTGCATCACGATAGCAAATTTGAAGTAAATTTGTTAATTGTATTTTGATTACCATTGAATTAGACCCTTCCATATGCTTCCTTCAGAAACTCTTTCAGGAAGGATGCTGTCTTTTGCTAGTACAATCTTTAAAGAAAACAAGTAATATGTGCAGAGGCGCATGATTTGTCCAATTAAACCCTTTTTGTTCTGTCTTACCTCTCAGTTGGTCATCAAACATCCAGTAATGCTATTTTGAAAAAGAGCAGGGGTGTTATTCTCAATGCCCTGGCCAATCTTTATTTCTTAGTCAACGGATAATCTAATCATCGTCCTGCCTGCAATGTTGCTGTGCACAAATTGTTTGCGGTGTTTTGTATCTTACGAAAATGACAAACACTTCATTGGCTGCAGAAAGCCTGTGGGATGTCTTTTGGTAGTGAAAGACATGATATAAATACAAGCCTACTTTTATTAAAATGCATACTTTATTCAGAATAGCTACTAAGTAAAGTCAGGGACCATTTTGTTCAACAACCTTATTTATATTGCGGGCAAAAATAAAACTTTCAGTTAGTGCATTCATTTTCACTACACGCGAGACTCATGGTGAGCAAATACACATTTATAGTCAGTAAAAGCATTTTTAAAAAATTCTTCCATGGAACATAGGTATCACACGCAAGGCCAGTATTTGTTGCCCATCCTTAATTGTTCTTCAGTTGTCGTTTGAAGGCAGCTAAGCATTAACATGTAGTCTGGTATCAAATGTAGGCCAGACCACGTAAGGACAATGGGTTTTCTTCCATTAGTGAACTACATGGGTTTTTAAGCTAATAGGCTTCTCTACCTTTCTGCACCCAATGGGTTTTGTCATCCACAAGGACAGCTTTGACCATCTGAATGTCCTCATCCTTCCACTGGAATGACGACTGTTCTTGTTACTCTGACCATTCAGCATCAATCACATCCTCTCCCAGAGCTTGCTCCCGGTGTGTTGAGCACAGCATGGCTGGATAATGCAGAATACTCTGTCCGATCTATACTGGAGGATTCCCACAAACTGATCCAAGCTGTAGAAGTGGACCTTCAGCAATCCTATTGTCTGTTTCTGGTCACAGCATGTGCTCCAACTTGGTGAAGGTACTGTGTAGCTGAATGACTAAAAAATTACATGGAATGACTAAAAAGTTACATGGAAAAGAGTGTGTCCCTTCTCATCCAGACCCAAATCAACCATCAAACTTTTAATTGAATTCAATAGAGTCCACCATCATAGTTGCATGACTTAAGGGGCAGTGATATTCCCCTTGTCATACAGCACTAGTGGAAGTTCCAATAATGATGGGACATTTTGACCATCATTCACCTCCTTTAAAGTGATTGCTGCTAACGTCTGCATCATTGCATTGCCAAAGTTAATTTAGCCAGTGCCAATTGGATGGCGCAATCTGCCTTTGATCAACATTTGACACAACAGCATAATCACGTACCGAGGAACCTCAATTATCCGGCATTCGATTATCGATATATATGGCAAGATCACAAGGTCCTGATGATTGGCTAAATAATGCTCCCCGCCTGTGTCCTTTGGATAATCGAGCTTCCTCTGTACTCACTATGACATGGAAGAGCTGGTGTTGGACTGATGTGGACAAAGTCAGAAGTCACACGACACCAGGTTATAGTCCAACAGCTCTTTCATCGCTCCAAAAACTTGTGATTTTGTTGGAGTATAACCAGGTGACTGACGTATTCACTCTGACCACCAGTCCATTGTTTACTATCAGGAAAAAGTCATCTGATTCACTAATGACCTTTAGGGAAGGAAACTACCATCCTTACCTGTTTTGGTCTACATGTGAATCCAGACCCACAGCAATGTGGTTGACCCTTATGGACAATTAGGGGTGGGCAATAAATGCTGGCCTAGCCAGGGACACCCTCATCTGCATGTTCTGCATATGTGCAAATAAATGTTTGCCAATGAAATGTAGTTGGAGTTTGTAAACCTATGTTACCCTAGTTTTACCCATCAATCCCTTAATGTCCAGCAAACCTGGCTCATGTACTCTCACCCATCAAAATGACACTGACTCCACCTGACTTGGGCATTGTTGCAGTAACTTTTCAGTTCCATTTCACATCTAGAGAATGGTGACTGATGGCAGAGATTGGATCTCACGATGGACTTAAGACTAGCCCACACCCAGTTTTGAATGTGGCTGTTTGGATGAATAAGTATGCAGTATGTTCGCAGCCAGCTGGAACATGCAGTCGGTGTTAAACTGATGGCCCCGTGTGTCATACATTGAGACTTAGGAGTTCGAGGTTAGTGACATTACCACTATGTTTCCATTGTAATTGTGAATTTTGGAGCAATCTGCCTGGAGGAGCTTTCCTGCAGAATGTTGTCATGGGACCACTGACTTAATTACTTTGCCTTGGTCATTTTTTTCTAATAGCTGGAATGATTTAGAGCATTTTCACAAATCGCTAGCAATTTTCCCGACTCATTGTTTGCCTCAGGCAAGCCTCATATGGGAACATTGCATGATGGGGAATGAGGCCTATTTGGACTGTAAATTAGAAAGCAGGAAACTGACATTATTAAATTGAGTCACTGTGACCTGAAGCCAGTTCCACATAAACAGCATTCACTGTGGGATTTATTTTTTTTGTAGAATGTATGCGTGCTGTGGAAAATAGTTTTAAAAAACCCCATTGCAATGCAGTGGCTCTTTTCATATTTTCAAATGCATTGTCTACATGATTGAATTGAGATAATTTGTGCTTAGGTCAAGCTAACAGCCAGTCTGGCAGCATCTATAGAGAGAAAGCAAAAGTTCACATTTAAGGTCAGTGACTTTTGTTGCAATCTCTGTTTCTTACACCATAGATACTGCTGAACCTGTTGAATATTTCTGGTCTTTCATAGAACCCCTACAGTATGGAAGAAGGTCATTCAGCCCATCAAGTCCACATCAAACTCCCGAAGAGCATCCAACCCAGACCCATCCCCTACCCTATCTCTGTAACTCTACATTTACTATGGCTCATCCACCTAACCTGCACATCGCTCAACACTATTGGCAATTTAATATGGGCAATCCACCTAACCTGCTCATCTTTGGACTAATGAGGAATCCGGAACCCGGAGGAAATCCACGCAGACACAGGGAGAATGTGGAAACTCCACATGGGCTGTCACTGAGGGTGGAATCAAACACGTGTCCCTGGGTGCTGTGAGGCAGCATTGTTAACCACTGAGTCCCCATGTTGCCTTTGTTTCAGATTTCCAGAATTTTCAATATCAAGTTTTTTTTAATATTCAGAACAGTGCTTTGGGGTCTGAGATTATCGAGAGGTTAGATGTTCATGGACACACTGGCTCCAGAACTAAAGATATTCCAGGAATTACAGGCATATTGAAGTTGGGATTGTTGAAGGTTGAATCAGGGAAAAGGGGAATTTTGAAATGGGACACAGATATTGGAGTCTGTTGTGAAGGGGTGGATTCAAAATCATCAACCATGAGTAAAAGGAATAAATATAAAACCAATAAAAGAGGTTTGATAAAGACGAAAGATTACTGGCTATCTTGTTGCTCTGGTGTAGATCTATTAGGAGTTCTATTGGAGAGGTGGTAGCTCCTCCCATGACAAGTCCCTCATTCCCAGGATCATTCTTGTAAACCTCCTCTGGACTCCCTCCAACACCAGTACATCCTTCCATAGATACGGAGTCCAAAACTGCTCGCAATATTCCAAATGCGTTCTGACCAGTGGCTTATACAGCCTCAGCTGTCCATCTCTTCTCTTATATTCTTGCTCAACTGAAATGAATGTTAGCATTGTATTTGTCTTCTTAGCTGCTAACTGAACCTGCATGTTAACCTTAAGAGAATCATAAACGAGGACCTCCAAGTCCCTTTGTGCTTCAGCTCTCCAAACCCTCTCCCCGTTTAGAATATTAAGGTGTTCTAAAGTCCTCACATTTTCCCATGTTGTATTTTTTCTGCCATTTTTTTGCCCACTCTTCCACCTTGTTCAAGTCCTTTTGCAGCCTTCCCACTTCCTCAATACTACCTGTCCTTCCACTAATCTGTGTGTTATCTGCAAAATTAGCAACAATGCCTTTGCCTAGACTATAATGTATAATATGGATAGTTGTGCCTCCAACATTGACCCCTATAGAACTCCACTAAATCCTGAAAAAGACTGCTCCATCACCATTCTCTGCCTTCCACCGTCAGCCAATTGTCTAGCCATGCCAGAATCTTGCCTCTAACAAGGGACTCTTATCTTATTTTGCAGCTTCCTTTGCAGCACTTTGTCAAAGATCTTCTGGAAATCAAAATAGATCATATCCACTGGCTTTCCTTTGTTTAACTTGCTCATTACCTCCTCTGAGAATTCTAACAGATTTGTCAGACATGACCTCCCTTACCAAAACCATTTTTTACCATGCATTTCCAAACACTCCGTAATCTCATCCTTAACAATAAACTGAAAAATCTTACCAATGACTGAGGTCAGACTAACTGGTCTATCATTTCCTGTCTTCTGTCTTCCTCCCTTCTTAAACAGGAGTGTTACATTAGCCACTTTCCAGTCCTCTGGGACCCTCCCTGACTCTAGTGATTCCCACAAGTTCACTACCAATGCTTTTATAAGCTCCTCAGCTATCTCCTTCAGAACTCTGGGTTGTGGTCCATCTGGTCCAGGTGCTTTATCCAGCTTCAGACCTTTCAGCTTCCCCAACACATTTGCCTTAGTGATGGCTGTTGCACTCACCTCTGTCCCCAACTCTCTTGATGTTCTGGTATTCTGCTGGTGTCTTCCACTGTGAAACTGATGCAAAGTATTCCGTTCCTCTGCCATTTCTTTGTTCCCCATTAGTACTTCTCCAGCTTCATTTTCCAGCAGTCTAATGACCACTGTTATCTCTTGCTGTTACCTTTTAATGGATCTAAAATACTTTTGCATTCTTTTTTTATATTATTAGCTAGCTTACTCTCAGATCTGATAATACTGTGAAGTATGGCTCTCATTTGGAAAAATTAGAAAACTGCCCATAAAAGTCCCATTAAAAGTCAGCAATTCTGAAGTGAACTCCCATGGGTTTAAAACTGACATTGTAATTTTAATGATTAATTGGGTAGAAAATGGTGACCGAGTTTAGTAGTTCTCTGTTCCCAGGGTTTGGTCTTGCTGATCATAATATAAATAATTTTTGTGAAATTGCTATAAGTATCTAAATTTGTGACTTTACAGGTAATTATCTGAGCAAATAGATTTCTCAGACCAAAGAATGTCTTATTAGACTCAAAATGTTAACTCTGTTTCTCTCTCCATAGATGCTGCCACATCTGTTGAGTTTCTCCAGCATTTTTTGTTTTTATTTCTTTTTCCAGCATCTTCAATTTCTTTGTTTGTATTTCCATATTTTCTCCTGCTTGATAATTTTACAAATATGTAAACACTTCCTACGTGAGGAGAAATGCTACGGAACTAATTGTCTCTGGTCCAAATGTTCTGAATTCTTCAAAAACCTTCTCACGAACGTCTGCAAAACTCTCTGGAATGAAATGGCATTTCATGATTGTTGCAAAGTCTGAACAAAGTCATTAATCACAATCTTGTGCAGCATTCTGCTGTTGCACAGTAAAATGGAAAGGAAAATTCAGTTCTGGACTCTATCACTTCTTTACCTGTAGTCATTCATTCACTTGATATTACCTCTTCAAAGGAGGTACCTCTACATTCCTGAAGAAAGGCTTATGCCCGAAAGGTCGATTCTCCTGTTCCCTGGATGCTGCCTGACCTGCTGCGCTTTTCCAGCAACACATTTTCAGCTCATTACCTCTTCAAAGTCAGTGTAAAGTGCCCCATTGTGTGATTGGCTGTTTTAAGCTGGGCTGAAGACGACTGATGCTTTAGTTTTGACAGGTTATATTGTTCATGGGATATGAACATGGTTTGCATTTATTGTCCGTTTCTAACTGACCTTGAATCAAGTGCTCCATCTTAAGAGGCAGTGATTCTCCTGGAAAGAAGGAAGTGATGCAAAATATGAAAAAAAAACATGCTTCCCCAATAAGGCATTGCTTGCAGTATTAATGCAAAAGCATTTCCACTATTTGTGCAGACATTTTCCACATAGAGCTGTTTCACGTCTGAGAGTCCATGATTTCTTGTATGCTATGATCTGTAACTTCATGAATGTTCAATTTTTAATGACAGACCGGTGAGATTTGAGAAAATGTGGTTTGCCTTTTGGAAGTCCTAATCTGCAGTAAATTCATAGTTTGTATCATATAATTCTACTTGGTGTCTATAGCCTTGCTCTCATTTATCTGCATCAATGCAGCATTTTAACATCTGTTTTTCTTGTTCTCCATAGGTATGCTGTTCTTTTACTTTGCAATAATATTCAGTAACATATGACCATTGAACATCCCTTTGAGTCCTTCTGTCAGGCCCGTTTTTCAAGGGTTCGCTCTATTGGCTTCATCATAATGTCAACCAAATTGCTCTACTCATTTCTTATTGTAGGCAACCATCCTTCCTCTCTCACCAGGAAAGATGTACCTGTTTCACTTCATCAAATTGGTGACTAGTAGCTCTAGCTCACTATAGTTGGACACATTTCTTGCAAAAATGTGTACTGTAACAGTGAATGAATGAGGTTTTAAATGGATCATTAACTGCTTGAGATATGCTGTGACTGGGGGGATGTAATTGCATTTTCAGGAACCCGTGTGTAAATTTGTAGTTGACCATTAATTTTGGTGTAAAATGTACCTATCTATTTTTGCAAGCAGGGGAAAACAGGGGCCTGCAGACATTTAACCACTAGGCATTAATGGTGATTGGTATCAGGAAATATCAACTGATGTGTATGTCAGTCGTAAAAATAAAGCACACATTTAGGGCTCCTGTGGCGTAATGGTAGTCTATCCTACCTCTGAGCCAAAAGACAAGAGTTTAAATCCCAGCTACTTCAGAGGTGTGTCATAACAAGTTTGAATGGGTTGATTTATTCTTGAAAACTGTTATTTGCAAAGTAAGTGGTGTGTCATCAGATGAAATGCAATTGGGAAGAGATTTCTATATGATAGTTGAGAGAAAACATTTTGATCATTGGCAACGTGTTGTCTGATAATCCAATCAACTAGTAATGTGAGATGTCCAAGTTATTCCATTGAGTGTACAGTGCCAACCCATTATTGAAAATTTCAGCCAATAAGTATTTGCTGCTAATACTCCTGCATGGTCCTATTTTAAGGTTGAGGTTATGCTCTCCTCCCTAGCCGGAATCCTTCCTTTTCATTCATCCTATCAAATCTCTTTGTACTTTAAAGAGCTCAATTAGGTCAACACTTCAGCTTTTAAACAGGAAAATGCAGGGCACTACCCCATTGAATGGCAACCTATCATTTTGAAGGCACAATACCTAAAACTGAAGGCAGTTTTCCAAATGCAGTCTGACCAAGGTTCTGCACAGTTGAAGAATCTGTTCCTCACTTTTGTATTCAAGCTCCTTTGAGATGAAGTCCAACTTCCCATGAGCCTTTCTGATTATATTATATCGTGTGTGAGTATTTGATTATGGCTATTCGATTATGTTCACACCTAAATCACTTTGCTTCCCCTCGCCTTTCCCCATTAGGAAAATACTCTGATCCAACCCTGCACACATCTGCAGATTGGGTTCCAAATGCTTGTGTCTCACCATATCCCATTGTAATTTCCTCCTCTCGGTAATCTACATAGTACTGCAACCGTTTCCAAGGCCTACTCACTTTGGGCCACCTGAATTTTCCCTCTCTTCTTTCTTAAATATTGCAGTCACATTTGTAAATGTTCAGTTCCTCTTCATGGAAGAGAATGAGAAGCTACAAGAGCTCAGCTGCAATAATCCTTTCATTGTTGGTTTCATGTGTTCATCCCTAATTGTCGATGACAATAATCTGGACATAGCTGTCCTACATGTCACTGATTGTGCATCCTCCTCTCTACAGCCATAGCACAGCATCTACGAACGTATGAACATGTGAGTTAGGAGCTGATGTAGGCTGCTTGACCCCTCTAGCCATCCCTACCATTCAATAGATCATGGCTGATCTGTTGGTTTGAAGTTTCACATTCTCACCAACACCCCCCTCCCAAACGATAATCCTTATTTCTCTCACCTGACAAAAATCTATGTATGTCTGCCTTTGCATAATTCGCACAACCCCTCTGGGAAAATAGTTTCACCTCATGTCAGTCCCTGATTGTTACACACAGACCCCTCTTCTGAGCTGAGCCCCAAGAGGAAACATCCCATTCTATGTCCACCTTGTCAAGACCATTCAGTTCTTGTAGTTATTTTCATCAGCCTCTTCAGACATGTCATTACAGACACCTCCAGACCTTCATTACAGCTAATTTTCCATGATATAAGCTGAAGCTTAGATTAGATTCCATAAGTGTGGAAACAGGCCCTTTGGCCCAACAAGTCCACACCGACCCTCTGAAGAGTAACCCACCCAGACCCATTTTCCTCTGACTAATGCATGGCCAATTTACCTGGCCTGCACATCTTTGGACTGTGGGAGGAAAGAGTGCTGAGGACCCCTTCGCCTACCTCCAACACACTGCATCCACCTGGACACCCTTTGCTGGCCTATTACCTGCCCTCGACAAAACTCTTCATTTCCAACTGGCGCCGGGAGATTAACAGCCTCAACCTGTCTACCCCCCTCCCCCACTCCAACCTCTCACCCTCACAACACGCAGTGCTCCAATCCTGACCTCCCCATCAAGCCAACAGATAAAGGGCGCACAGTGGTAGTCTGGCGCACTGACCTCTACACCGCTGAAGCCAGACGCCAATTCGAGGACACCTCTTCTTACCGCTCCCTCGACCATGACCCCATCCCCCATCACCAAACCATCATCTCCCAGACCATACAGAACCTCATCACCTCAGGAGATCTCCCACCCACAGCTTCCAACCTCACAGTCGGAGAATCCCGCACTGCCCGGTTCTACCTCCTTCCCAAGATCCACAAGTCTGACCACCCTGGCCGACCCATTGTCTCAGCATGCTCCTGCCCCACTGAACTCATCTCTACCTACCTCGACACTGTCCTATCCCCCCAGTCCAGGAACTCCACACATACGTTCGAGACACCACCCATGCTCTCCACCTCCTCCAAGACTTCTGTTTCCCTGGCCCCCAAC
>NC_057716.1:86138649-86148460 GCF_004010195.1 Chiloscyllium plagiosum
CCCTCCCCACCCCTCTCTGCCTTCCGCAAAGACCGTTCCCTCCGTGACTACCTGGTCAGGTCCACGCCCCCCTACTACCCACCCTCCCATCCTGGCACCTTCCACTGCCACCGCAGGAATTGCAAAACCTGCACCCACACCTCCTCCCTCACCTCCATCCAAGGCCCTAAAAGAGCCTTCCACACCCATCAAAGTTTTACCTGCACATCCACCAATATCATTTATTGTATCCATTGCGGTCTCCTCTACATTGGGGAGACTGGACGCCTCCTCGCACAGCGCTTTAGGGAACATCTCTGGGACACCCGCACCAATCAACCACACTGCCCTGTGGCCCAACATTTCAACTCCCCCTCCCACTCAGTCGAGGATATGGAGGTCCTGGGTCTCATTCACTACGGCTCCCTCACCACAAGACGCCTGGAGGAAGAACGCCTCGGAACACTTCAACAGTTTCCTCATTTCCCCTTCCCCCACCTCACCCCAGTTCCAAACTTCCAGTTCAGCACTGTCCCCATGACTTGTCTTACCTGCCTATCTTCCTTTCCACCTATCCACTCCACCCTCCTCCCTGACCTATCACCTTCATCCCCTCCCCCACTCACCTATTGTACTCTATGCTACTTTCTCCCCACCCCCATCCTCCTCTCACTTATCTCTCCACCCTTCAGACTCTCTGCCTGTATTCCTGATGAAGGGCTTTTGCCCAAAACATCGTTTTTACTGCTCCTCGGATGCTACCTGAACTGCTGTGCTTTTCCAGCACCACTCTAATCCAGACTCTGGTTTCCAGCATCTGCAGTCATTGTTTTTACCTGTGGGAGGAAACCAGAACACCCATACAGATAGTTGCCCAAGGCTGGACTTGAACCTGGGTCCCTAGTGCTGTGAGGCAGCGGTGCTAACCACTGAGCCACCATGCCACCCACAGTTCAAAGAAATGCACATTAGGTGGATTGGCCATGCTAAATCACCCATTGTTTCCAGGAATGTGCAGGCTAGTCGGATTAGCCAGGATAAAGCAATATGACAGGACAGGGTAGAAGGGTGGGTCAGAGTGGGATGTGCTTCGGAGGGTCAGTATGGACTCGTGCGTCAAATGGGCTGCTTCCACACTGTGGGGATCTTATGAGTTCTATGACATCCATTACTAATGGCAATTCAGCAATTTGTATTATTTGGTTTAAATCGTATATCTTTTTAAATATTATTCTATCAAAATCATCTAGATAATTAAATAATATGGAAATCTCATTTGTGCTTTGTCAGTCATATATTTTAATGTTATTGTACTGGCTTCTCAGAGAACAATACTCTAAAACATAACTAAACCCATTGACCCAGAGCAAACTAGTATAGTTAAATATTTATCTTCTCAAGGAGGTTTAGTGGAGCAATTTGGTTCTAACTTTTACCTTGTCCATTCACCTGTTGTACATAAAATTAAACAACTTAAATAATTTCTATCTGGTCTTCTCTCGCTAAAGAGTTTCCAGTCTATTTCCAGAAGAATCAGTGTGACACATGAGGGCAGTTATGCAAAATATAGCATCCAGTTCTGATCACATTGGGATTCTAATGTTAAGCTTCTGAGTTCTAATATTTTACAACTAGATATTGGGTAGGTAGTATGGGTGACCCTGTACCTCTTTCCCGCCCCCCCCCCCCCAAAAGAAAATCCTATGAATGTAAAATACCAGGATTATCCATGAAGATGGTCATCACTACCAAGGCAGAGGGACTGTCTAAGAAGACCTAAGGTATGTAACAGTTGCCTGTGGTGCTTTTCAGGTTGAATAGTGCTCCCAAGTGATAAATAGTCAGTTTGTTGTGGCAAACACCAGAGGGCCGGTGTTACTCTGTCCTTTATGTAACCAGCTGCTTTTCAGAGTCGAATTGAGTTGCATGTGTTAGCTGTGAAGGGTAAGATATAGCATACTTTGTGATTTGTGGTGTTGGGGGTCAGTTAGGTCAATTGGCTGGACAGTTAATTTGTGATTGAGAGTGTTGTGCTGAGCAAAGTTTTGGGCAAAAGCCTTTCATCAGGAATCTGATGAATCAAACTCCTTCCAGGTGAAGGGCTTTTGCCCAAAACACCGATTTTCTTGCACCTTGGATGCTGCCTGACCTGCTGTGCTTTTCCAGCACCATACTCTTGACTCTAATCTCCAGCATCTGCAGTCCTCACTTTCGCCCAGCTAATTTGTGATGCTAACAAGTCTGTCTTCTTAAGACAGTCCCTCTGCCTTGGTAGTGATGACCTTCCTGAAGAAGGGCTCATGCCCGAAACGTCGATTCTCCTGCTCCTTGGATGCTGCCGGACCTGCTGCGCTTTTCCAGCAACACATTTTCAGCTCTGATCTCCAGCATCTGCAGTCCTCACTTTCTCCTCCTAGTGATGACCATCTTCATGGATAATCCTGGTATTTTACATTCATAGGACTTTTTTTTGGTTCGCTTCTTGCACCAGCTGAGGTCATCATGAGGAACTCTGCTTAACCTCGCTCTTTTTCTGGCACACAGTAACCCTTGGGTTAAACCACCACGAATGGTCTCTCTCTCTGAGAGCAACTCTGTGGTCTGGTCGGATTTTGGCAGCTTTATTATTTCCTTGCATTTTGTGTTTTTATTTCAGTTTTTCAACATTTTAGTTTCTGTCTTTTTAATTGTCTTGAGTTCTTTGTTTCCATCGAGAAAGTGGAAAATGAAGGAAAAGTAACGTTGTGAAGGAGTTAACTGAGCATGCCCCTACTGTCTGGTTGATAAGCAAAGCTATACCTGGGAATATTGTAAACTCAAGTATTCTGGCGATAAATGTGGTGCATTTTATTCATCTGGCTCTAGGATGACAGTTATTTCACTGAGATGCAATAAACAGAAGTTGTTGGAAAACCTCAGCAGGTCTGGTAGCATCTGTGAAGAGAAATCAGAGTTAAAATGTTTGGTCTGGTGACCCTTCCTCGGAACTGGCCTGAAATTCATTGGAGTGGAGACACCTATGGATAAAATTGAGTTCTTTGTTGAGTATAGAATGTTCAGCATTGGAGAGCGGAGGTTAGGAGGGATGGTGAATACCCAACAGAGGATGGGTTTGGGGGAGGGGATGGAGTCAGAAGGAAGGAGAGGAGAAGGAGCTTCCAGAAGGCCATGCATGTCTTTGAGTTGTTGCATTTTGTGTGTCTTGATGCCTGAAAAGAAAATAAAAAGTATCCCATTAGCACAAATGAGCTGGAGGATGAAGTGGATCTGCGGAGTCAGTGTGATGCGATGATGTTGGAGAGAGAGGTCTAGAGTGTGTGCATGTGATGCTGCACAGCCCTGAGTTCTGATCTCAGGATACGGCAAAAGCAGCTAAATGTGGAACATTGAACATCCCAGGGATTTCTGTGGTCCTGGGTGGATTCAAAGCATGAGGAATGAAACTTGAGTTGGAATCCACGTGGGAGGAGGCAGTCACTGAGGAATGTGATACGGTGTGAGTTTTGACAAATACCTGGTCGCATCCAGGAGTATTAACCTGAAACATTAACTCTAATTTCTCTTCACAGATGCTGCCAGACTTGCTGAGCTTTTCCAACAACTTCTGTTTTACAGCATCCGCAGTTCTTTCAGTTTTTATTTATTTTGCTGAGGTTCATGTTTATCTTAGCCTCAATTTACCACTGGGACATTGGGCCTTCATTTTGGCAGCAGAGCTCAGTGGGAGCGGTTGAATTGCATTCTGGGAAGTTGAGTGAATAGATATATTTGGGCAGTGGCTTTGTACTGCGTACATTTCTGGTCACAACATTACCAGAAGGAGATGGATGCTTTGGAGAGGTTGCAGAGGAGATACATCAGGATGTTGCCTGGTATGGAGGGTGCTAGCTATGAAGAGAGGTTGAGTAGATTAGGTTGTTTTCATTCGAAAGACGGAGGTTGAGGGGGGCAAAATCATGAGAGGTGTAGACAAGGTGAATAGCAAGAAGCTTTTTCCCAGAGTGGGGGACTCAATTACTAGGAGTCACGAGTTTAAGGTGAGAGGGGAAAAGTTTAAGGGAAATATGCATGGAAAGTTCTTTATGCAGAGAGTGGTGCGTGCCTGGAACGCGTTGTCAGCGGAGGTGGTATAGGAGCACCTGATAGCGTCATTTAAAATGTATCTAGACAGATACATGAATGGGTAGGGAGCAGTGCGATACAGATCCTTAGAAAATAGACGACAGGTTTAGATAGAGGATCTGAATCGGCGCAGCTTTGAAGGGCTGAAGGGCCTGTTCCTGTGCTAGAATTTTCTTTGTTCTTTGTTCAATAAGTGAGAACATTCCTGTTAACTTATAAAACATACAGAACCTGAATACTTATCAATTTTAACAAACTGAATTGACTGTTCTATAGATAAGTAAGGGTTCTGCACCAAAAGAACTTACTGAAAGAAACTTTGAGGGAAATGCGACTGAACAATTTCCAAGCCAATTCGAAAGGGTTGTTAGCTTAATGGTCTGTTGAATTCAAGGGGCAGCATTCAACGTGTGGTTTCATGTGTAACCAAGTAGCCACTTGTTAAACACCATTTTTATGTCACATATTTCAATAAATGTGGCTTTAAAATAATTGCCAATTATGTTACTCAGATTGCAAACAGAAAGTGGCCAGTCAGCCCACTTCCAGGTCCCTATTATAGTCAGTTCTTCAATAACGCAATGGTTGCATTCTTGTGCAACCCCATGTTATAAAAAAATCACGCTTTAGAAACAGTACTTAAAGTGTTGGTACTGTAATCGTGTTACAGCCAACACACACTTTAAAAGTTTGCACTTCAGAAACAGCATCTCCAATTCATCAATCACGTTACAGTGAATTCACATTGAGGAAACGCATGTTATAGCAGAACAGCCTGTATAAGACTTTGGTTAGGTCACCTAGAGGATTACATTCAATGCTGGTCGTCACATTATAGGAAGGATGTGGAGGCTTTGGAGAGGGTGCATAAGAGATTTGCCAGGATGCTTCCAGGATTAGAGGATATGAGCTGTAGGGAGAGGCGAGAAAAACTCTGGAGCAACGGAGGCTGAGGGGAGACTTGTTAGAAGTCTTATAAAATTATGAGGTGCACAGATAGTTTTGATGGTCAGAATCTTCTTCCAGTGTTGAAATGTCTTATATTAAGGGGCATGTAATTAAGGTGAGAGAGAAAATTCAGAGTAGATGTAAGGGACAAGGTTTTTACCCAGAGAGCGGTAGGAGTCTGGAACGAGCTGCCAGGGGTGGTGGTGCAGGCAGATATGACAGGGGCGTTTAAGAGACTTTTAGATAAGCACATGAATATGCAAGGAATGGAGGGCTATGGACCAGTGACAGTCAGAAGGGATTAGCTTAATTTGGCAACATGTTCTTCACAACATTATGGTCCAAAGGGCCTATTCTTGTGCTGTACTGTTTTACGGTCTGTGTTTTATCTACTGCTCTTTCATGAGAGGCTAGAGATTGTGTATAAGAGGATGATGATTCCCCTGCTTTCCTAACTCTTCTGTCTAATATGCTGAAAGGGACACCTTCAACCTGAAAGAATAATGAAGATTGGAAACTTGTGAAGTGCCATACTGTGGTATAGATCTAATGCAGTAATGGATAAGTGTTCATTGTTCCTTCCTTTATTTGTCATTACAGAATTGCACTCAGAGTACTTGTGCAGTGATTTTATTTTAAGCTGTAAGTTCATTAGTATTTCAAAATGCTTGTTTTTAACATTCTGCTGTCAAAAACATATAACTCCCTTGAACACATTTTCATATTTCTGGTGTTTTTACTAATGGATGGATCTTGACACGTTTAAAGCTATTTTGTGTGTTCATTTTGCTTAGGCAAGCATGTCCCTTAGGCCATAATAAATATTTCACACTTGCAAATTTATAATAATGCTTGTGATGAATCATTTGCAGGTATTTGCAACTGACTTGTCTCCCCAAAGTGTAGATTTAATCTACAAACTAATTAACAAGCTGTGGAAATATGTCAGTCAGCAGGGAATTTGGTGAGAACTCAGGTGTCATTTTGAGAGAAATCACATTGTTGGAAACAAGCAATGCTCTTCATTTAGCTACATTGCGTGTGAAGATCAAATGCTTTGCCTTATTGACTTGCTCCTTTCTAAATGAACAGCATAGCATAGATCACAGCTCAGAGCTCTTCCCTGTAATTATGTCTTGTTTTGATTATGAGGCTACTGGTCTGTTTACTGTAATGAAATCAAGTTTGTCTCTAAATGCACAGGAATGTTCAGTCAGGGCCCTGTTCAAAACAGTCACCCTTACAGTATTCTTCTTTTGAGGGTATGAGGGAGAATGGGGTGGTAAGATCATTTCCATTTCTGGGACCAGGTTTCCAATCCAGACGAGTCTGAGCTAATGGAAATCTCCACCCCTTGTTTGCTGCCAGTCATTTGAATGTGAAATAAATTTTGACAGGCTTGGCCTAACTCATTTATCTCTAGTACATATATCTTGCTCTATGTTGGCAAAGTTCCTTAGCCTGCAGGACTGGCTGGTTTAAAAATGCCAAAGTGATGCAATGTTTACACTTGTCTGGGATTTGTGCTGGGACACATGTGAAACATTGGTCTGCAGCATGCCTGTTACTTGGGAATAGTTGAGTGCTAGTATCGAGAGCCTGAAATAGTCAAGTGTTTAATTTCTACATTAGTTTGCCTCATCTTGGAGCGTGATTATTTCAAAGCAGCACTTTTGCTCAAATTTGCTACAAAATGAAAAACTGAAAGAACTGCCAATATTGGAAATCAGACTCAAAACAGAAATTGGTGGAAAATGTCTGCGGGTCCAGCAGCATCTGTGGACAGAAATCAGATTTAATGTGTCAGCTCCAGAGACTCTCCTTCAGAACAAAGAAGAAGGGTCACTGGACCCAAAATTTCAATTCCAATTTCTCAGAAAAATCTCAGCAGGCCTGGCAGGATCCGTGGAGAGAAATCAGAATTAAAATGCTACACCAATATCTGGACCAAGAAAGTTACTATAAATGCAAGAGGAAATTAAGGAGAAATTTCTTTGAATGTGCGGAATGCGGAACTCACTGTCACATTGAATAGCTGACTATAGACATACTTAAAAGAAAATAAGACTGGGTCAAGAGAAAGAAGTGAAATGGAGAGACAGACTGAAAGGATAGGAGCAGATTTGTATGGAGGATAAATAACAGCACAGACTTGTTGAGCCAAAAGGCCCATTGTTGTGCTGATATTATGTAGTATGCAAACTACTCCCAATTAAACTCACCCCTTTCCTCTCAGATGTCCTTAACTATACTAATATCTGCTAGATTCATGGTCATCTTTCCTGGAATTCCATGTTTGTATTCATGTTTAAATCAGGCTTATACTATTTCCACTCTAACAAAAGGGATCTATTAATGTCGTGAATGACATCCACTGGGACTGTAACAGCAGTAAGTTATCCCTTCTTTCTCAATCTGTCTTTAGCATGCAGGATTCACCCACAATCCTCTTCCAGTGCCTTTTCACAATTGTCACATTAGGTTGGACTGTTTCATTCTTCTCTACCTAACTGACTGTAATATGACACTTGCACTGGCTTCTCTTATCGGTCTAGTGATATTGCCTTCGGTGTGTGCCAAGGATTTATCTTTGTCCCCTTCCCCACCTTTTATTTCTCATCTTCATGCCACAAGTGCAAGTTTTGCCATGCATGCTGATGAAACACAGCTGTACCTCACAGCCACCTCCCTTCATACCTCTGCTCTGACTACTTATCCAACATCTAGAGCTGGATGAGTAGAAATTTCATCCAATTCAGGGAATCTTATCTAGAATCTTACCTATCTTAACAAGACAAAGCCATTATCTTCACTCCTCGCTCCAGTTTCTATTCCCTAGATACTGATTTCAACTCTTTCAATGGCAATTTCTGATACTAAAGCAGATGTCGCAATATTGGTAGTTCCCCTTAGGGAACTGTAAAACAAATGACTTTCAAATGAAGTTACCTAGATTTTGCTTTTGGTATCTTTTACTTTAATACAATTCAGAACTACTTCAAATTGCATACGACTTAATAGGCAAATCATCCTTCAAACAAACAGTTAAATTTTGTTCTAAATAGTCGATACAATAAACCACAAACCACATCGTCTTACATAACCACAATCACTCGTGTCACTTCTGCAGACATGTGGCATGCATTCTTTATTCAAGAAAATTGCAGTTGATCCCTTTGCAATCGATGCCAACTCTTAGAAGTCATCTTCAAACATTCTTAAAACCAAGAACAGATTCCACAGATAGTTTCAAGAAATTCCAAATTTTTTCTTGCTCCACTGCTTCCAAGTGAATGGGCATCACATATCAGCATCGAAGATGAGCTTCTGATTTCATATTCACACTATCACTAAGAATGGCTATTTCTCTCTTCATAACATTGCCTGAACCTCTGCCTCAATCCATCTGCCACTGTTAACCTTGAAAGCTAATTATTCTAATGCATTCCTATCTGATCACCTACATTCTGCCCTCTAATGCATTCCTATCTGATCACCTACAACCTGAGGTCATTCAAAACTCAGCTGCCCAGATGACTACTTGCATTAATTATATTCTACCTATCAATCCTATGCTTGCTGACCCATATTGGCTTCTGGGTAAACAAAGTCTTGACATTAAATTCTCTTCTTTGTTTTCAATTTTTTCTGTGGCCTCGTCTCTCCTTATCTCCTCAGCCTCCTCCAGCTCCATTGTCCTCTGAGATATTTGCAATTATTTGGTCTTCAGCTGCTCCATCCTTTAGCTCAAGAATTTCCTCCCATACCTTTTTCCCTCTCTGCCTCTCCCTTACTTATTTTAAGACCATTTTAAAAGCCATATTTTTGACCAAAATCTTGCAATTCATCCAAATATCACCACATGTGGTTCAGCACTTAGATCTGCTTGAAAATATTCCTCTGAAGTGCTCGGGATATTTTATTATTATAAAGCCACCGCTTGTATATTGTATATAATCCTAGTCTATTCAGTTTTATGTTGAAAATAAGGAAGCAAATTTGTTCAGTATGGGGTAGTGGAAACAAAACATAAACTAACATGTTTTGAGTCAGATAAATAAAATCTTTCATCAAAAATAATTCAACTTTTACAAGTGAAGAAATGATTGAAGCAAAATAGGCTCATTGAAAAAATGACATGGTAGACTAATATAAAATTATATCCCATTAAAATAATTTCCTTTAAACCATTTTAGTTATCGAGTCATAGAGATGTACAGCATGGAAACAGACCCTTCGGTCTAACCCGCCCATGCCGACCAAACATCCCAACCCAATCTAGCCCCACCTGCCAGCATCCGGCCCATATCCCTCCAAACCTTTCCTATTCATATACCCATCCAAATGCCTCTTAAATGTTGCAATTGTACCAGCCTTCACCACAACCTCTGGCAGCTCATTCCATACATGTACCACCCTCCGTGTGAAAAAGTTCCCCATAGGTCTCTTTTATATCTTTCCCCTCTCACCCTAAACCTATGCCCTCCAGTTCTGGACTCCCCGACCCCAGGGAAAAGACTTTGTCTATTTATTCTATCCATGCCCCTCATAATTTTGTAAACCTCTATAAGGTCACTCCTCAGCCTCCGATGTTCCAGGGAAAACAGCCCCAGCCTGTTCAGCCTCTCCCTGTAGCTCAGATCCTCCAACCCTGGCAACATCCTTGTAAACCTTTTCGGAACCCTTTCAAGTTTCACAACATCTTTCCAATAGGAAGGAGACCAGAATTGCATGCAATATTCCAACAGTGGCCTAACCAATG
>NC_057716.1:86148954-86160238 GCF_004010195.1 Chiloscyllium plagiosum
GCTTGTCTTTACCGCCCTTCTTAAACAGTGGCACCACATTTGCCAACCTCCAGTCTTCCGGCACCTCACTTGTGACTATCGATGATACAAATATCTCAGCTAGATGCCCAGCAATCACTTCTCTGGCTTCCCACAAAGTTCTCGGATACACCTGATCAGGTCCTGGGGATTTATCCACTTTTAACTGTTTCAAGACACCCAGCACTTCGTCCTCTGTAATCTGGACATTTTGCAAGATGTCACCATATCCTTTTCCACAGTAAATACTGATGCAAAATATTCATTTAGTATCTCCCCCATTTTCTGATGTTAGTTGATGTTAGCGTAGCATGTATCTGCATTGAAAGTGGAGTTAGACTGATATCCAGAGCATAACAAACTTCATGGTGATTAGAGGAAAGATTAACTCAGGCATTCACAGCTGTATCCTGCTGTTAGTTTGACTTTCGATTATTCAACTTGTGTCTGGCGGCTGCCTGAGGTTAGGGATGGGGTGGCGGGGATTCTGAACATGTCGGATCTCTAAATGTTGTTTGTAAATTGCTCGCTGTTTAAAGCTTTAGAAGGAGGACCATCAGCCTCAAGGGGCACATTACATTTGCATTTACTTGCATATTTTAAACAGTTTAAGCAAAACTGCTGGCAGATCAGGGAAACATCTCACTAGTTGTACAAGTTAGAGTCAGTATGTTATATGTGCATTTTTATCATGTATGTATTATGAATATGTTAAGGCTATAGTCCAGAAACTCTTAACTAGTTCATTTATAATTGGGTACTGTGAATGGAGTTCTTTTTGCATATCTTGTAATATTTATTCTCTGACTTTTTTCATTCTTTTTCATGTCCATGCTGTTTGCTCCATGTACTATATTCTTTCATTTAGAGGTACAGTAGTTACAGCTAAATATTAAATGGTGTGTGAATGTAGATAATTCTGCTGGTGATTATTTTTATTAACTGACACCCATGGGACCGAGTATATCAGTTGATCAAATATTCCAGTTGATCAAGAGGTCCATATAATCAATGTAAAAGTACACACCAAGTATTAGAAATGTAATGCAGGGGATACGTACACCACTGGTATACTTTATTTACAGCATAAATCACTTAAGTTTTATTTAAATTATTATTTATCATCAAAGAGTCTCCCCACTTGCACCCTCAACTGACTACTCAGACATTGTGGAAATCAGGATATTGAGAGCACGTGTTCATTAGCTGCTGGTTAAAACAAAGTTTGCTGTTTTTCACTCAGTCTGTGTAAAGAAATATTTGCCATCTCTGCTCATGTCTCCTGATGCATTTGATGTGACTGCAGAATCATTAAGTGAACAACCATATATAGAATGCCACCTTTTAGCCTATCCTTAAATTGGTTTCCTTTTCACTGAAAATACATTGTGTTACATTCACATTAAAAAAAAATCCGAAAGTGTAGGATTCCTATATGAAATCTTTCCAACCAGTTATGTCTGGAAGCTAGCACTGGACCTCTCACCAATTTCACTGGAAGACAGTATCAACATTATTGAGTTACCTGAGTGACTCCAATGGCCTCCTCTGTTGTAGGAAAGATATTATTAAACAGGAGAGGGTTCAGAAAAAAAAATTAACAGAATGTTGCCGGGAATTAAGGGTTTCAGATATAAAAATAGATTGGAAAGATTGGGACTTTTTTCAGGGAAGTTTAGGAGGTGACCCTATTGAGGTCTATAAAATCATGAGGGGCATAGATCAGGTGAATGACAAGGATCTTTTCCCCAAGGGTGGGGGAGTTCAAAGCTAGTGAGTATATTTTTAAGGTGAGAGGAGGAAGATTTAAAAAGGATAAGAGGGACAACCTTTTTAAATAGTGAGTGATTCGTGTGTGGAACAGACTGCCAGAGAAAGTGGTGGATGTGGGTACAATTACAACATTTAAAAGACATTTGGATAAGTACATGAATAGGAAAGATTTGGAGGGATATGAGTCAAATGCAGGCAGGTGGGACTAGTTTAATTTTGGAAAATGATCAGCATGGACTGGTTGGACTGAAGGGTCTCTATCCATGCTGTATGACTCTACGATTCTATGTGCTTTAGGAAACTCTGATAAGTTGCTGACTGATTCACAAAACAGCTTATTTCAGCATAGTTTCTAAATATTTCATTCTCTGAGTAACTGAGGAGTGACAGATGGAGTTTAATTTAGATAAATGTGAGGTGCTGCATTTTGAAAAGGCAAATTAGGACAGGATGTATACAGTTAATGGTAAGGTCCTGGGGAGTGCTGGTAAACAATGAGACCTTAGAGTACAGGTTCATAGTTCCTTGAACATGGAATCGCAGGTGGACAGGATAGTGAAGAAGGTGTTTGGTATGTTTGCCTTTATTATTCAGTGCATTGAGTATAGGAGCTGGGAGGTCATGGTGTGGCTCTACAGGATATTGGTTCAGCCACTTTTGGAATATTATGTGCAATTCTGGTCTCCCTGCTATAGGAATGATATTATGAAACTTGAAATGATTCAGAAAAGGTTTAGAAGGATGTTGCCAAGGTTGGAGGGTTTGAGCTGTAGGAAGAGGCTGAATAGACTGGGGCTATTTTCCCTGGAACATCAGAGGTTGAAGGGTGACTTTATAGAGGTTTATAAAATTGAGAGGCATGAATAGGGTAAATAGACAAGGTATTTTCCCTGGCGTTGGGGAGTCCAGAACTAGAGAGCATAGGTTTAAGTGAGAGAGGAAAGCTATAAAAGGGACCTAAGGGGCAACCTTTTCACGCAGAGGGTGGTGCATGTGTGGAATGAGCTGCCAGAGGAAGTGGTGGAGGTTGGTACAATTACAACATTTAGAAGGCATTTGGATGGTATATGAATAGGAAGGGTTTAGAGAGATAAGGGCCAGATGCTGGAAAATGGGACTAGATTTATTTAGGATATATAGTTAGCATGGATGAGTTGGATCAAATGGTCTATTTCCATGTGGTATATCTCTATCACTCTAAATTAAAATAAAGTAAGACATCTTGTTTGACTTTGTTTCTTTGAATCAAACCTAATTTTGACATTTTGATGCATGACAATTTGAAAAATATCTCCATTATATTTCTCTCGCAGATACATCAACAATTTCCCGTTCAGCAGAACAATGAAATTGTACCGCTGCGTTCTGTGTTATCGGTTAGCAATTAAATTAAAACGTTTTGCCAGTTTGTCCTACTGTCCTCTGAAAGAAATAATTTTTTCCCCGAGTCGATTTAAAAAAAATTGGCCCAACCTTTTTGTGCTGCCTGCCGCGTTAAGGAAAGAACATGATGCTGTGGAAATGTGTGCCTTTGTGGTTTGTGGATGATTGATGATCAGTCACAGATTCCCACTTAGCACTGTCTGCATTAAGCTACTCAGTCAACAGTTTCCATTTCCCTTTGCAGTGAGCTCACCTTCATCTAACATTAAGTAACTTGTCATTTGATTTGGTTTTGCCACCTCATTATGAACACCTCAACTGTACATATTGATTGGTGCTCATTTGAATTGACTCTTGAATGATGTATAAATTTATCCACAAATTTCTTTAGTTCTATTAGCAAACTTTTATCAGGACTATTTGTTTGCAAACTAGGGAATACCAAGGGACTGACTTGTGGAAAAGATTTCTGGAGAATATCATGGAAAAAGTCAACAATTATATACACATCTTGAATGTTCCAAAGCCTGCAACTGAGCAACGACACATGAAGGATAACATGAAAGATTATGCATGCATTCCTTCAAAGCTAAATGAGCCGTGGGCTGTTATATTGGTGTATTTACAACCATTTTTCACTTAGAATTGCCTCTAATGTACACAATTCATGTTCATGTTCAGGCCACTGGGAAGGAAGATAAATGATTTGGTTTGATTTATTATAGTCATGTGTGTCTATGTACAGTGATAGGTTTGGTTTTGCGAGCAGTACAGGCAACTCATAGCAAGCAAGGACATACAGATCATAGGGTGCTTAGACAGAGCAAAGAATAAAAGGTTATATTTGCATAGGAAGTGCACAAAACAAGGTCATCATTCGCAAGATCAACATTACATGAAGATAGAGAGTCCATTCAGCAGTCTGATAACAGCAGGGAAGAAGCTGCTGTTGAACCTGTTGGTGCATGTGCTCAAGCTTCTGTATCTTCTGCTTAATAGAAGAGGTTGGGAGGGAACTTTAACTGGATGGGAGCAGTATTTGATCATGTTGGCAGCCTTTCTGCGACAACGAGAAGTGTAAAGCAACATTTACAAATATGGAGTTGGAACAATCAGAGTACATTCCCAAATTCCACCAAACTCATATCCATGTTCATGAATGATTAGTGCACAGTATTAGAAAACTAAGAATAGGTTGCCCATGTTTGATATGGTTCAGCCTTTGGACACCTGCTATCATAGTGTAGCTATAGCATAAACAGAGAGCATTCAATTTGTGGCTGCACTGGTTTTTGGAAAGAATTACTCAGCCAGTCCTTGTCCTTCCCCTGTAAGCCTGTAAATTTTTCATCTTTGCGTAATTGTTCAATTTGCTTTTGAAAATCATGATTGAATCTTCCTCCATCAAGCTCTCAGACAAAATATTCCAGATCCTAACAGTTTGCTGCATAAGGACTGATCTCACCATGATGTATTTGGCTCCTTTCCATTCACCTTAAATCAGTGTTCCTCTAGCTCTCAGTCTCTGCCAATGGGAACAGTTTCTCTCTATCTATTCTGATCAGACCTCTCATGGTTTTGAACAGTTAAAAAGTAAGCGATAGGAGTACCAGGCAATGTTATATCCCGTTGTGGCTTCTCTTCCAATAAGTATGATCATTTCCAATCTTTGACCTCAGCATCACTTTCCCAAGAACCTTCCCCAACCATTCCCCCAAGAGACCAAAAATCTGCTTATCTCAGCCTTAAACATATCCAATGATGAAGCATTGGGAGAGTAGTCTAGGCTATTGATATTCATTAAAAATGTGGGCCTCATACCAACCCTTGGGATACTCCAATGTATCAATTTACCTTGCTCCGGTCCAGAAAACAACCATTCACCACTAATCGCTTTATTTGCCTTTCCAGTCAACTTCGTCATGCCCTTCTCTTCTGTGCTAGAGGGACTCTTGAAGAGGACTTCAGAGAACTCATCCGTGATGACTTTCTTGAACAGTATGTTACTGAACCTACAAGGGAGGGTGCAATTTTAAATCTGGTCCTGCGTAATGTGACAGTAAAATTAATGATCTCATAGTTAAGGATCCTCTCGGAAAGAATGATTACAGTATCGAATTTAAGATACAAATGGAAGGATAAATAGTATCATCTAAGACCAGGGTATTATGCTTAACCAAGGAGACTATAATGGGATGAGGAAGGAGATGGCTAACTAGGGACACAAGTTATATGGTGGAACAGTTGAGGAACTGTGGAGGACTCTCAAAGAGATTTTTCACAGTGCTCAAGGGAAGTATATTCTGGTCAAGAACAAGGATAGCAAGGGTAGGAAGAGCCAGCCTTTGATAACCAAGGAAATAAAGCAAAGCACCCAATTAAAAGCTCAGGCTTACAAAGTAGCCAAGAGTAGTTGGCAACAAGAGGATTGGGAAAATCTAAAAAAGCAACGAAGCAAGAAATAGAAAAAGGAAAGATAGATTATGAATGCAAACGAGGACACATTTTAAAAACAGGTAGGAAAAGTTTTTATTAATATATAAAAGGGAAAAGGGCGGCTAAAGTGGATGTAGGTCCCTTACAGAATGAGAAAGGAGAATTAGTCTTGGGTAATGCTGAAATGGCCAAGGTCTTGAATAACTATTTTATATCAGTCTTTACAGTGGAAGATGAGTCTAACATACCAAAAACTGATGTTAAGGATGCAATGAGAGGTGAGGACCACAATTCAGTTGTTATCAATAAAGGGGCAGTGTTGAGCAAACTTGACGGTGGAAAGATAGATAAGTTCCCTGGTCCTGATGGAATGCACCCCAGGATGCTGACAGAAAAGGCGGAAGTTATAGTAGATGTGTTAGTGGTAATTTACGAAAATTTACTAGATTCCGGGCAGGTCCCGGCAGACTGGAAGACAGCGAATGTCACGCCGCTGTTTAAAAAATGGTGTAGGCAAAAGACAGTTAACTATAGGCCAGTTAGTTTAACATCTGTAGTCAGGAAAATGCTGGAGGCTATCATTAAAGGAGAAATAGTGAGACATCTAGATGGATTGGGTTCCATCAGGCAGATGCAGCATGGATTCAGGAGGGGAAGGTCATGTTTGACAAATTTACTGGAGTTCTTTGAGGATGTAACAAGTGCGGTGGATAGAGGGGAACAGATGGATGTTGTACACTTGGATTTTTAGAAGGCGTTCGATAAGTGCCTCATAAAAGACTCATCCATAAGGTAAGAATGCATGGGGTTCTGGGCAATGTACTAGCATGAACAAAGGACTGGTTAACCAATAGAAAGCAGAGAGTTGGGACAAATGAGTATTTCTCTGGTTCGAGATCAGTAGTGAGCAGGGTGCTGCAAGGGTCAGTGTTGGGCCTACAACTGTTCATGACACATATAAATGATGTGGAAGAGGAAACCAAGTGTTACGTATCCAAGTTTGCTGATGACACAAAATTAAATGGAAAGGGAAACTGTGCACGGGATGTGGAGTCAAAAAGTGTGGCACTGGAAAAGCACAGCAGGTCAGGCAACATTCGAGGAGTAGGACAGTTGATGTTTTGGCATAAGCCCTTCATCAGTCATTCCGGATAAAGGACTTTTGCCTGAAACATTGACTTTCCTGCTCCTTGGATGCTGCCTGACCTGTATTTTTCCAGTGCCACATTTTTTGATTCTGATCTCCAGCATCTGCAGTCCTCACTTTCTCCTACAGGATATGGAGGATCTGCAGAGAGAGTTAGATAGGTTAAGTGTGTGGGCAAGAGTCTGGCAGATGGAGTGCAATGTTTGTAAATGTAAGATAATCCACTTTGCAAGTAAAAATAGAATGTCAGAGTATTATTTAAATAGTGAAAGATTTCAGCATGTTGTTGTGCAGAGGGACTTACAGTGCTTGTATGTGAATTGCTGCAAGTTGATTTGCAACAGGTAATCAGGAAGGCAAACGGAATATTGGCTTTCATTACCAGAGGGATTAAACTTAAGAGCAGGGAGGTTCTGCTGCAATTGTACAAGGTGCTGCTGAGGCTGCACCTGGAGTATTGTGCATAATTCTGGTCTCTTTACTTGCGGAAGGATATACTGGCTTTGGAGAGGGTGCAGAGGAAGTTCACCAGGTTGATTCTGGAGATGAGGGGTTACCCTATGAGGAGAGGTTGAGCCGCCTGAGACTGCACTCGCTAGAATTTAGAAGATTGAGAGGGTATTTTATAGAACCATATAAAATTATGAAAGAGATGGATAAGATAGAGGCAGGCAAGTTGTTCCTGCTGGTGACTGTTTTGGAATGATTGATTGATAGATTTATTGTTGTCATGTACCGAATTACAGTAAAAAGTGCTGTTTTGCTTGGTGTACAGGCAGATAGTACCATACAAAGTGGATCATGATAGCAGAACAGAGTGCAGAATATAGTGTTACAGCTGTTGAAAACATTCTCGCCACAGAAGTTAAAACTGACTGTCAGTTGCTGGGCTTGTCTTTATGCCTTTTTTTGAACAAGGGTATAAAGTTTGCCCTCTGAGACCACCGCTATGTCTCTTACTCATGTAATGTGATCAGAGCTTGCACGATTTTCACCCTTTCTTCTCTCAATATCCTGAGATGCATCTCATTCGCTCTTGGTGATATCAATGTTTAGGACAACCAACCTTTCAAAGACTCTATTAGTTTTTAACCTAGCAAGTGTTTCAACTGCCTCCTCTTCATTATGGTTGTGGCAGTACTTACATAGTAAAAGTGGATGAAATGTATTAATTTACTACCTCAACAGTACCCTGTGCTTCCACACACAAATCCTATTTTTGGTCTTCAATCAGCCACATTCCTTCCTTTATAGCACTTGACTAATTATTTGCCTTTTGGATTCTCCTTTTGCTTGGGCTCTGTCTTTGCTTTCTGACTTCAGTTTGTTTTTACACTTTGCCTCTAAAACTTCTGTATTCAGCCTGGGTCGCACTTGTATTATCAGTCTGACATTTGTTGCAGAAACCCTTTTACTACTTCATCTTTCTTTCTTGGGGGCTTTGATTTTATTTGCGTTACCTGTTCCTCTTGTGTATCCAAATCATCTCCAATGTAAAAACAGTATTATTCTATGACAGTTTCTGCCTGACAATATTTGGTTCCCAATATGAATGAGCGAAAAAGGATCTTTTTCTTTCTTTTGAGGAAAGTTAGGTGTCTGGCATATTTTTCTACTGAAGCTGAGTTTCTGTTTATAGTCTGGGAATTGTATCTGTATTCCCCGTAGGAATAAATTCTTGCTTCTGTAAGTTCAGAGAGTTTGGTTTTAAATTGGCAAAAGTCATAACTTAAGAAGAACTTATGCGTACAGCATAAGTCATACAACATGGAAACAAGTCCTTTGGTCCAATTCATCCATACTGATAGGTCTCCTAAACTGAACTCGTTCCATTTATAGAGTCATAGAGATGTACAGCATGGAAACAGACCCTTCGGTCCAACCCGTCGACGCTGACCAGATATCCCAACCCAATCTAGTCTCACCTGCCAGTACCCGGCCCATATCCCTCCAAACCCTTCCTATTCATATACCCTTCCAAATGCCTCTTAAATGTTGCAATTGTACCAGCCTCCACCACATCCTCTAGCAGCTCATTCCATACACGTACCACCCTCTGCGTGAAAAAGTTGCCCCTTAGGTCTCTTTTATGTCTTTCCCCTCTCACCCTAAACCTATGCCCTCTAGTTCTGGACTCCCTGACCCCAGGGAAAAGACTTTGTCTATGACCTCTCAACTCCTGTACTCAATACTCTGACCAATAAAGGAAAGCATGCCAAAAGCCTTCTTCACTATCCTATCTAACTGCAACTCCACTTTCAAGGAGCTATGAAGCTGCACTCCAAGGTCTCTTTGTTCAGCAACACTCTCTAGAACACTCTCTCCATTAAGTGTATAAGTCCTGCTAAGAATTGCTTTCCCAAAATGCAGCACCTCACATTTATCTAAATTAAACTCCATCTGCCACTTCTCAATCCATTGGCCCATCTGATCAAGAGCCTATTGTAATCTGAGGTAACCTTCTTCACTGTCCACTACACCTCCAATTTTGGTGTCATCTGCAAACCCATTGGGAACATCCTTGCTACATTTATCATATCTAGAGTTGTCAGAGTTTTACAGTTTTCTGTGAGATCCCCTTACAGCCAAACTAACACCTAGAGCCAAAGTTTTTACTTTCCTGTAAAATTCTTTTATTCCAGTTTAACGAGTCAAAAACAATGGAATGATTTCCCTTAACTGTATTTTCTTTCAATGTATTCTGAACAATTGCTTGAGTTTTTTTTTTCAGTTTTGGTTTATTCATCCTGAGGAATATGTGTGTCTGAATTCTTAAGTAGTACATCTCTATTTTCTCTCTGCTCTTTAGTCTTGACATTAACTTGTTTAAAGAAGTGGATTCATTAATCAGGAGTGTTGTCAGCCTCCATACATGAGCAGTCTGGTGATATTTCAGCAATGTAAGTTGTCAAGAATAAAAATAACAAATAAAAAGGACCCTTTGCATAAAATAAAAATTAAATCTAAAAGCTTAATAATAGATAGTTGAATCAGATTTTATCTGAAGTCACCATGTTTTTGAAAATTTTATAGTGCCTTTGACAGATGTTATGAAATTATCTTTTGCACTTACTATGATACTGTTAATTCTGATACCATGACCCCTTGTTCAAGAATCGCCAACCATTGCAATAGTTTATCTTTATCATAGAATCATAGAATTTCTACAGTGTGGAATGAGGCCATTCAGCCCATTGAGTTTTCACTGACCCTCTGAAGAGGATCCCTTCCAGACCTGAACCCCCACCCTATTCCCATGACAGTGCAGTTACCATTGCTAACCCACCTAGCCTGCACATCCCTGAGCTACTGGGTAATTTAGCATGGTCAAATCCTTCTGATCTGCTCATCTTTGGATTGTGGGAGCAAACTGGAGTACCCGGCAGAAACCCATACAGACACAGGGAGCACGTGCAAACTTCATACTGACAGTCACCCAAGTCTGGGATTGAACCCAGGTCTATGCCACTGAGGCAGCAGTGCTAGCTACTGAGCCACCATGCCACACCAATTCTGTCTTTTCCTCTTAATATGCTGAAGACTTTGATCAAATTGCTCCTTAATCTTTTAAATTCATGAAAGAGCAGGTCTAATTTGTATACAATCTGTCCTCATAACTTTAGCTCTCAAGTCCAGGTATTGGCTACATAAACCTACGTTGCACTCTCTCTATGGCCAATTTATCCTTCTTAAGATGTGGTGCCTAGATCTGCTCACAAAACTCCAAGTAGGTTTTATCTGGAAGTGAACTTTATCATGAGGCACCCTCTCTATTACTGGCAAATAAAAAGCTTGCTTCTTTTTCTTTGTTGAAAGACCTCTTTTTTGTCTTCCATCCTTGAACTGACCTATCATTTCCTTTGGTGAACTCATCCTCTGCCCATCAATAGGCACATTTGGTGAAAGTCATCGCTGGGTGACTGTTTTCCCTCACAGCTCTAACTGCTAACGTGTATTTGATCCTATCTTGAAGCACATAGGGAATGGTCTGCCCTTGGTTTGAGTTACGTCACAGGTAACAGAGTTTTGGATGGCCTCAGGTTTACAGACAGTGGAATTTGAAAGGCTGAGTGTTTGACTACAAGTACAAAAGTAGATATTTAGAACATCTAAAGTTCAGGTCGTGGATTCTGACAAATGGAATAACTCAGACATTTTAACTGCTTGTTCCATGTATTCATTGTAATAAAGTCTGTTTCCATGCTGTACATCTCTATGACTCTAAGACATGACTGTAATGGTGAGAATAGAGTAACTAAGGAGTGCAGATCCTTCTTTGCATCTCCAGTTACGGATTTACTGGACAGATTTAATTCTGAAAATCTACTAGGTTGGGAAGTGCTGAATGAAATGTAATAGACAATAGACAATAGGTGCAGGAGTAGGCCATTCTGCCCTTCGAGCCTGCACCACCATTCAATATGATCATGGCTGATCATCCTTAATCAGTATCCTGTTCCTGCCTTATCTCCATAACCCTTGATACCACAATCCTTGAGAGCTCTATCCAACTCTTTCTAAAATGAA
>NC_057716.1:86162725-86170242 GCF_004010195.1 Chiloscyllium plagiosum
TCCATCTCTGAGGCACTCCACAAAGTCTCTTTCTTGTGGTCCAATACCATCCTGATTCTCCCAATCTACCTGCATGTTGAAATCCCCCATAACAACTGTAGTAACATCTTTGCGACAGGCCAATTTCAGCTCCTGATTTAACTTCCATCCGACATCCAGACTACTGTTTGGGGGCCTATAGATAACTCCCAAGAGGGTCTTTTTACCCTTAGTATTTCTCAGCTCTGTCCACACTAATAATTGGTATGTTGGTTAAATTAAAATGCATCCAACTGCATTCACTTATACTAGAATTAAAAGCCGATTGGTTTGTGCATTCGTACGCATTGTTTTAAATTGTACATGCTTTGAAAGAAAAGAATTATTTGTATGTTGGCTTTCACTAAGTGATATTGGTTTTCATTGTTAAAATGAATGCTCGAATGACTTTGAGTACCTGCCTGGCACTTGTATTCCGATGATGTAAGTTGTTTACTGATCATTACTTGAACATGAAACTAATTGTACATACAAACTCATTCTAACTATTATATAATATGGTTTAGAGTACTCACTGAATAGTTACAACCACAACTCCATCCTTTTGAAGGTGACTAGGAATTAAGTGGCTGCACTGATTACATTGCCAGTGTGCTGGATTTGTTTATTAAAGGAGAACAAAACAGAATATTGTTCTTATATAATGGTGGAAAAAATGCAGTTGAAACCTTTGTGAAAGATCGATGCAAATGAGGTTGAAGTCTCATTGATGCTGGACAAATGTCCACAAATATTGTCTGATTTAATGAGCACTGGTTTATTGTTCTTTAGGAATACATCATGTGAATTTATGATTTCTGATTTATTTGAATATCGTGGCTTACATGGGGGTGCAGTGATAATTTTGAAATACCAGTGTTGATGTAAATTGGAATGACCATAGCACATGAAGACCACTGTCATTTGTAGGATGGACGATCATAGTCACTGACTGTATAAGACTCACATTTAAAATCAAACTTTACAATGTCAGTTGAAAAATGCTGCATGGGAGCTTTGCTCAGAAACAATTTGGAATGACATGCAATGCGTGTATGGAATGAACTGCCTGGGGAAGCAGTGGAGGCTAATACAATTACAACATTTTAAAGGCTTCTGGATGGATATATGAATAGGAAGAGTTTAGAAGGATATGGGACAAGTGCTGGTAAATGAGACTAGATTAGTTTAGGATATCTGGTCAGCATGGACGAGTTGAACCGAAGGGTCTGTTTCCATGTTGTAGATATCTATGACTCTATGACTCTGAGACATAACAAGAGTAAAGGTGACTGTGAAGTTCTCTGTTCGTTGCCATCCTGTGGCTTGTACTGCCTGGCATCTTTACTTCCCTTAAGCTGTTTTAGCCTTTAATTCTGTACTGTACCTCCCTGCTTCTGTATCTGAATCACCCTTGTAATATGTGCCTTTGAAAGTGCTTACCTGCTGCAGAATGAGAGTGAGAAATGTAGTTCAGTTGAAGTTCTGGGTCGTAATTTTAACTTTGAGTTATGGTACTTATGTGTTATCGAATTAACCACCCATTGTGTACCTTGTGGTACTTTCTCGACTTTTACAGTTCATGTTGTAGCAATCAGAGCAAACTTAACATCACACTCTCAGACAAAATTAAAATGACTACATTCTGATATTCTCCTTTCTAATCCAATGTTAATAGGTTCAACTATAGTCTAACATCGTCTACCTTGACTAACAATCATGAATTCAGTACAGCCAAAAGGGTGATGCTGGATCCTTCCTGATCTACATAGCTCAGCTGTTCAGTACTTACCATTTTAAACTGAGGTCCTAACTTGTGGTGCAATGGTAGTATCCCTATCTGTGTACCTGGAGGCCCAGTTTCAAGTATCCATTTACTCCAGAGGTGTATATTGACATTTCTGCACATGTTGACTAAATAATATCTAGAGGAACCTTCTACTTGCCTCCAGTGAGAAAGTAGCTGAAGTTATCCATGAATTCTGCTTTCAATACTGTCAGTCTATGATCCTATTCATGTTATGTTAATTCTATAAGGACATTGATGAAATTTTCAACAAGAATAGATTTGGCGTGTAATTTATCCATTTCTGCTGTGGACCATGACAGCATGATTTAAAATTATGATCATGCAAAGATTGAATTAATTTTGGTCTCCAGGGAAGCCACTGGCACTTCCTATCGGCTGGAGAACAGATAATGCATATATGAAGTATTCAAAAGCGCTGATGTTCCATTTCACACTGTCAAAGGCTCGTAAGTTGGCACTTTACATTTTTAAACGCCTACTCTATCAATAGAGAAGGACATTATTGTCTTTTGCTTGCAATACTATGAAAATATTGAGAGGGTTATTTATGCTGGATAAAACAGACATCGATGCGATCACTTGCTGTCACTGGGCATTTTCTGTGGCATTCAGTGCAATAGTGTGCAGTCTGCAGTGGCTGTTGGCTTGCCAACGATTGATGAAGTAGGAAACAGTGAAACTTGAAATGCCAGCTGATTACAGGACAATGCAACATTCAGTCTAAATTCCACATTGTGCCTCACAGCAGGCAACCAGAGTGATTTTACTTGAATATTCATCATTATAAATATCTCTTTACTGTACTCTGTATTTAGTGCAAACCACATGAAGTACACACGTCTTGCTAAGGAACATGTTTTTCACTACTTTAAAAGAGCAATATTAATAGCAAAAACATGGTGATTGACTCTGTCCATGAATGCGAGTACATAGGCAAAGTATAGTGTGGAAATCTGAACTAAAACTTCATCAACATATACAGTATAATGCAATGCCTTCCACCAAAGGAAATGTCCAAAGTTCTGTCAAGGAGCAGTATAAAATAACACAACACCAGGCCAGATCAGGAGTTATCAGAATGGGTCACCAACAATTTAGCCAAAGAGTGCATGTTAGGGACTGTTTTAAAACATAAGCAGGGAGGTGTATGGAGGGTGCTCCACATTTTAGGGCCTAGGCAGAAAAACAGAAAGTACTGGAAATTATCCTGAGGTCATGGAGAGAGAAAGACAAAGTTTTGGGTCTGTGATCCTTTATCGGAACTTGGAGTAATTGGCCGGCAAGGTTTTTGTGAGGAGGTGGTGGGGGGTGGGGGGTGGGGGGGTGCAGAGCTGAGCTTGAAAATTACCACCTAATATTGGACTAGGTGCATATTGACCTTCTGGACTCAGCATTGGATCTGATAGTTGACTCTGTACCCATCCTTTTAGATGATAACCCTTGGCAATGATATTATTCTGCCCATTTATATCTCCTCTAGATATTTTTTGTTTTTACATTTGCACCATTGCAATCTCTAATTGTCTTCACCTTTGTGCCTTTTGTTATTTAATCTGTCTTCCTTTTCACTTTCCTAAAACTTCCCTCCATACCTTTCCTTGCTGTTACTTAAAAATAATTTCACCTCCAAGTATTCCCAATTCCTACAGTTTCTGCAAACAGAATATTTTTCAAGTGTGCGGAGTGAGAGCTGTATCAAATTATGCTGGGTACTGGCTGAGTTCAAATGAAGACTATAAGCAGACATGGAGGGTGAGGGTTAGAGGGCCTAATGAGAGAAAGTGAGGACTGCAGGTGCTGAAGTGGAAAGGCACAGCAGGTCAGGCAGCATCCAAGGAACAGGAGAATTGAGACTCAGCCTAATGGCTTCTAAAATAAAGAAAGGAGATAGCTCTTCAGATCACTCCATCTCAGCACTAATCCACCCCTGACATGTCAGCCTGCCTTCTGCTTCTAGAGACAGCGAGCCCTCCACCTCCCCAGTTGAGTGAAAATTATGTGTTTTGTGACTTTTTTACTGAGGTCATAGAGTCATAGGGTCATACAGCATGAAAACTGACTCTTCAATCCAACCAGTCCATACCAAACATAATCCCAAATTAAACTCGTCCCACCTACTTGCGCCTGGCCCATATCCCTGTAAACATTTCCTATTCATGTATCTATCCAAATGTCTTTTAAATGTTGCAATTGTATCTGCATCCATCACTTTTTCAGGAAGTTGCAGGGTGGCACGGTGGCTCTATGGTTAACACTGCTGCCTCACAACACCACGGATCTGGGTTTGATCCCAGCCTTGGGTGACTGTCTATGTGGAGTTTGCACATTCCCCCTGTGTCAGCGTGGGATTCCTCCCACAATCCAAAGATGTGCAAGTCAGATGGATTGGCCATGCTAAATTGCTCATAGTGTTAGGTGCATTAGTCAGAGGGAATTAGGCCTGGATGGGTTACTCTTTGGAGGGTCAGTATGTATTTCTTGGGCCAAATGGCCTGTTTGCACATTGTAGATAATCTAAGTTCGTTGTACCTGTGAACCACCCTCTGTGTAAAATAAATTGCCGCTTGTGTCTTTTTCAAATCTCTCTCCTCTCACGTTAAACATGTGCCCCCTTGTCTTGAAATCCTCCATCCTAGGGAAAAGACAATGACTATTAACTCTATCTGTACCCCTCATTATTTTATAAACTTCTATCAGGTCACTTCACAACCTCCTATACTTCAGTGAAACAAAATCCCAACACCTTTTATAACTCAAACCTTCCGTACCTGGCAACATGCTGGTAAATCTCTTCTGAACCCTCTCCAGTTTGATAATATCCCTCCTATAACTGGGTGACCAACACTGGACACAATATACCAGAAGAGGTCTGGAGTCTGGAGAGTTGTGATTCTTGCCGCCTTGAGCTCAGTCAGTTCTGAAAATCTAAGCCACAGTGTTTTTTCTGCATTGGCATTTTTCACAAACCTTGCAATGATCTTGCACAAAGCAGCATTCCACCTCTGCCGAAATCCAGTGGATTAGTCAAAATCAATGCTCCTTTGTAAAATTTCAACATGAGTTATCTTGAGTGTCTACAATGTAAAAGTAGTCGACATCCTCACAGGTAGAAACAGACTTTCTTCAAGTGAGGTGCACCTGGATTCTGACAAGAAAAGCTCATAGGATTTCGAGATCTGTCTGATGCGTTTCACAGCTTGTTTTGTTGTTTCTCTAATCTTTGAGGTATTCTACAGGAGCTTTTAAATGAAAAAACCACCTGCTTTGACTGAAAACCCAGTTTTACTCTGACCAGACAAAGGAAAGCCCCAGCAAGATTTAACAACAGTTATAACTCTGCAAATGCCAACTGATTTATCTGTTCTGGAACTGTACACTTTGCTGACATGGCTATGTTTATTAACCAGCTCCAGTTTTCTTAATTATTGTGCTAGTGGGGTCTTTTCCTGAACTGCACAGCCCTTAGAGTGGAGGTGCTCAGACACCAGTGTTATACAGTTCACGAGATATCAGGATATATTAACCAATGATTCGAGAGGAACAAATCATAGAATCCCTACAGTGGGGAAACAGGCCCTTCGGCCCAACAAGCCCACACCCCATTCCTCCGAAGAGTAACCCAACCAGACCCATTCCCTTACCTTATTATCCTATATTTTATCCTGAATAATGCAACTAACTTTCACATCCCTGAGCACTATGGGCAACTTAGCATGACCAATTCACCTAACCTGTGTATCTTTGGATTGTGGGAGGAAACTGGAGTACCTTGAGGAAACCCAAGCAGACTCGGGGAGAATATGCAAACTCCACACAGGCAGTCGCCCAAGGCTGGATTCGAACCTGGATCCCTGGTGCTGTGCTCACCACTGTGCTTCTGTGTGTCCCCACTACTGTGCCATCATGCTGCCCCTTCTCCCAGTGTGTGCACCTTCTCCCATTAATGCTCCTACCCGTTTTTCTGGTAGTTCCCTGTTTAGCCTCGTGGATGCACAGGAAGCCTTTAATAGTGTAACTCCCAAGCAAAGTCTTTAAGAAATGCTGGCATTTACTGGTCAGTGCTTTGAGTTCAGGAGTTGGGAGGTCATGTAACGGCTGTACAGGACACTGGTTAGGCCACTTTTGGAATACTGCATTCAATTCTGGTTTCCCTGCTATAGCAATGATGTTGCAAAACTTGAAGGAATTCAGAAAAAGTTTACAAATATGCTGCCAGGGTGGGAGGGTTTGAGCTGTAGGGAGAGGCTGAATAGGCTGGGGCTGTTTTTCCTGGAGTGTCAAAGGCTGAAGGGTGACCTTAGAGTTTTCTAAAATCATGAAGGGCATAAATAGGCTAAATAGCCAAGGCCTTTTTCCAAGGGTAGGGGAGTCCAAAACTAGAGAGCGTAGGTATAAGGTGAGAGGGAAAAAAATTAAAAGGGCCTAAGGGGCAACTTTTCACGCAGAAAGTGGAGCCCGTATGGAATCCTAGAGGAAAAGATGGAGGCTGGTACAATTACAATATTTAAAATGCATCTGGATGAGTATATGAATGGGAAGGGTTTCAAGGGATTTGGGCCAAATGCTAGCAAATGGTACTAGACAAATTTAGGATATCTGGTCAGCATAGGCGAGTTCGACTGAAGGGCCTATTTCAGTGTTGTACAGTTGTATGACTCAATGACTCTATCAGTTTAATCAGTAGAGTATAATACACAAATCAGAGCTAACTAGAGTCAGGTGTCATTACAGAGATGATTTGGAGACAGGCACACAGACATGCACACAGGCACTCCTGCACACTCCTACAAACACACACACACTCCCACACTCTCAAATGCACCCTCTCACAGACTTAGACCCCTTTACACTCACGCATACACACATATACACTTTCTCTCACAGACACTCACAACCACCCATCCCAGACAGACAGACAGACAGACAGACACACACACACACACATACACACACACACACAAACCCACATGCGCACATATGCATATATGTTTGCAGGTGAATTTGCACTTGCAGCATTACGTTGTATTTTACTCAAAAACTGGATGAATCCATGTAAGACTCTGTTAACTCATTTTTTACATTAGAATCAGTCTAAACATTATGGCACAGACAGGGAACACAGGGGGCTAATACCTTCAACTTCTTACCTGGGCTGACACCAGTGAGGCAAGGAATAGGGAGAGAGTGCAGTTGAACACATGGCTGCAAGGATGGTGTAGGAGGGAGGGCTTCAGGTATTTGGACAATTGGACTGCATTCTGGGGAAGGTGGGACCTGTACAAGCAGGACGGGTTGCACTTGAACCAGAAGGGCACCAATATCCTGGGGAGTAGGTTTGCTAGCAATCTTCGGGGGGTTTTAAACAAATTTGGCAGGGGGATGGGATCCGGACTTGTAGTCCAGCAAGTAGGCTAGCTGTTTGTCAGGATGTCCAAGAATGTAGGGAGGCTGTGAAGAAGGTAGCACTGACAGGGAATACTTGCGGACACAGAGATGGGCTCAAGAGTGTACACTTCAACGCAAGGAGTATCAGAAATAAGGTAGGTGAACTTAAGGCGTGGATCGGTACCTGGGACTACGATGTTGCGGCCATCACGGAAAGGTGATTAGAAGAGGGACAGGAATGGTTGTTGGAGGTTCCTGGTTACAGATGTTTCAGTAAGATTAGGGAGAGTGGTAAAAAAGGAGG
>NC_057716.1:86171750-86200847 GCF_004010195.1 Chiloscyllium plagiosum
TGTTCGAAAAAGGGAATAGGGATAACCCCGGGAATTACAGGCCTGTTAGTCTTACTTCTGTGGTAGGCAAAGTAATGGAAAGGGTACTGAGGGATAGGATTTATGAGTATCTGGACAGTCACTGCTTGATTAGGGACAGCCAGCACGGATTTGTGAGGGGTAGGTCTTGCCTTACAAGTCTTATTGAATTCTTCGAGGAGGTGACCAAGCATGTGGATGAGGGTAGAGCAGTGGATGTAGTGTACATGGATTTTAGTAAGGCATTTGATAAGGTTCCCCATGGTAGGCTTTTGCGGAAAGTCAGGAGGCATGGGATAGAGGGAAATTTGGCCAATTGGATAGAAAACTGGCTAACTGGTCGAAGTCGGAGAGTGGTGGTAGATGGTAAATATTCAGCCTGGAGCCCAGTTACAAGTGGAGTTCCGCAGGGATCAGTTCTGGGTCCTCTGCTGTTTGTAATTTTTATTAATGACTTAGATGAGGGAGTCGAAGGGTGGGTCAGTAAATTTGCAGATGATACGAAGATAGGTGGAGTTGTGGACAGTGAGGAGGGTTGTTGTCGGCTGCAGAGGGACTTAGATATGATGCAAAGTTGGGCTGAGGAGTGGCAGATGGAGTTCAACCCTGCCACGTGTGAGGTTGTCCATTTTGGAAGAACAAATAAGAATGCGGAATTCAGGGTTAATGGTAGGGTTCTTAGTCAGGTGGAGGAACAGAGGGATCTTGGGGTCTATGTACATAGATCTTTGAAGGTTGCCACTCAGGTGGATAGAGTTTGTAAGAAGGCCTATGGAGTATTATCGTTCATTAGCAGAGGGATTGAATTCAAGAGTCGTGAAGTGATGTTGCAGCTGTACAGGAATTTGGTTAGGCCACAGTTTGAGTACTGTGTGCAGTTCTGGTCGCCTCACTTTAGGAAAGATGTGGAATCTTTGGAGAGGGTGCAGAGAAGATTTACCAGGATGTTGCCTGGAATGGAGAGGAAGTCGTACGAGGATCGGTTGAGAGTTCTCGGCCTTTTCTCGTTGGAACGGCGAAGGATGAGGGGTGACTTGATAGAGGTTTATAAGATGATCAGAGGAATAGATAGAGTAGACAGTCAGAAACTTTTTTCCCCGGGTACAACAGAGTGTTACAAGGGGACATAAATTTAAGGTGAAGGGTGGAAGGTATAGGGGAGATGTCAGGTGTGGGTTCTTTACTCAGAGAGGTGGGGGCATGGAATGCGTTGCCTGTGGGAGTGGTAGAGTCAGAATCTTTGGTGACCTTTAAGCGGCAATTGGATGGGTGCTTAAGCTAGGACAAATGTTCGACACAACATCGTGGGCCGAAGGGCCTGTTCTGTGCTGTATTGTTCTATGTTCTTTGTTCTAAGACACTGGTAAGGCCATATTTGGAGGACTGTGTACAATTTTGGTTGCCCTAATGTTGGAAGGGTGTAATTAAATTGGAAATGGTGCAAAAAAGATTTACAGGATGTTACTGAGATGGAGGATTTGAGTTATAAAGAGAGGCTGGATATACTGAGATTTTTCTACCTGGAGCATACCTGGAGCATGTGGGGTGATCGTATAGAGGTTTATAAAATCATGAGCGGGATGAATAAGATAAATACACAAAGTATTTTCCTTGGCCTCGGGGAGTCCAGAACTAGAGGGCATAGGTTTAGGGTGAGAGGGGAAAGATATAAAAGAGACCTGAGGGGCAGCTTTTTTGCACAGAGGGTGGTGCACGTATAGAACAAGCCGCCAGAGGAAGTGGTGGAGATGTGTACAATTACAACATTTAAAAGAAATTTGGACAGGTACATGGATAGGAACAGTTTATTGGGATATGGGCCAAGTATAGGAAAATGGGACGAGTTGAGTTTAGTAAGCCTGGTCAGCATGGATGAATTGGGCTGAAGGGTCTGTTTCTGTGCTGTATGATTCTATGACTCTAGATTGCTGATGTAACTGCTTTGTGATATTACCACTATTTTTGTTAATGTACAATGAAAATGAATTTGCATCAAATTGCATTTGACAATTTAACTGCTCTTTGTAGTTTGGGATGGTTGTTTCTCACTGTTCCTCTTTGTTCCATAGCCTACATTAACTTAACAACCCCTAGACCCCTCCATGGGTTGGGGATGAGCGTAGAGGTGACATTGTGAGTGGATGGGCAGTGTGATGGGTGAGGGCCAGATGGTCAAAAATGTCACAATACGACTGGGACAAAATCCCAGAGAACTGAGGTGGAGGGCTGAAAACTAGCCTGTCTTGGCCCTTGGTCACCATTGTGGCCATCTACCAGTGGCCTGACTCTATCACATGCTAACTCTTCCCCCCCACACCTCCGCATCCCAGAAAGCGAAGATCACATCTTTCAGCAACTTTTCCACCAAGGCAGACCCATTGAGCAGGAAAATTTCACAACTGGAGCTGCCTACCTCAATGCTGAGAAACTGGACCATGATATCACAAGATAAATTAAATCCTTTCTGACTACTTCTCCACTTTTGCATTGATAAGAAAGTATATAACAGATGCTGTTTACAATCAGTGTCTAGTTAAGGAACAGGAATGATGGCTCTTTTTGTTTTGAAGAGTTTTAAAGATAAATTATGGTCAAGCCATTAAATGTCACGTCACATGGAGCTAACAGTGGTACAATGCAACTATTTCCCTTGTCACCTTCTAAAAATACTCTGTGCAAATTCAGAAGGACTATAAAGTCTAGAGTTGGAGAACATTTCTTGAACTGAGGAATATTAGGAGATATAGTTGCAGCCCTGCAAAAAGCAGAGTGTGAATGTGAGTCTGAGCAGATTGTAGTGTATCAGGCATGATTTATACTGGAGGCTGAATTTTCTTCAATCACAGGTGCTTTGAGGCAGGATGTGGTTTTCTAATCGGTGAGTACTTTGTTCCTGCTGAATGGGTCAGTTAAGGAGTTTAAGAAAGCATTATTCTGTAAACATTTCAGGAGTTTTGTTTAATGTGTAACATTCTAAATCAGTGATGTAATTATGTCATAAACCAGAACCTAAAATTTGCAGGAAGCCCCTCTTTAGTAATCTGTGGAACACACGTTTATAGCTCTTTCTTTGAACAATTTAAAAGTGATGCTACCTATTCAAAGAAAAAGAATTATGTCTTAAAACTAGACTGTGGCCAGAAACAGATTAAAGGCTAAAAATTGCTTCTCACTCATAAGCCAGTAAAACTAATGGATACGTTTTTGGTCATTGTTAACTTTTTAAAGTATGCTTAAATAAACGCCGCTGTTCAAAGGTGGCAATAGATGAGACAATGCATTACTGACTGAAGGTGCTACAGAACAGAGGGGCATGTGAATCCTTGTTCATGAATTATAAAAAGCTAGCATTGAAGTTCAGTAGGAAATAGAGAAGGCAAATGGAATGTTGGCCTACATGTCAAAGAGAAAGGAGCTAAAACTATGCAAGGCACTAGTCAAACCATAGCTGGAATACGGTGAACAGTCTTGGTCCCCTTATGTACAAAGTCCATAGAAGTTTCACGAGGCTGATACCAAAATGATAGGACCGTCTTATGAGGAGTGGTTGAGTAGTTTAACCTATACTCATTGAAATATAGAAGGGTGAGTAGGGACCTTACTGAAATGTACGAGATTCTTAGAGGATTTGGCAGGGTGGATGCAGAAATATCGTTTCCCCTTGTGTGATGACAGAGCATAATGACATTATAATTGAGTATAGGTAACTACACAGAGATGACAGAGACGTTGGCCAGAGTTGATTGGAGCCGAGCAGGCAAGATGCTGGAGCACCAATGGCAGGAGTATCTGGAGGAATTATGGAGGCCTAGCAGAAATTAGATCTAGATTTTATTGTCACATGTACTCAAGTACAGGAGTACAGTGAAAAGTGTATAATGTTGTCACACATGATGCCATCTTAGGTACAAAGGAACCTCGGTGCAAAACAAATTGGTACAAAGTAGTAAAGAGAAACAGAGTTTAAAAAGTTAAGCATTACCTTCACAGATTAAGTAGAAAAATAAAGAAATAAGGTAACAGTGAACATTAAAGTCTTTTGTAATTTAAATGAGAAAATAAAGGAATTAAATTAAAAGTTCAACATTCTTATCTCACTCTCCACGAGACCTCAGCTACCTGTTCTCAATGCCACCAACTCAGATTTGGGAAAAAAATATGAAGGAAACAGGAAATTGATTGATATTAGTGGGAAACCAGAGATTGGGAAGCCTTTAAAAACCAGCAGAGGATAACCTGAAAAGCAAAAAGGGGAGAGAAGACGAAATATGAAAGTAAACTCACTAATAATATAAAAGAAGATGGTAAGAGATGTTTTAGATATCCAGAAGGTAAGAGAAAGGCAAGAGTGGACAATAGACCACTAGGAAATAAGGCTGGAGGAGTAATAATGAGGAACAAAGAAATGGCGGAGGAATTGAGTGGGTACTTTGCATTGGTTTTCACAGTGGAAGACACCAACAAGGTACTAGAACTTCGAGACAGTCAGGGAGCAGAAGTGGGTGTAGTGACCGTCACTATGAAGAAGGTGCTGGGGAAGCTGAAAGGTCTGAAAGTGCATAAATCACCCAGACCAGATGGACATCTCCAGAGTTCTCAAGGAGTTAGCTGAGGAGATTGTGGTGGCATTGATGGTGATTTTTCAGGAATCACTGGAGTCAGGGAGAGACTCAGAGTATGGTAAATGTAACACTTCTGTTTAAGAAGGGAGAGAGGCAGAAGACTGGAAATTATAGGCTGGTTTACCTGAAGTCAGTAATTGGTAAGATTTTAGAGTGCATTATTAAGGATTAGATTGCGGAGCACTTGAAAGAGCATGATAAAATAAGGTCAGCAGTAAAGTCATACCTGACAAATCTGTCAAAAATCTTTAAAAGGGTAACAAGCAAGTTAGACAAAAGTGGACGTGATCTATTTGAATTTCCAGAAGGCGTTTGACAAGGTGCGGCACAGGAGGCTACTAAATATGATAATAGCCCATGATGTTCGGGGCAAGTTACTGGCGTGGATCGAGGACTGGCTGACTTGCAGAAGGCAGAGAGTAGGGATAAAGGGGTCTTTTCCGGATGGCAGCTAGTGACTAGTGTCTTACGGTGTTATAATCTCAGAATAAGGGGTCACCCATTTAAAACAATGAATCTGTGGAATTATTTTCACAGGCTGTTGAGGATGGGTCATTAAGTGCATTTGATGCTGAGATAGACATATTTCTAATTAGAGAATGGAAGGATACAAGGAAAAGGCAGAAACGTGGAATTGAGGATTATCATCTCAGCCATGATGCCATTGAATGGCAAGGCAGACCTGATGGGCCGAGAGCCCTACTTTTGCTCCTATGTCTTGCTGTCTTATAGTTTGAGGAAAGTGAGATAAATCATCCTCCCATCTTTGTTTTCAACGCACGTTTCTGTGTGGCCCGATGGCCCATTTGAAAAGAAGACTATGCTTTATGTTAGGACGATGGCCCCTTTAAGAATTAGGTTTCTCTGGCAGATCATTTCTTGAATAAATGAAACCATGTCCAGGAACTGTTCATATGACCAAACTGTTTGGGAGAAAATGTCAAGGAGAAGGTCAAGAAAGTGGGAGAGAGGGATAGGAGGGATCAGATTAGTCAGTCTCTTTCAAGTAGCTAATTTTCAAATGCACTAGGAACAGAATACATCTCTTTCACACAGAGTTCTGTTGAAATTCCGGGTGCTGGCTAAACAAGTTCAAAACCCTTGACAACTGAATGACTGTAATCCCTACCGTGTGGAAGCAGACCATTCAGCCCATCAAACCCACACAGACTGGCCGAAGAGCATCCCGCCCAGACCTACTCCCATCCTATCCCTGGAACCCTGCAATTTCCATGGGCTAATCCACCTAGTCTGCACACCTTTGGACTGTGGGAGAAAACCACAGCACCTGGAGGAAACTTATGCAGACACTGGGAGCATGTGCAAACTCCACACAGACAGTTGTCCGAGGATGGAATCAAATCTGGGTCCCCAGTGTCGTGAGGCAGCATTGCTGCCCACTGAGCCACCGTACCAATGGGATGGCTTAACTGGGAAGAGAGAGGCAAGACTCCTCAGCTAAAGAACATTAGAAGCAGGAGAGTTCTGATCGGAGGTAGCTATTCTTAAGACACTTGTGCTGAACTGAGAGTTTACAGCTATCAGATAATTGAAGGAGATTTGAATGGGCAACCTTACCAGAATTAGGTGGGTCACTCAGGAAATCTCAACCCTGATTTGAATAACTTGAAATGGTACTCAAGACCAAGTCATTAATTAATCAAGTTCTGATGAGTATCAGACTTAGATTTTTCAGGGGCCTAACCAAATGAATTCAGAAGGAAACTTGAGTTAAGAAATTTGATTTTGTGAATACATAACTGTGTTAATTGACTTTTATTATTGTCAATGTGTGTGACAATTTGAGATAGAATGTAAATTGTGTTCATGGTCTTTGATTGTTGTGAAGTAAAATTCCTTTCTTTTAAACAATGGACCTTGTGGCTTCATTCTTTTAGTAAATAGCAGGTTTTTTGGATTACTGGTCTCTATCAAGATCATAGTTGAGGTACGTTCTTTTAGAGAGTTCTTTTCATGAAAAGCAACAAATATTTCAAACAATAAAAGAAAACCTATTGTGGTACAATCTTATGAGTGACATGTTTGGATTGAGACTAAATGGGGATTACATTCTTCTGGGAAGCCAGAATCACTGACTCATGAGGCAAGTCTGAGTTCAGCATGTGGCTCTCCACTTGAAATAGAACTTCCTTCTTTCTCATGTTGTTTTGCTACTGAAAGTTCAGGCTTATCGAAATATGGAATTAAAGAGATGGTTCACTCTCCAGTTTGTATTTATATTGATTTTTGACATGTGGATGTCCTTGTCCATCTGTCTGCCCTTAAGCAGACGATGGTAGTGGTGGAACATCATCTCTCAGTTTAATGTAACAGGGTGGCTTTCCAGACCACATCAGATGGCAGCTAAACTTCTCAACCGCATTTACATTGGACTGGAGTTACATCTGCAGGTTTCCGTCCCTAAAGGAAGTTAATCAGCCAGTTGACTTTTCTAAAAAGTTGCATTTCCAACGCCCCTCCCCCAAGTGCCTCCTCCCTACCTTTTATCTTAGCCTGCTTGGCACACTTTCCTCATTGCTGAAAATGTGTTGCTGGAAAAGCACAGCAGGTCAGGCAGCATCCAAGGAACAGGAGAATCGACGTTTCGGGCATAAGCCCTTCTTCAGGAAAGATATAGAAGAAAGTGTGTCCAGCAGGCTAAGATAAAAGGTAGGGAGGAGGGACTTGGGGGAGGGGCGTTGGAAATGCGATAGGTGGAGGGAGGTCAAGGTGAGGGTGATAGGCCAGAGTGGGGTGGGGGCAGAGAGGTCAGGAAGAAGATTGCAGGTTAGGAAGGCGGTGCTGAGTTCGAGGGATTTGACTGAGACAAGGTGGGGGGAAGGGAAATGAGGAAACTGGAGAAATCTGAGTTCATCCCTTGTGGTTGGAGTGTTCCCAGGCAGAAGATAAGGCGCATTTCCTCCAACTGTCGTGTTCCCATTGTCTGGCGATGGAGGAGTCCAAGGGCCTGCATGTCCTTGGTGGAGTGGGAGGGGAGGGAAATATATCCTTGGTGGTGGGGTCCGTTTGGAGGTGGCGGAAATGGCAGCGGATGATACATTGTACATGGAGGTTGGTGGGGTGGTAGGTGAGGACCAGTGGGGTTCTGTCCTGGTGGCGGTTGGAGGGGCGGAGCTCAAAGGCGGAGGAGCTGGAAGTGGAAGAGATGCGGTGGAGGGCATCGTCGACTACGTCTGGTGGGAAATTGCGGTCCTTGAAGAAGGAGGCCATCTGGGTTGTACGGTTTTGGAACTGGTCCTCCTGGGAGCAGATGCGGCGGAGACGAAGGAATTGGGAATATGGGATGGCGTTTTTACAGGGGGCAGGGTGGGAGGAGGTGTAGTCTAGGTAGCTGTGGGAGTCGGTCGGTTTATAGTAAATGTCCGTGTTGATTCGGTCGCCCGAGATAGAAATGGAAAGGTCTAGGAAGGGGAGGGAGGAGTCCGAGACGGTCCAGGTGAATTTTAGGTCGGGGTGGAAGGTGTTGGTGAAGTGGATGAACTGTTCAACCTCCTCATGGGAGCACGAGGCAGCGCCGATACAGTCAACGATGTAGTGGAGGAAAGGTGGGGGGTGGTGCCAGTGTAGCTGCGGAAGATGGACTGTTCCACATATCCTACAAAGAGGCAGTACCCTTCCACCGACACCCTCCTTCGACTGACTGAACTGGTCCTCACCCTGAACAACTTCTCCTTCCAATCCTCCCACTTCCTCCAAACCAAAGGAGTAGCCATGGGCACCCACATGGGCCCCAGCTATGCCTGCCTCTTCGTAGGATATGTGGAACAATCCATCTTCCGCAACTACACTGGCCCCACCCCCCACCTTTTCCTCCGCTACATCGATGACTATATCGGCGCCGCCTCGTGCTCCCACGAGGAAGTTGAACAGTTCATCCACTTCACCAGTACCTTCCACCCCGACCTCAAATTCACCAGGACAGTCTCAGATTCCTCCCTCCCCTTCCTCAACCTTTCTATTTCTATCTCAGGCGACCGAATAGTGAGGTTGGGGTTGGAACGGAGGGAGTGGAGGGCTGCACGTTCCGAGGGTGAGAGGTTGGAGTGGGTGAGAGGGGTGGAGAGGTTGAGGCGGTTAATGTCGCGGCGGCAGTTGGCTATGAAGAGATCGAGGGCGGGTAAGAGGCCAGGTGGATGGGGTGTGTTGGAGGCGGGAGGAGGGGTCGTCAGAGGGTGGGCGAGAATCCTGGTTGAAGAAGTTTCCTCATTCCCGAAGAAGGGCTCATGCCCAAAACGTCGATTCTCCTGCTCCTTGGATGCTGCCTGACCTGCTGCGCTTTTCCAGCAACACATTTTCAGCTCTGATCTCCAGCATCTGCAGTCCTCACTTTCTCCTAGGAGACTTCTTTAAAAATCCAAGTTTCACGAACTTCTATTCTTTTAACATTGCTTGTTGACTTCAGATTTTATTTTTAAGCTAAAATTTATTAAATGTCCATGGTGGGATTTGAAATCACGTTCTGTACATTAATTTGATTTGCACTAACAAACTTTTTACCAGTATATAAACCACAAAATTATTATCTTTAACAATTTGTTTGTACAGTTGAAAGAAACATTTTGAAAATCAATACTTGCACTTTATTCTGGAACTCGTGGGACCAAGCAATTTTTATTCATTAACTGATGCTGTTGGCTGTCAACCTCTGGATCTCAATAGTTGAGAACAAATTGTAAAAGCACTCGTGATCATGCTAAGAGCAACCTATTATTGAAAAGTCATACCCAATGTGCCAGTGATGGCTTGATTTGATTTCTTTATTGTCATGTGTATCTTGTTTCAAAATACAGTGGAAAATCGTGTATAGTGTCACTATTCTCCGGTGCCCTGTTAAAACTCAGAAAATAAACCAAAACGTAAAATATAAAGGCAGAAGAATAAAGAAAACTTATTCAATGGTGGCTCAGTGGTTAGCACTGCTGCCTCACAGCACCAGGGTCCCAGGTTCGATTCCATTCTTGGGTGACTATCTGTGTGGAGTTTGCACATTCTCCCCATGTCTGAATGGGTTTCCTCCGGGTACTGGTTTCCTCTCACAGTCCAAAGATGTGCAGGTCAGGTGAATTGGCCATGCTAAATTGCCTATAGGGTTAGGTGCATCATTCAGCGGGAAATGGGTCTGGGTGGGTTACTCTTTGGATTGTCGGTGTGGACTGATTGGGCCGAAGAGCCTGTTTCCGCACTGTAGGGAATCTAATCTAATCAACTTTGCAGTCCTTCTTGTTAAGTGCTCCATTACGGGCCATGTGCCTGGTAGCCAGCCATGAGCCTACTGCCAGTGGAATGCAAGTTGCCACTCTTTGGTGCCACCATGCCTTCACTGACACCCTCACCACCATGAGTCCTTGCTGGACCTTGCCAGTAGAGATGCCGTCGATGCCCAGGATACCACACTGGCCCAAACCCAACTTCACCGATATCTGTGGGTGGCACGGTGGCACAGTGGTTAGCACTGTTGCCTCACAGCGCCAGAGACCCGGGTTCAATTCCCGCCTCAGGCGACTGACTGTGTGGAGTTTGCACATTCTCCCCGTGTCTGCGTGGGTTTCCTCCGGGTGCTCCGGTTTCCTCCCACAGTCCAAAAATGTGCAGGTCAGGTGAATTGGCCATGCTAAATTGCCCGTAGTGTTAGGTGCAGGGGTAAATGTAGGGGAATGGGTCTGGGTGGGTTGCACTTCGGCGGGTCGGTGTGGACTTGTTGGGCCGAAGGGCCTGTTTCCACACTGTAAGTAATCTAATCTAATCTAATAAATCTGTTTTGGGCCCACTTCACTGATGCAGGCCTGGCATTTGGCTTCGGGTCTCATACTAGGCCCAAACTCACCTTCGCTGCTGCCTCCATGAATCTATTTTCGACGCAGGTGCCACCAGGAACCCAAACCCATGTCTGTCTGCCATAGCAGCCATGAGCCGGTGCTAGGACTACCTCGTCGATGCAGAAGCTGCTAGGAGTCCACACTAGGCCTACTCAAATCCACACTGGGCCCTCCCGAGTCCACACTGGGCCCACACGAGATCACACTGGGCCCACACGAGATCACACTGGGCCCACTCGAGATCACACTGGGTCGACTCGAGTCCACACCGGGCCTACTCAAATCAACACCAGGCCCACTCGAGTCCACACCAGGCCCACACAAATTCACACCAGGCTCACCCAAATCCACATTGGGCCCACACAAGTCCACACTGGTCAACACTGGGCTCACTCGAGTCCACACTGGGTCCACTCGAGTACACACTGGGCCCACGCGAGCCCACACTGGACCTATTCGAGTCCACGCGAGTCCACACTGGGTCTACTCGAGTCCACACCAGCCTCACTGGTGTGTGGCACGGTGGCACAGTGGTTAGCACTGCTGCCTCACAGCGCCAGAGACCCGGGTTCAATTCCCGACTCAGGCGACTGACTGTGTGGAGTTTGCACATTCTCCCCATGTCTGCGTGGGTTTCCTCCGGGTGCTCCAGGTTCCTCCAACAGTCCAAAGATGTGCAGGTCAGGTGAATTGGCTATGCTAAATTTCCCGTAGTGTTAAGTACAGGGGTAAATGTAGGGGAATGGGTGGGTTTCGCTTCGGCGGGTCGGTGTGGACTTGTTGAGCTGAAGGGCCTGTTTCCATACTGTAAGTAATCTAAACTAATCTAATCACTCAAGTCCACCCAGGATCCACACGAGTCCACACCAGGCTTACTGGAGTCCACACTGGGCCCACTCGAGTCCACACTGGGCCTACACGAGTCCACACTGGGCCCACTGGAGACCACACTGGGCCCACACGAGCCCACACAGGGCTCACTCGAGACTACACTGGGCCCACACGAGTCCATTCTGGGCTCACTCGAGTCCACACTGGGCCCACTGGAGATCACACTGGGCACACGAGTCCACACAGGGCTCACTCGAGTCCACACTGGGCCCACTCAAGTCCACACATGGCCCATTTGAGACCACACTGGTTCCACTCGAGTCCACACTGGGCCCATGAGACCACACTGGTTCCACTCGAGTCCACACTGGGCCCATGAGACCACACTGGTTCCACTCAAGTCCACACATGGCCCATTTGAGACCACACTGGTTCCACTCGAGTCCACACTGGGCCCATGAGACCACACTGGTTCCACTCGAGTCCACACTGGGCCCACTCAAGTCCACACCAAGTCCACATGGGTCCACACGGAGTCTATTTGCCGACTGCTACAAGTCCATTTTGGGCCTACTCGCTGAATACCAATGCAATCGCCATGACTGAGCTCTTTAATAGGAGGTAAGTAAAATCAAAGAGAAAGAAAGGAGATAAAAGTATGAAAAGGGAGGAAAAAAAAGTAGTGAAAAAAAACAAAGAGGAAATGCGGACTGCGCAGACTGCCAGGGGCTCAGAAACCCTACTCCAATACCACCTTATATCGGAACTATTTAGGGCAGATTCACTTGGGCCCAGTTAGTCCCACTCCCTCTTGTTTGCTCATTGACCTGCAGCTGGTTCTTTCTCAAGGACTTAATCAGTTCTCTGGGGTCATATTTAATCTACTGACACTGAATTGTGTCCAGACGAAGGTGAGATAAGCTTAAAATTTGAAGAAGGCCATTCTGCACTGACATTAGCAAATAGCTGCTGCTTGCAAATGTTTAGTGGAACTCTGGAATTCATTCTCCCAAAAAGCTGTTGAATTGATGGTCCATTGAAATTTAAGTTTGATGGGCTTCTGTTAGGCCAGGTTATGAAGGGTTATAGAATTAAATTGAATAAGTGGAGTTTAGATACAGATCAGTAATTGAATGGTGGAACAAACTCGAGAGGGTGAATGGCCCACACATGTTCCAACATATTATTTCATTTTTAAGCATCAAGAGTTTCTCTCTAAGTTAATAAATATTCATTCTGAGTGGTAAAATTTGGCAGCTGCTGAGTTCTTTGTTAGTGTAAAGATAAGCCACTCTTAAACAGAGGAGCATTCTAACTATGGGACAGCAATGAAGCGGTGAATTTCAGGTCAGTTTCATCAATCTTCAGTGTAACCAGCGAATATCTTTGTTTAAATTATAATTCAAAATTTTAACTTTAACTACAATGACAGTCAGATGGCCCTAAAAAAAAACTAAAACTGCTTCAGAAATACTAAACGGAATTGTGAGTACTCTTTTTGATCGTATCGACACAGAGGTGAAGCCTTTAAGTTTTAGTTTTATGGTCAGTCTCCGTGACAAGCAGTGTTGTAGTATAATTTTGCAAACAAACCTTTGAAGGTCTATTGTTCATTAAATGGACCAGGATCCTGAATAACCACATATATTCACATGATATGAAATACATCCTTAGAGTGCCTCCATGCACGGGGTAATGCATTTCACTGCTAGGTTTATGGTGATGGATTTTGGAGAAAACTTCATTGCTTGTTTAAAATGGCCACACCTGCACCTTTGTTATTTTCTGCAAGACGAGGTTTTCCCTTGTATTTTTGTGAAATAAAAGGGGGAATTTATATTGCTAATAAAGGTGGATACAATGCTTTACAATGGTGTGTTAAACCTGCATTGTAAATTCTGGAGTTAGGGTGTGATGTGATTCCAGATGAAGCTGAGTATGCCCTGGAGGGACAAAGTGCAAAAGTGCTTTGGATTGATGAACCTGGATTGTAAATCCAGTATGGTTTACAAAGTGCCAAGCTCATGTTTGGAATCTACTTGACCTCAACGTAAGTGGACAGCAAAATTCTTCCCAATATGTAAACATCTAAGTTTCCATCTGTCGGATCAGAACTCTGTGTACAATGTACCCGGATACCCAGCAAGATTAGAACATAGAACATTACAGCACAGTACAGGCCAGTCGGCCCTCGATGTTGTGCCGCCCTGTGGAACCAATCTGAAGTCCATCTAATGTACACTATTCCATTTTTGTCCGTATGCCTATCCAATGACCGTTTAAATGCCCTTAAAGTTGGCAAGTCTACCAGCACTAGTGGTGAAGCTGTCTGTGTGTTTACTACCTTGGTAGAACCTATTGAGGAACACAATCTCTTGAGGAATTAAGCACAAGACTCATAGGTCTATCATCACGAAGGACAAATGGATCATAAGCCATCATGTAAAAGTATTAAGGTTGTTCCAGATATTAGAGTTACAAAGACATCATTGATGAAATATTAAGGATCATAATTTTCTGTTCAATAAATGGTGAAATCCTGGTACATCCTTGAAAAATATTAAAATATACTGATATATATATATATATTTATCCCTTTCAGAGATATTCCACTCAAAGTCTATGAGCTTAAATACAGAACATAGAACATAGAAAACTGGAAAAAACAATAACGGAGATGGACGTATTACCATTAGTCAGTTACATTGAGCCTCAAACATCTTCAGTTTTGTGATATTCCCCATTTGATGGTGACCTTTATCTAAATATATTCATGGGGAATGAAAAGATGTAGAACATATTAGAAACTGCCAGCACTGGTGGTGATGCTCTCTATGTGTTTACTGCATTTATAGAACCTTTTGAGGAACACAGTCTCTTGAGCATTTTGTACAGTAACTCCCCAAATTTCACAAACTTTTCCAACATCGCTGCTATGTGCCTGAGCTAGCTAGCCTTTAGTATTCGATCATCTCTTTGCAGGTAGTTTCAATCACTTTTGAATACTACAGTCAGATTAAATTCCTCGACTAAATCACCCCTTTACTTCTCTATACTCAAGGAAATAGAAATCCACTCCATGAAATTTGTCCTCATAATTTAGTCTGCCCATTTTAAAAATCTTGTTGTATTTCAAAAGTATACTTTATTCATAAAATATCTTTCTATACATAGTCACAAATGCAGTTTGGTTTCTGCACAGTAGCATATGAAGAAATGAACAAACATTGGAATTGTTTGATTGGAACCCAATAATCAAATAGGAGAAAGTGAGGACTGCAGATGCTGGAGACTAGAGTTGAAAAGTGTGGGTGCTGGAAAAGCTCAGCAGGCCAGACAGCATGCGAGGAGCAGGAAAATCGACGTTTCTGGCATAAGCCCTTCTTCAGAAGAAGGGCTTATGCTCGAAATGTCGATTCTCCTGCTCCTTGGATGCTGCCTGGCCTGCTGCGCTTTTCTCGCACCACACTTTTTAAATCCAATAATCAAACCCAAGGCATTCCTTACTTGTACAAGCCTACATTTACATACATTTGAGGCACTGGGAGATTTGGATAACTGAATGGGCTCCCATTTAAGCAGAAAGACCTCAGACAATGGTCTTTCCCCACTGTGCCTTGGTGTCCTGGGGGACAGCCCATAGAGAACAGAGTCCTGTGTCACGGAGCTGTTTGGGATGAACCTTGACAAGAACCACTGCATCTCTCTCCAGACTTCCTTTGCAGAGGCACATTCCAGAAGAAGATGTGTGACCGTCTCTACCCCTCTGCAGCTGTTTTGACAGCAGCGTAAGTTGGTGCAGAGAGTCTGGGGGTACATGAAGGATCTCACAGGCTTCTCAGCATCAGTCAGGGGGTGTCTTGAAGCTTGTTGGAAAGTTGTGGTGATGAAGCATTCTGCCAAATGACTGTAGGTTGTTCTGTAGGTGACAATCATCCAACAGGAGGCAGTGTTCAGAGAAGGACACCGGCTTGATGTTGGTGGATCTGACCAAGAATGAGTGGGACACAAACAGGAAATCTATCCTTGAGCGATAGACCTGTCTGGCCGTGACCAGTTGTATCTACACTGCTCTCTGATTGCAGGGGTGCTGAGGACATTGTGCAGCGTGGCAACTTTAACTGTTTCCATCAGTAATCGGGACATGGAGTCCAGTTACTGTCAGACTCTCCTGATTGTCCATCTGCATCGATGGTGCAGTTGAAGTCTCCGGCCGGAGTGATGCGTCTGGATATAGCCAGCAGCAGTGGGAACTACTGTGAATGGCCAATCGCTCACACCAGCATGGACACATTATTTAGTCTCAAGGGAGCATTTCTGTAACGTCTGCTATGAAGAAATGCCCGCCCACGACCTCCTGAACCTCAGAGGTGGGAAGTTATCTCTTTGCAGCAGAATACCCAGGCTGTAGGAACAGCTATCATTTGCCCCTGACCAAATGGGTCCATAGGCTCAACCAATGGCTGTAGCTGCTGAGGTGCAGTATCCTGCAATATTGCAGAAACAGGACCTCTGCTTTGTCGTTGGCCAGGTAAGACAATGTGGAAACATGTTGCATAGTTGATTTAACGCTATGCACATTAATACTGGCAATTTCAAAACCCGTTTTGAGAGTTTATAGAAATACCCGTGGACCCAATATCTGTTCAATCACAGTTTTAACACTGGAAAATTTCCTGTATCCCATAGTGTGGGTGAACTCTCAGCACTGAGGTAGCCATCCTGTTTCTTCCTGGGGAATTTGCCCTGATGCGGTGTCAATGGGGTGAGTATGAAGCCAGTTCAAAATCTGACAGAGGGGCTGTCATGCTCTGTTCCTGATTCAGAGCGTTGCTGTTCCTGGTTGCTTGGAACTGTTGTGTCGTGGGTATACCAATGGTTCCAACAGCTGGAAGTTGAGCTGTTCCAGGTTGGCGTGTGCTCCCATCCTTCTCCCCCATGGTGCTGTGCTTCTTCTAATTTTGGTGCCCGTCCCTCTGCATACCTTCATTGTCAGAGGAGCTGCTGGTGAGTCCATCATGCAGCTGCCTCTTTCTGTTTTGCTGTGGACTTGTGGGGGCCTGATGTGTTTTGCCTTTGCAGTTGTTTCTCACCGGTATCCACTTTCCCTGCCTCCTTCAGTTCCTCCTCTGCTATTGACTGAATATGGCTCCCTCCACCTGCCATCTTGGGCAGACCTTGTATGGGTGGCCTGCTTCCCTGTGCAGGGTGCAGCTCTTGGACCCCCCTGTAGTCAGGTGGCCCTCTTGTTTGCGGTTCCTGCAGAGGGTCACTTTGCGGTCCGCTGCCATATGCCCTGACCTCCCACAGGTTTGGCACATTCTCAGCTGCCCCACGTACATCAGGTAGCCTTGGCTCCGTCCCATCACGAACCTGGAGGGTGGGTGGAAGATGTTCCCACTAGCATTGGCCTGAACGGGGTCTATACTTCAGTGCTGCCTCCTTCAAGCTCTTTGTTCCTTCCCAGGAAGGTCAGGATATCTGCTGCGGGGACCTGGGGGTTGGATATTTGGTTTGGAACAACCTGGCTCCTATCTGTAGGGAGAATGAGCAATGGTGCTGCAGACAGGACAGAGAGAGGGCCTTCACCTCCTTGCACTTCAAAGACTTTCAGGATATGCCCACATTGTTTCATGCTCCTGAAGGTCATGTAGACCCCACTGGAGAAATCTTTCAGACAGAAAATATCTGCTGCTTTGACCTTGCGGCAATCCAGGAGGACTCTCCTCACAAAGAAGGTTCAGTCACCCAGTCATCCTTTCTCCACTACCTTCCGAGTCACCTTGTATTGTGGACTCCCTGGCCTGTGGCATGGACACTACCAGAGGCCATAGCTCTGATTAACTGCTCACTGAACTGATGTTAGGCCAAAGGCAGCACAAACATCCACCCACTGTGTACTGGGGAGAGGCCCAGTGAAACAAAATGGTGAGTCAACTAAACAAGCAATTCCTTTCAGCAAACATTGCCCTGACTTGACTCCATTGCTCTTTTCAGAGTGGTGGTGAGAAATATTCATTATAAACATAAAGGAAATTGAAATGTTTAGTAAGAATCCCAGGGAACATGTGTGAACCAAACTAAATTGCTTCTCTGGTGGTCTTTAATGCACAGTTTAACAGAAAATGTATCGGCCTGGCCCTCATACTGAAAAATATTTGCTGTCGGTTTGTAGATGGCATGTGCTCAGACCACCACTAGATGGTGCTTGTTATGGAGACCTCTCCTGTGCACAAAAGTGACATGCTAAATCATTCTCATTGGTCTGATTATTGCCAAATAAATGATGGCTACATTAGCACAGACCATGTGAATCACAGAAAACAGAGACCAGTCTTATTGCAAGTTTGATTTCGAAGATTCATCAAAATGAGAGAGACACATATAAAACTAGATAATGCTGAACAGTTCTGGGAAGGAATCCATCTGAAATATTAATGTTATAGGGCTCAGCAGCTTGCTGCCTTCGCAGATTTCCTTTGTTTGTAATTTTCAGCTTTTTAAAAATTCTCTACGGGGAGATATCAGGAGTGGAACCCTCCCTCCCTCCCCTACTCTACCCAGGCCCAAGTGTTTTGTAGCTATGAAGTTCCTCTTTGAACTTAATACAAGAGCATACGAATATAAAAAAAAGGAGCATGCCATTCTGCCCCTCAAGCCTGCTTTGTATTCAACAAGCTTGTAGTTGGTCTGTCCCAGGTCTCAACTCCTCATTTGTGCCAGCTTCTCACATAATAGTTTAATTGTTCAACCCCCCCGTCTCCAACACACACACACACACACACACCCTCAAGCCCCTTCAGAATCTTGTAAGTTTCAATGAGATCACCTCTCATTCTTCTAAACTCTATTGAATAATGGCTGAACCTGTTTTGCTATTCCTGATTAGAAGTGGATTGATAAATCTTCAGATATCAGCAACATCAAAATGTAGCGAACAAATAAGGATAGAGGATCAGCCTTGATCTTATGGAAGGGTGAAGCAGACTTGACCCTTCACCTCCTAGTTTCTATGATTTTAGCCCCTTCGTCCCAGAAATCACCTTAGTGAATCTGTTTGAACCAGCCGGAATATGCCCTTTCTTAAATAAGGGGAATGCGAATTGTACACAAAACTACAGGTGTGGTCTTGCCAATACTCTACACTTACAACAAGACTTTCATTTTCAAACTCTAAACCTCTTGCAATAAAGGCCAATATTCCATTTGCCTTCCGAATTACTTGCTGTACTTGCATGTTAGGTTTTGTACTTAATACAGTAGAACACGCATATTCTTCTGCACTTTTTTGGAGTCTTTCTGCATTTAAATAAGAATTTGCCTTTTGATTCTTCCTCCAAGAATGACCTCAAACTTTCCTACATTTAACTCCATCTATGTTGTTTTTTGTCTATTCACTCAGTCTATCTCTTTCCGTTTGCAGATTTCTTATGCCCTCATCACAACATGCCGTCCCACCTAGTTTGCATGGTAATGAGATAATTTAAATCATTGGAAGAGGGCAGCCATGCCAGCACAGATAGCTGTCATCATTTGGGATAGATTGTTATTGCTACACATTATATTGAGACCACCCAAATGGTGCTGCAGTTGGAGACTTTACCTGTTTGGGCAGGAAATACTCAATATCCGATTTACCGTAGATTGGATGGACAGGTAAAGGTCTTACAAGTATAATCCCTTCCTGCAAATAACTAAGCAGCAATCTGATTCAAATTGACTTAGTTTGAAGGTGATCTTAAATTTAAGTTTGTTGAGTCTGTTTAAAAAGCCTGGCAAATTTCAGGCTTCCTGGCTCAGATGAAGTCAGAGGAATAAGGTGGTGAACGATATGTAATCCTCACATCAACTTTATTTCAAGCTGTTGACATTTCTTTGTGAAGTTAAATGTGCCCTGCAGTGCTGTCATCAATACCAGATTAATATAAAGAAGTCAATTTACTGCAGTACAGTACTATAATGCTATAAATACTTTAAGACTCTTCGTGGTGCTTTAGTAAGTCAGGGGATACTGGAGTCATTTCACAAGCCCTTTAACATGAGTTCACTTGTCTAAGTTTAATCTTTTTACTTTCTGATCTTATTGTAAGATCCAGTGGAAAAAAATCTTAAGAACTTATTATCTTTGCAAATCTTCGTTGACGTCCTTAGCTTTATGGAACTGAATTCTCTATTGCTTGACCTCACTAGATTTAAATGCATTCTGCTGATTAGCAAGCCAGAACCTGCATTCTTACATGTGAACTAGAGAGCTGCTTGTTTCTGGTGAACAGGCCTGTTGGGACTAAAACCTCTTACTGTGTGAAACAAGCAATTCCAGGAAAATGGCTTGATCCAGCCTTGCAGACAGGTCTTCATCCTGCTCAGCCCAAGAATTTGAGGGTCTAACATTCTGTGTCCCCTGAAGAATTACAAATTTGGAATACTATTCTGTTCATTTCCTTTGAATCTTAAATGGGAAAATAATTTGTATATCCACCTCTTGGATTTTCAAATTTGTACAGCCTTTATGTTTATTCACAATTTCTTGGGACTTCTAAAATTCTCCAAGAGTAAATGTGCAAATATGAACTTCTTGAGAAAGTGGTGGATGTGGGTGCAATTACAACATTTAAAAGACATTTGGATAGATACCTGAATAGGAAAGGTTTGGAAGGATATGGGCCAGGAGCAGGCAGATGGGATTAGTTTAGTTTGGGATTAAGTTTAGCATGGACTGGTTGGATCGAAGGGTCTGTTTCCATACTGTATGACACTATGACATGTCATAATGCTCTAACATAGGAACACTACACTACATGAGGCATAAAAGCAAAATATGGTGAATGATGGAAATCTGAAATAAACACGGAGAATTTTGGAGAAACTCAGCAGGTCTTGTGTGATCTTGGTATGATCTGAAAGGTGTTGAAAAATAGTTTCTTATTTATACATTTGACGGGTTACAGGAGGAGCAAAAGGGCAGATGGTATAAGGGTCAGTGCAAAAGACTGTTAACAGTGGAGAAACAAAAATGTAAAATGGGTGTAAACTAGAGTGTGAAAGGAAATGAATTGATCCTCCGTACTAAGGGCAAAGCAAACATGACATAAACACAGTTAAAAATCACACAACACCAGTTTATAGTCCAACCGGTTTAATTGGAAGCACTAGCTATTGGAGCGCTGCTCCTTCATCAGGTAGCACAACTAGCTTTCGGAGTGCTTCCAATTAAACCGGTTGGACTATAACCTGGTGTGTGATTTTTAACTTTGTACACCCCAGCCCAACACCGGCATCTCCAAATCATGACATAAAAACAACATGGCTGTGGGGGTGTGAATAGTGTGAGGAGTGGAAGAGAATGTAAGAAAAGCAGAAAACATACATAGTGCAGTCTATTACTGAAGTAATTGAATTCAGTATTGGAACCTCAAGACTGTAAAGTGTCCAAGTGGAAAATAGAGTGTTGTTTCTTGTAGTTGTGTAAGCATTGGGGCAGGCCCAAGACAGAAATGTTAGCGTGAAAGCAAGGTGATTAATTTAAATGGCAACAACTGTGAGGTCAGTTTCATTCCTACAGAGTGGAGATCTGCATAAGGCATAGTGTTAAAATTAAACTGCTGTTTGAAAAGACTATAAAATCTAACATTGATAAATAAACATGGCACATACAATTAGGACTCAGCTTGATATGTTTATGGTATTCTTAACAGATGTTACGCTTTGAATCTGAATGCGATGGAGCTGTGTTAGGCAGATGAAACAGCTGGTCTTTAACTGTCCTGTGGTACACCACCAGTGGGAATGACAAAGGATGAATAGAACACCTTCAGTTTTGCAAATGTTGAACTATGGAAAATGTCACCTCATTCAGGACTTGATTTTGTGCACACTTTTGGTAAACTTCAGGACCCTGTGGTGCTGGCAGAGATAGTATAGCAGGTCATCAGTAGATGCTTAAAAAAACAAATTTCTCTTTATTGATGTACATTATCTCATTGCCAGTGCAATGCTTTTATTTCAGTTGATTGATGATTTGTATTCATTGTAACGTGGAAAATTAAGATGAAAAATAAAATCCGCCTGTAGATTTGGCATCTACTTCAGATGTAGTTTTCTGTTCTCAAATATTTGAATTATTATTTGAAGAATTATGCAAACCATTCATGTACAATTTTTAATGTGAATGGAAATAGCATTGCTCAAGTGTTTATTTTGTTTTAAATGTCAGGAGTCGGTGGAATTTGCTAATCAGTATTCAGAACTGGGTGGTCACAGTTTTGACATGACATGAAAACCTGGAGAGGAGTAGCCTCCATGACCCATTAATCCACTGAGCAATAATGAAGAGGTTGTATGTGAGGTTAGCTGTATGCTAACCCCATCTCCCCATCCTGTATTGGTACAGTAGTTGTTTTTTCTCAGTTAGGTTTGTCATGTGAAGTTTCATTGTAATTTATGGGATATTTTTGGCAATGTGCCATCAGTCTGTTTATCATCATAGAAAACCGTTAGGGTCACAATGTAATAGGTATTGTGTCTTTCAGCAGGAGCAGTCATTTCATTCAGTGAGCACTGAAAATGAGAGTATTTCTTCATCTTCTTCACAGAGAATATCTAATTGAACAGTGGAGTGATTTACTGGAAAAAGGCATTAAATTGGACAGTCTATGAGAAATTGAGAGAAGGATTTGCAGGGTTTGGTGAGAAGGGAAGTTCAGTTAACTAAGAACACTAGGCTTGATGAGACTCATGGCCTTTTCCCTGGAATTTAGTGAAATAGTCAGTCATGAGAATGTCATTATATCCTTGAACAGGGAAAATATCAGCTACAACGTTTCACTACTGCTCAGATGGAACTTCATGTGGAATGAGAGCTTCTCAATTGTTAATATTGATACAGATGACCGGTTTCACATAGAGTTGTAGAGATGTACAGCACGGAAACAGACTCTTTGGTCCAACCCGTCCATGCCGACCAGAAATCCCAACCCAAATTAGTTCCACCTACCAGCACCTGGCCCATATCTCTCCAAACCCTTCCTATTCATTTATCCATGCAGATGCCTTTTAAAAGTTGCAATTGTACCAGTCTCCATCACTTCCTCTGGCAGCTCATTCCAAACGTGCACCACCCTCTGCAAAAAAAATTGCCCCTTAGGACCTTTTTAAATTTTTCCCTCTCACCCAAAACCTATGCCCTCTGGTTCTGGACTCCCCCACCTTAGGGAAAATATCTTGTCTATTTACCTTATCTATGCCCCTCATGATTTTATAAACCTCTATATGGTCACCCCTCAGACTCCGATGCTCCAGGGAAAACAGCCCCAGCATATTCAGTCTCTCCCTGTAGCTCAAACCATCTGACCCTGGCAACATGCTTGTAAATCTTTCAAGTTTCACAAAATCTTTCCTATAGGAGGGAAACAAATGACTTTTTCCAGCCAACTGCCAAAGGAGACCAAGCCACCAGATCACAGTCTAGGTCAGTGCTGTGTTCCAAGTGGAAAGGAATGCCCAGCAGTGTAGGAAGAAAGTCACTGATCATCTGCACTCTGCAAGAGTAAGTGCCACCATCTTCTCTCTGCTACCTCACACTCACAAGGGCAGCATTTGCGCTGACTCTTTCTCTGCATACATCCCTCACTCATGGCTTACAACTCTCACTATTGCATGTATCACGTCCACTCAACAGCTCTCAGCCACCTTATACTCCCAAACACCTACTCTGCCCTGCCCTCTGCCATTCCTGCTCACTCAGTGAGGACACCTCCCCTGCTTGTTCATCACCACTAACTGCTCTCCCATTTGTCTTCATCAGATTCAATCTATCGCTTTCTCTCAGCGCAGGTAAATTCACCACCTCCCCCTCCCCAGACTAATGTCTCAACAGCTCCCAACTGACCCACCTGTTATCCACGGTCTGTTCGCATTTGACCTACAGGACTGACTTTGCCTGAGTCCTCATACTGCAAGGAAGACCCTCGGACTCTGGTGGGAGCAAGTGCCTGACCGACTGTGGCCAACTTTTGTAACGTGAGCCCCTTGATTGACTGTGGTGGTACATCTCAAAGACTAATATTCCTTCACCTCATGGAAGACTGCTTGCCCTTGACTTTCACACATTAACATTGCTTGAAGCAGCTGCAAACTGCTGGCACACGCTGCAGGTCTATGTTGATGCTAGCACAGAACCAAACAGAGAAGTGTGGACTCCCAGTCTGCTGATAGATTGCCAATTCAGTCTTGTTTACTATCAAGTTTCCTGCCTCTCCTTTTCAGCCAGCAGCCATTAAGTATGTCAATTGACCCCAAGTCCTGTCTGTCTGGGTGTGAAGAGGGGAGTGAAGAGAATTTAAAAAAAAAGCCAAACAATCATAAATATCTGGGATTCTCTCCTCTACTGAGCAGTGGAGGCTGGATCACTGAATATATTCAAGACTGATTTAGACAGATATTTTTGGTTAACAAGGGAATCAAGCATTATGGGATGACAGGCAGGGAAGTGCATTTCTGGCCACGTCAAATTTCCTTGAGCTTATGAACTGGGGGAGCTGAGGCCTTTACCTCCGTCCAAGTTACGTATGCCAGAAAGAGTGGATGAAATGCATATGTGCCAAAATTGATACTGGTGCAAGTGCAAATATCATCCCTTTGATTATCATACAGATGAAGCACTTTGACACAACTTGGTGCTGTCCCCACACACATCAATTGCTTACAATGGGTCTGATATCCCATGCATCAGTATCATTCATCTCAAATGCCAACACCTCTCCTCAGGGTGAAATGGAGGATTTCGAGACTACGGGGCACATTTTTGAGAGGAGAGAGATTTAAAAAAGATTTAAGGGGCAAATACTTAGAATAAACGTAGAATAAACTTCCAGAGGAAGTGGTGGATGTGGGTACAATTATAACATTTAAAAGACATTCGGATAAGTATATGAATAGGAAACGTTGAGAGATATGGGCCAGAAGCCAGCAGGCGGGACGACCAGTTTAGTTTGGGAACATGGTCAGCATGGACTGGTTGGATGAAAGTGTCTGTTTCCGTGATGTATGACTCAACGACTACGATTTGATACCTTTTAAATTATTGATGTCACTGATCTGCGAGTATGCACAAATCTACATATTACTAAGGTCACTAAAGAAGTGGATGTGACATTTCTAATACTAAAAATTCCAGACTGCAACATCAAGTCTGTCCAAGATCTGGCAAACCTCTGCATCAAACAGGGTTGAGGCTGTCAGTAACTTTAAATGTGATGCAATGCTACATTAGAGGTCGACAGTCGTAATGTTATTTTTACGTCTTGGAGTGTATTGACAGACTTGAATGCCAAAGATGGGAGTTTGGAAGCACCATTAGCATCATTCCTCGGTTTACTCTTTGCATGTTGATGTGGAGAATTGTGTTCCATTTAATGTTTCTCCAAGCACTGGGACATTTTGTACATTTTAGCCCCAAGTGGGTCATTTTTTGGTGGATGGGAAAATTCATATTTCATGCGAGATTTGGATGTTCACAGCAGCTTCAAACCACCATCCTTCCAGCAGTGCATTTGTAGTGTCATCTTCAGGTTTGTCCTGAAGTGCCTTTTGGAAAAAAATATTATCAGCGTGGAGGTAATGAGCAGTTCCATCAGCCTCTCAGCTAAGTTAGCTTTAGTGAAGATACATTCTATACCATTGTGTTGATGTCTGCCTGTGAATTGGTGATATTTGGCAGCAGGACATGAAATCAAGCCAGGGAATTCCATAGTTGACTCTGACATTGAGCTCACCTTTTCAAGATTGGAAAAATTTTGTCATGGTCTTTGCACACATGCAAAGAAATACCAGAAGGTTTTATATCTCACAATCCTTTGTTCCCGAAGTGATAAGAAGTTTGACTGCCTGCCTTTTACAATCAGCTCTCTGTTGATCTATGAAATGATGACGTATTGTTTTTGAATAACCAAAATTCTGGCAGAATGTTGCTGTAGCACCAATCCATGTTCAGTTTTTTTAGCTTTCCATCCTTAACATGTTGCTATTTGCTCTTTAAAAATTACCAGTGTACAAAGGAACCTGTGCTGCAGTGTAATGCTTCATTTTTATTTGGCTTCTCTCTTTATGTTCTCTCCTTATTGCTACTTTAGAGGTGCTGCTTTCTGTCTTTTTATATTCTGTTATTTTAAATGAAATTGTTGCCCGTATTGGAGAGTTTGAGTTGTAAGCAGAGGCTGGATAGACTGGATAGACATTTCTCACTGGAATGCGAGAGATTGATGGGTGACCTTATGCAGGTTATTAAAATCATGAGGGGTATAGATAAGGTGAATGGTAGGTGTCCTTTCCAAAGGTAGGGGATTTCAAGACTAAGGGGCATATTTTTAAGGTGCTAGAAGAAAGATTTAAAAAAGAAACGAGGGGCAATTTTTTTTTAACACATTTGTTTATCTGTGTAATGAACTTCGTGAGGAAGTGCTGGATGCAGGTACTGTTATAACATTTAAAAGACATTTGGTTAACTACATGAATAAGAAATGCTTGGAAGGATATGGGTCAAACGCAGGCGAGTGGAACTAGTTTAGTTTGGGCACATGATCAGCGTGGACTGGTTGGACTGAAGGGTTTGTTTCTGTGCTGTATGACTCAATGAATCTATGAAATAACTGAGCAGTACCTCTGTATGGCATTTGTACCAAAACAAAGTATCATTATTAACCTTGACTTTAAATTTTAAACATTGGCTTCAAAAGTACTTGGATGAGCACATGAAGTGTCATAACATTCATTGGCCTAGTGTTGGTAATGGGACTAGTGTAGATTTTATCTAGTTTTGGCAGAACAGGCTTGATGGGCTGAAGGGCCTGTTCTGAACTGTATGATTCTATAATAGCATGCCTGACTTTTTTCATTCTTTTGCCCTGTTTCCAAAGAAAACAACATGGCAAAATCGACTGATGACTGTGCTCTGGTGACAAAATATAGAACAATTTTTGTAGCATTCACAGATACACTTTATTCTAGAATCACTTTACTCTGGACCTGTTGTAAACTACTGTTTTCTAAAAGAAAATTAGACACACTGACACCTCACACTTGCGCTTGCCATGTTTCAGTGTAGTTGTTGCCCTCAGTCTTGATTTTTTTAATATAGATATTTTTATTGAAAATTTAACATATTTTTACAAGTTTACAAATACAAAAAACCCAAGTATAAACATTGATATACAATTAAATCTTAAATAAATAATAACCAAAATTTATCAAACAAAGAAAAAGATACCGAGAAAAAAAACTCAACTAACTACTAATCTAACCTACAACTAACCAGACTGTATAATTAAGTCTCTTATTCAAAGAAGAGGAAAAAAAAACGACGGATAACACAGAAATTGGGTACTGAGATACTTGGAATGTATTAACATCAAATCGTAACAAAACCCGTATTCATGCGGGATTCCTCTCCCAAGGGGCCCCGGACCAGCCAGGTTCGCCATCTCAATTAAATAAAAGCCCTTGTTAGGATGGCTGAAATATCTGTATTTATGTAATTCAAGAAGGGCTGCCATATTTTATGGAATAATGTGGTTTTTTGGTGTACCATATTTGTAAGTCAAGAGGAATACATTTCATGATTAATCTGTGCCAATTCGAAAGTCCAGGGGGGCTCTCAGCCACCCAGTTTACCAAAATATTTTTCCTTGCACAGAAAGAGAGAATAGAAAATAATCTCTTCACGTGCATATCCAGGGAGGGTAAGTTCGAAAAGCCCAAAAGGAGAGATACAGGGTCCACTTTAATTTCCGTTCCTAAGATTTCTGTCAGAGCACTTGCTACTTTAGTCCAATATCTACGGATCTTATGACAGATCCATAAGCAATGTATAAGAGTGCCCACCTCTATTTTACATTTGGGACACATTGGAGATGCTCCTGCCTTAAATTTTGCCAATCGGTCCGGTGCTATATGGGCCCTATGAAGTATCTTCAACTGAATGGCCTGAGTTCTGTTGCAGATGGTGATTCTTCTTGCGTTTTCCCAAATGTCATTCCACATTTCTATAGAGATTTCCAGTCCCACATCCTGATCCCATGTTTTAAGCAGATTGTCCATATCTCCCGATACTTCATCATGTAATAAATGATAAATAGTGCTGACGGAAGATACCCCATTGGCCATAGCACTCTATGTTCTCTATCTAATTTATAAAGACTTTCTAATAACGTAGTCTTCTTCTGTATGTAGTCTCGAATTTGGAAGTATCGAAAGAGGTCTCCATTAGGTAATCCAAATTTCTGACGCAGCTGTTCATAAGACATCAGGACCCCTTCTTTAACCAGATCCCCTAAACATGAGGTACCCCTGAATCTCCAGAGTTTGAAAGTGACATCTGTAAGCCCGGTTGAAATCCCCATGCTCCCACTATCGGAGCATAGGGGGATGTTTTATGTGAGTTGCCCTCATTTTGCCGCATTATATTCCAAGCTTTAATTGTGTTTAGTATTATAGGGTTTCTACATTGATCCGTAATGATTTTCCTCTTGTCTGATTTTAAAAGGTTAATAAGTGGGCATTTTACTTCAGAAGCCTCGATGTCCAGCCAGATTGATTGTGGGTCAGACAAGACCCAATCGGCTATGTGACTTAATAGGGAACTTAACTGATATTTCCTAAAATCTGGGAAATCCAATCCTCCCCTTGCCTGTGGAAGCTGTAGCTTCTTCAGCTTAATGAGGGGCCATCTATGATTCCAAATAAAGAAACCCAACCAGCCATATAATTTACGTTGTGCCAGCCTCGGCAGCATCACCGGGAGCATTCTCATAGGGTATAGGAGACGGGGCAGGACATTCATTTTAATTAGTGCTATTCTACCTAGCCAGGAAATTGGAAGGTCTCCCCATCGCTGGAGGTCCTGCCTTATCCTTTCCAGTAAATGCACAAAGTTAGCCTTGTATAACTGACCAAATACTGGGGTAATAAAAATGCCTAAATATAAGAAACCCTCCAGGGACCACCTAAAGGGAAAGTGGGATCCATCCAATAAGTGGGATATACTAGCAAGGCCACCCATTGGCATAACCTCCAATTTTGAGAAATTAATTTTATAGCCTGAAAATACACTAAATGTATTAATAACTTGGATTAAGCGAGGCACGGACATCAAAGGATTACTGAGAAATAGAAGAACATCATCTGCATAAAAGGGTGATTTTATGTTTACCTGTACCAATCCTCGGGGCCATTATATTAGGGTCAGCCCGTATAGCTTCCGCTAGTGGCTCGATTATTAGCGTAAATAGCAATGGCAAAAGAGGATATCCCTGACGGCAGCCCCTATCCACACTGAAGCTATCCGAGCCTAATCCATCGATAATCACAACTGATTTGGGATCACTATACAATGTTGAGACCCATTTGATAAACATCTTTCCAGTGCTAAATCTTTCCAATGTGTAAAACAGATATGACCATTCAACCCTGTCGAATGCCTTTACAGCGTCTAATGAGACTAGTACACCTGGTATCTTTCCCTGATGGCAGGCTTGAATCACATTCAAAACCCTTCTAACATTATTGGATGATCTATGGCCCTTAATAAACCCCATCTGATCCTCCTTTATGATATGTGGCAATACCCCCTTCTAGCCTCAATGCTAACGCAGGCTTGAATCACATTCAAAACCCTTCTAACATTATTGGATGATCTATGGCCCTTAATAAACCCCATCTGATCCTCCTTTATGATATGTGGCAATACCCCCTTCTAGCCTCAATGCTAACGTTTTAGAAAGGATTTTAAAATCTAC
>NC_057716.1:86202992-86208054 GCF_004010195.1 Chiloscyllium plagiosum
CCGCTCCTAAAGACAGAAATAAAACAGGATAAGGTAACCACCTCCCCCCACCAACATTAATTAGACCCCCCGGCCTATATCCATATATATATATAAAAAATAGGGGGAGAAAATCGTGAAGTAGAGAACAAATAAATAAATCCCTCTCCCCACCCCCCGAAGATAATATTAAACAGTAAGGTAAAAAAGGGATTAATATTAAAAAAAAGGGGATGTAAACCAGAGTGGGGGGGAGAGCAAAACAACATCAATTAACTCTTACAATTTATCTAAGAGAGTCCAAAACTTCCTTGGCCTTTTCCGGCTATCTGAAGTTATACACGGACCCTTCATGGTTAAAGCGTAGCGTAGCATAGCTGGGTAGCGCAAGGAGTACTGAATATTTAAGTCCCTTAAACACTTCTTCGCTTCATCAAACGCCTTCCTTTTTGGGACCAGAGCTGGGAAAAGTCCTGGAATGATATAATCTTGGATCCTTTATCAATCATGGTTTGGGGATCTATCGCAAGATTTCTGGAAGCTTCTAAGAGCATCTGCCTCTCCTTAAAGCTCTGCAGCTGGGACAGGACCGGGCGGGGGCGCTGGTTCGAGCCAGGCCCGCGTATTGCAACCCGGTAGGCCCATTCCACCCTTAGCTGGCCTGATCCAGCCTCCAGATTTAAAAGCTGTGGAAGCCATTGTTTGAGAAACGCTGTAAGCTGGCCTTCCTCTTCCCGCTTGGGAAGGCCCAGCAAACGAATATTTTTTTGACGACCTCAATTCTCGAGGTCGTCAATGTGATTCTCTAAGGTCCAGACTCGCTGTTCGAGAGTCCAGACCCGATCCACGGCCGATTCTGCTGTAGTTTCGGAGGTCGCGTCCTTTAGTTCCGCCCCTCCGACTCGATGCTCAATTTCCTTGATGTCTCAGTTGTGCTTTTGTAGCGCAGCCGAAAGTGAGTCCCATCGGCTCCGGGACTCTTCAATGAAGGCATCAATCTTTGCATTGAGTTTAGAGATTATTTCCGCAAGGCTCGCCACCGTAGGTAAGTCCCCCCGGGGGGGCGGGGCGGGCTGCAGACGCCTTTGCTGCAGCTGGAGAGGGTGGGGGAGGGGCTCCTGCCTGCTGAGAACTGCGGACTCCCTTCCCTTTAGTCATTTTTACTGGAGATTAAATTGTTTAAATGCAGTACTAAGCAACTAATTACATTAAGTAAAAACTATTTTGAATGATTTGGTCAGTGTGGTGGGGTGGGTGACCCACTTTGCCCAAGAACTATAGACTCAGACTTGCTGGGTCGTCGCCATCTTGGATCCTCCACGCCCTCAGTCTTGATAGTCAGATGTGAGCTTAAGCAATGATTTCAGACAGATAATGGCTGACTGTTGAGTACATAACTTTACACAATTGCCACACTATTACCTTCGTTTCAGCCTTCAATACCAACCTGCCGTGACTAGTGTCTATTGCTCAATTGCTGCCCAATCTTTTAGTGCCCACTTACTGCCACCATGATGTGATGTGATTTTCTTTTTATTAGCCCATGTAACATATATCACAGAGATTCTTATTGAGATAGATATCTGGAAATGTATTAACATCAAAATGTGCCATTAATATGACATCCAAGACTTACATATACAGTCTATTACTATTCCATTACTAAGTTGTCACAGTTCTACTGGACTATGCTGTTGGCAGCACTCTGCATTGCAAACTAGCCTTTCAGCCAACTGAGCTACCTGACCTCCAACTATGACATTAACCTGTATATATGTCTGTCTGTATATATGTCTGTCTGTATATATGTTTGTTGCTTAAATGACCAATTGACTGTTTAGATATTAAAATGGTGACCCCTTACACTAGAGGGTCACATGTTATGATGCTGCCTAGTTGTCTTAAAGTTATAATGCCTTTCTGCAATCTGGACAATCACACTACACATTCGATAAAGAAAAGACCAAAATTTTTTCAAAAGGAGAAGCTCTAAATTTGTTATCCAAAAGAAAGTTTTTATAATGAACCACAACATAGAATACTTAACATCTTAAATTTAATTCCCATTACAATGGTTCGCTATTACCATGTTGTTGTCACTTCTCTATTATTAAGGTTTAGCCCTATTTTTTTTCCCTTCAGAAGACAGCAGTAACATGTACTCTGATAAAGTCACATTCAATCCAGGATTCCTCCTCCCCTACTCCCTTTACATAGGAAATAAGAGCAAGAGCAGGCTTTTCAGCCCTTCAAATCTTGTCCCCCATTCAATAAGGTCAAGGTTAATTTGTCATGGCCTTAACTCCACTTCCCTGCCTTTCGCTCCATAGTGCTTGACTCCCTTGTTAACCAAAAGTCTGCTTAACTCAGCCTCAAATATATTCAATGACCCAGCCTTCACTGCTCCCTGTGGGAGAGAATTCCAAACATTTATGACTATTTGGCTTAACAATGGTCTCACTTTTCATTAAACAACCTTCTCTTCCATCATCAGGTACCTATCGAGGCATCTCCTTCCCCATGATTCTGCCGAGGCCACAGTCTCTAGCCTGCGTCACAACCGTCCTGAACTTGCTTTTTCCATCACATGACCTCTTGATGATCCTTCATGGCTTACATTCTTCTTTAGACCATAGACCTGGTGCTGCCACAGTTGTAACTCTACATATGTCCGATCCAGATATAGATTGTCAGATTTTGTGGCATGCTGAAAGAAACTACATATATCAGAGCTGCAACTTTTACTGCATTTGCACGTTTTGTCGGTGATAGAACCAGGAAATACTATGGTTAAAGTATACACTCCACGGGAAAGCTCCATGTTATTGCTGAACTGGATTAAGCTTGTCCACCTTTACCCTTGGCTCATTAGGTGCCTTTGCCTCATGACTGAGCACCAACTGGTAATTATATTTCTTAGGCCATTTTGCAAAACAGAAATGTGTAGCAGCAGCAACAGCGTTATTTGCAAAAGTAACATCTGAAAATATTTATTGTGAAAGCTGCTTCTAGAATGCTGCAGTCTAAAATCTGCATTTGGATTAGTTCCCTTAAATCTGCAGTGAATGAAATATTAGCAGGACAGGATTGTAAAATAAGAATTTTGCTATTTTGAATGAATCTTAAAAAGAATCTGACCCTTTTGCATGGTTGCCTACAATAGGGTGGAAGCAAAGGTACTGCTCAACAGACTGAAAAGAGAAACTGTTTAGTGTGTTACTGAACAAGATACAGGTCGTGGAGAATGCAATCTGAAGCCAAAGCTAGATTGCAAGAAAGGAGCATCAATGATTACTGTTGGGATAAATTATATTTAAATAGCGTGTCTTGTAAAATTGTATTTCTGCTTCTATGACACTGAGCCAAAGGAAAGGTAAACAGAAGCCACAGGGATTTTGATGGCATGCTTGAAGTTGTTTGAAACATTGAGAATTGAATGATGAATTTGAAATTGACTGATTGGGGATAGAAGCCAGTAGGGCTTGACAAAAATGCTGGGATACGCGAGCAAATACAGGAGAGACGGGAGTTCAGATCAGCTGAAGTCTGAAGAGTTTGATTGAGGAACATCCTTCCTTAAATAAAGTGTCTAAAATTGCACACAGATTTTGCTGATTTATTTCGTTCAGTGTCGAGAATTCATTGTGCATTCTCCTACCCTCCAAGACAAAATGTAGGAGGGAACCAAACCTTCTTTATCTTCTTTTTCGGATGTGATCAGGAGAGACAGACATGTTTAAATATGTTTTTTCCCTATATCCAATTTTGACGCTGGCACAAAGCCAGTTGCTAAACAGCCCCAAATATTTGGCTCAATGTCTGTGACCTCATTATTATAATGAAGTTTTGGACTTTGGCATTTGAATTTTTCTTCTTATTGCTTCTTCAGTTTCTCTTGTGATTGCTTTCTGAAAGGTGATGACTCAATGGGCAGAACCGCAGCACATTTGGAGGATTTTCCTGAGGCTGAGACATGATAGCAGGTTCCCAATCTGTTTATGATGATTGACTGCTCTCTTGCACAAGCAGGTCACCTCCTGAGTGGCATATTTGGGCACTGCTGCTGCAATGGGCAGGAGAACATGTGAGTGCCTTAAAATTAAACCATCCTTGAAAGATACTCTGTGGCATTGAAACAGAAGCTGCACTGGGGTGAGGGGTTAAGTGAAGGATACCCCATTGGTTTCCTAGAGAGGGCATCTCCAACAATGTGCCTGACTTAGCTAGTAACATGGGGCACATGAGTTACTATTAAGACCCTAACTGTCCAGCGATTTGCCACTAATAGACTAACTGCTGCAGCTGATTGGGTAACAACTTTATTTGTTCATCCATCTCTGGCAAGACCACATGGAAGTGGGAACATGGAGCTGAGGCCTGATGACCCAATGACAACCTATCCAATCTCTCCCTCGCTTTCACTGCCAAACTGACCTCCACAGTTCCTATTCCTTCCAATTATTCAAATGCAAGCCTGCCCACTAAATGTTGATTGGCTATCCAACTCTGAAGGCCATTGCAAACCAGCTTCATTTTCTCCTCCTTTGAGTATCACACACCTGACTCTGCAACTGGATAATGAAACTGTGATCCACCTTCCTACTCTCTACACAGGGACAGTTTATGCCTATCAGGGTCACTTGGCTGAAGCTGTAAAATCACAATGGGATGATAATCTGACTGGTTCTGCTTGCAGTGCCCTTAGTTGTTGTTTTTTGCTGATTATGAAATGGTTTCACAACAGGGTACATATCCCCTTTCTGTCTTGGCTGATGTCATTTTGGGAAAGGTTCTGGATTAGTGGTGCTGGAAGAGCACAACAGTTCAGGCAGCATTCAAGGAGCAGTGAAATCAACGTTTCGGGCAAAAGCCCTTCAGGAATAAAGGCAGAAAGCCTGAAGCGTGGAGAGATAAGCTAGAGGAGGGTGAGGGTGGAGAGAAAGTAGCATAGAGTACAATAGGTGAGTGGGGGAGGGGATGAAGGTGATAGGTTAGGGGGGAGGGTAGAGTGGGTAGGTGGAAAAGAAGAAAGGAAGGTAGGACAAGTCATAGAGACAGTGCTGAGCTGGAAGTTTGGAACTGG
>NC_057716.1:86209046-86247067 GCF_004010195.1 Chiloscyllium plagiosum
ATTCCAGATGAAGGGCTTTTGCCCGAAACGTTGATTTCGCTGCACCTCGGATGTTGCCTGAACTGCTGTGCTCTTCCAGCACCATTAATCCAGAATCTGGTTTCCAGCATCTGCAGTCATTGTTTTTAACCTGCTTTGGGAAAGAGGAAAGGCACAACCCTTGAGAAGAGCAAGAAGAATTGGCTGGGATTGCCCCTTTCGCCCTTGCTCACTTCCTAATAACTTGTCACTAGATAGTACATACAAATTGCTGAAAATGTGTTGCTGAAAATGTGTTGCTGGAAAGGCGCAGCAGGTCAGGTAGCATCCAAGAGGCAGGAGAATCGACGTTTCGGGCATGAGCCCTTCTTCAGGAAGGGCTCATGCCCGAAACATCGATTCTCCTGCTCCTTGGATGCTGCCTGACCTGCTGTGCTTTTCCAGCAACACATTTTCAGCTCTGATCTCCAGCATCTGCAGTCCTCACTTTCTCCTCGAAGTACATACAAATTACATGGTAATATAATGTTGACAGAATTTGGAGGAAGAATTTATAAGGTGCAGTCTCAACCTCGACTCATGTCACTGATAGGCCAGGTGTATTATCCAACCTGTCTCCCCCAACATTATGTAATCCAGCCCAGTGACCTGCGTGGGATTCTCAGTTTGAGCAGGTATGATGCAATATGGCTATACCAAAAGGCAGCAAATGTTTTTAAAAATGCAGATTTAAGTCTCTGATGATCATGGTAGAGGTTTAAATGGAGCATATGATAATAGATTAAATTGTGAGCTTGGAAAGGACACAAATAGATGAGACAACATTGCAAAGTCCCATATGTGCTGTCACTTGAGATTTAGCATAGGTCAGGGCTAACCTTGATCTCAGCTTAGATAACCAGGACTAGACTCCCCTGATAAGTGTACCCTGATAAGTGCTCTCATTTCTTCATCCCAGACTTGCATGAGAACCTCTCATGACTTAGTCTTGAGCATATGAGACACAGACAGCAAACGAGAAAATGATGCTCACTTTTGGGAGTGGATGATGGTGGGAACTGATAAAATGCTAGATCCTTTAAAATTAGACCACAAGACATAGGAGCAGGAATTAGGCTGTTCAGCCCATCGAGTCTGCTCAACCTATCAATTCTCAACCCCATTCTCCTGCTTTCTCCCTGTAACCCTTGATCCCCTTAATCAAGAACCTATCTATCTCCATCTTAAATATACTCAATGACCTGGCCTCCAGAGCCTTCTGTGGCAGTGAATTCCATAAATTCACCACTCCGTGGCTGAAGAAATTTCCCTTATTTCTGTTCTAAAAGGTCTTCCCTTTACTCTAAGGCTGTGCCCTCAGGTCCTAATCTCTCCTCTCAATGGAAACATCTTCTCAACATCCACACTGTCCAGGTCATTCAGTATTCTGTAAGTTTCAATTAGATCACCCCTTATCCTTCTAAATTCCATCAAGTATAGACCTAGAGTCCTCAAATATTCCTCATATGTTAAGCCTTTCATTGCTAGAACCATTCTCGTGAACCTCCTCTGAACATGCTTCAGAGCCAGTACATCCATCCTAAGATATGGGGCCCAAAACTGCATAAAATACTCCAAATGTGGCCTGACCAGAGCCTTATAGAGGCACTGAAGAACATCCCTGTTTTTATATTCAAGTCCTCTCGAAATAAATGTCATCAGTGCATTTGCCCTCCTAACTACTGACTCAACCTGCAAGTTTACTTTGAGAGAATCCTGGACGAGAACTCCAAAGTCTCAATGCACTTCAGACTTCTGAATTTTCTCCCCATTTACAGAACAGTCCATGCCTCTATTCATCCTACCAAGGTGCATGACCTCACACTTTCCCACATTGTATTCCATCTGCCACTCCTTTGCCCACTCTCCAAACATGTCCAAATCCTTCAGCAGTCTCTCCGTCTCCTCAATGCTACTTGCCCCTCCACCTATCTTTGTATCATCTGCAAACTGAGGCAGAATGTCCTCAGTTCCTTCATCGAGATTGTTAATGTACAAAGTGAAAAGTTGTGGTCCCAACACTGAGCCTTGCGGAACACCACTTGTCACCAGCTGCCATCCTGAGAAATTCTCTTTTATCCCCATTCTCTGCTTTCTGCCAGACAGCTAAGCTTCTATCCATGCTCGCACCTGATTGAGTGTTTGTTGGAAGACAGCATTGAGATACTGGCTAGTGACAGATGGTCATAGACTAGAATGCAGTACCGAAAAACAGCCTCATAAGTGGATTTTCTGTTTTTGTTAGAGGTAGAAACTTCGCTTTGTGCTGTAGATGAATTCACTTCTTACAGGTTGAAAAGTAGATCCTGCTGACATTACAGGTTATGACCCGAGAACCTGCTCTCATTTCTTCTGTATAAATTCCACAGGAAGAGATTGTCTCTGCGTAAACCAACAGTTTTCCTTAGATAACATACGTATACACTCTTTGAAAACCTAAAGTAGCTCAAATAATAATGATTAGTTTATAAAAGTAGACCTGCTGACAAAGTGCACATAAAAGATACAAATTACACTGCCTTTCCCTAAAAGAGCAGTCAGTAAGATCAGCCTAAATTTTAGCTCTAGAGTCCTAATTACAGTTCAGTGACACTGCATGTTCAAGTTGTAATGTGCTCATTAATTCTCCTTTTTACTCCAACAACCTAATTATCAGCTTTTGGCCTCAGCTCATAATAAGAAGATACCAAGTGATGTTAAGAGCTGCTATGCAGAGACTGTCGAAGAAACAGACAGACAAAAATTGACTGTGACTTCATATATCAACTGTACACACAATGTTGACTTAGACTGGCGCAGCCGGTGAGGTTGTGAGCATAGTATTCAACTAGCTCTTCAGATAGGATTGGAAGACAGATAATGGAAATGAGAAGGGAATAAAGACATTAATTTAAAAATATAATTCAGAAATAGTGCTTAACACGTTTTTGTCAATTTATGTATCCAGTTGGGGTGAGGTATTTATAACAATAGCAGGCTATTGTTAAATAACTGCAGACTAGCTTTATATTTAGTAATGATTAACTTTAAATAAAAAAACATGATGCCTCAAACCTTCCATACGCTATAGGGTTATTCCTGTGGTAGCACAACCAATGGAGTATGTCTTTTCTTTTAATAACAAAATAAAATCAGAATATGTCTGTATCGTTTATAGCTCCATTGGTGGTTCTCTTGCATTTCAAATAGAATATCTTGGGTTCAAGTCACATAACAGAACCTCACTACAGGCATCAAAGCTGACATAGCCATGCACACATGAGCACCTACTGCACCATTTTTCAGATGAGGTGCTAAATCAGGCTTTAGTTTCCCTCTAAGGTTGAAAGAGAAGATTACACAACAGTATTTTGAAGAAGATTAAGGGAATTATTCCTGGTGTCCTGGTCAATACTTATCCCTCAATTAACATCCTAGAAGTTGACTATCTGGTCATCATTACATTGATCTTTGTGCACAAATTCACTGCTGTGTTTCTTATATTACAACAGTAACTAGACTTCAACAGCACTTCATTAGCTATAAAGCACCCCAGTACATACCATGGTCATGAAAGAAACTATATAAATCCAAGTGTATTTTTTCAATTGATGCTTTTTTGTTGATTTTTTTTCTGAGAGAATTTTGTACAGAAGATTTGACAGATGTTTACCAAATAGTAACTGCTGACTAAATCTGACCATCAATCTGATGCTGACCTGCTGTTGTTGAGAATGAAGCAAAGATTCTGCAAGACTTTGATAGAAGAGTTCTCTTGCTTACTCCCAGCACCATTCTGAATAAATGGCACCAGACACAAATTCATATGTAATATTTACAATAAACTTCTTTTAGTTTAATAAAATGCATTAATCAATGTTAATATTTATAATAAACTTGATATTTCAGTTATGCTCACTTTCAGTTTTAATGAAAGAATGAGATTTTCCTGATATGAGGAACACACCATCATATGGACTGTGATGTGATCCAACAGAAATAATCACTAAGGGTGAGTTAATCTCACAAGAGAAGATGGTTACCCTTTATTCGAATTAGCAACATCCAAAATGAAGCAGGTTATGGATTGAATGTGCGTTGGTATCTGATTATATGCAGAGACACATATTCCATTTATAATTCCTGTGCTGAGTCAGCCATGTAGTAAGTAATGCCATTAGTATATTGCTTCCTTGTGTTCAGATAAAGTTACAAATGATTAAGTCGACAAAGAGCCAGGTTACTCTTTGCATTTTTACTGTACAACAGCAGAACCTGCTTTCAGAGTACTGTGGATGTGACAGAATCCAACTTCATGTTGGCTGTACACCATTTCAAGATGGGGACAATGAAATTATCATTGATTCATGCAGTGCAGAAAGTGACCATTTAGCCTTTTGAGTCAGCATCGCCCCTCCAAAGAGCAATTCCAGATCTAGCACCTCATCCCTGTAACTATTAGGAATAGTCAACATGGCTTTGTGCATGGGAAATCAAATCTCACAAACTTGATTGAGTTTTTTGAAGAAGTAACAAAGGGGATTGATGAGGGCAGAGTGGTAGATGTGATCAACGTGGAATTCTGTAAGGCGTTCAACAAGGTTCCCCATGGGAGACTGGTTAGCAAGGTTAGATCTCACGAAATACAGAGAGAGCTCACCATTTAGATATAGAACTGGCTCAAGGATAGAAGAGGTTGGTGGTGGAGGGTTGTTTTTCAGACAGGAGGCCTGTGACCTTTGGAGTTGGATGTGAGCATAAGAGGCATAGTTAGTAAGTTTGCAGATGACACCAAAATTGGAGGTGTAGTGGACAGCAAAGAAGGTTACCTCCGATTACAACGGGATCTTGACCTAATGGGTCAATGGGCTGAGAAGTGGCAGATGGAGTTTAATTCAGATAAATGCAAAGTGCCGCATTTTGGGAAAGCAAATCTTAGCAGGATTTATACACTTAATGATCAGGTCTTTGGGGATGTTGCTGAACAAAGAGATCTTGGAGTGCAGGTTCATAGCTCCTTGAAAGTGGAGTCGCAGGTAGATAGGATAGTGAAGAAGGCGTTTGGTATGCTTTCCTTTATTGATCAGAGTATTAAGTACAAGAGTTGGGAGGTCATGTTGCGGCTGTACAGGACAATGGTTAGGCCACTGTTGGAATATTGCGTGCAATTCTGGTCTCCTTCCTATCATAAAGGCGTAGTGAAACTTGAAAGGATTCAGAAAAGATTTACAAGGATGTTGCCAGGGTTGGAGGATTTGAGCTATAGGGAGAGGCTGAACAGGCTGGGGCTGTTTTCCCTGAAGCGTCAGAGGCTGAGCGGTGACCTTATAGAGGTTTACAAAATCATGAGGGGCATGGACAGGATAAATAGACAAAGTATTTTCCTTGGGGTGGGGGAGTCCAGAACTAGAGGGCATAGGTTAAGGGTGAGAGGGGAAAGATATAAAAGCGATCTAAGGGGCAATTTGTTCATGCAGAAGGTGATACGTGTATGGAATGAGCTGCCAGAGGAAGTGGTGGAGGCTAGTACAATTGCAATATTTAAAAGGCATTTGGATGGGTATATGAATAGGAAGGGTTTGGAGGGATATGGGCCTTGTGCTGGCAGGTGGGACTAGATTGGGTTGGGATATCTGGTCAGCATGGACGGGTTGGATGAAAGGGTCTGTTTCCGTGCTGTACACCTCTATGACTCTACCATGGATAATCTACCTAGCCTGCATACTAAAGGGTAATTTACTGTGGTCAATCCACCCAACCTGGACATCTTTGGATTGTGGGAGGAAATTGGAGCACCCGGCAGAAACCCATGCAGACACAGAGAGGGCTCCACACAGTCAGTCAAACCCGAAAGCCCTACGCTGTGAGGTAGCAATGTTATCCACTCAGCCACTGTGCTGCCTGATTCCACATGCACCTGTGAAAATCTGTGAAAGGTTGGACAATTGAGTGTGTCCAAATATGACTGACAGTCTTATTTATCTTAGAGCACAGCTTTTTGCATTCAGCAGCATATTAGGAGTTTCTCTTCAGGGAGAAAGTGATGGTAGATACAAAGGGTAGCATTACCTTGTTGTCAGACCCACCATTTGTCTCTGAACTGCAGGTGTTTCTTTTTCACTCTGTTGATTTGATGGTATCTTCACCATTCCAAGTTGGATGAAACTGTCCCAAGAGCAAAATAATGAAGTTATACACCTGACTTCTGAATCACTTTAAGTATTGATAAATCCATCCCTCAGTTCAAAGGCAATAAGTTCAGCATAATGAGAAATCATTTATTCTTACCTATTCGTTTAAGCTTTAAGAGTAACCATATATTAGCAAAACAATATCCTAAGTCAGCAGGTTCGGCCACACTGAAAGCAAGGTTCAATGACACACACTGCTGTTAGAGCACTTACAAAATCATAGAATTTTACAGTACAGAAGGAGGCCTTTGATTCATAACCTCTGGACTGACTCCCACAAGAGCTACCCTCTACTCCTTTCCCCAGCTCTATCTCCGCAGCTCACTAACTTAATCATTTCCAAATATATATCCAGTTCCCTTTTGAAACCTCCGATGGAATTCACCTCCACCACTTTCCCAAGCAGTGCATTCCAAATCCTAACACTCTCTGATTAAAGATGTTTCTCCTCATTTCACCCCTATCTCTCTTGCTGACAAACTTAAAATTTGTGATCGCTGGATACTAACACACCAGTTAGTGGAACCAGAATGTCCTTCTTTACCCTGTCAAAATTGTTCATAATTTGAACACCTCAATAAAGACATCTCTTAATTCTCTCAGCTCCAAGGAGAATATGCCCAATCTCTCTAATCTTTCCTTGTATCTAAAATCCCCCGTTCTAGTATAATTCTCGTAAATCTACTTTGCTCTTTCCACAGGGTTCTAACATCCTTTCATAAATTAGGTGCCCTGAATTGAACACAATACTCTAAATGTGATATGACCAATGATTTGTAGAGATTCCTTGCTTTTTTACTATATGGCCCCTATTTATAAACCCAATTATGAGCCTTCTTAACAACTGTTTCAACTTGCCTGGCTACCTTCAGGGAATTATGTACTTGAACCCTAAGGACTCTCTGCTCCTGTACTCCTGTCACAACAGTACCATTGGACCAGTATTATCTCACCATGTTTCTTCCACCAAACTGTATTACCTCACATTTCTCTATATTGAAATTCATTTGCTAGGCGTCTGCCCATTTGGCCAACTTGATTATATTTAACGATCAGGATTTTCAGCAAAGTGATAATCATACTAGGATTCTGCCCCTGCTCATCAGTGCCCAGACACGGCTTCATATTCCTGCTGGTTTTCCAAGGCTGGCTGGGAATAAGAAGCATACAGTCCCTCAGGATACTGCATCACACTACTAGAACTTTGGGGGAGAGGTGAGGGAGCAAGGCATGCCCACCTTTTACACAAGAACTGCCATTTGGCAAATTTAAATATTCAGTGTGAATCTTTGTGAATGTATGAAGTGGGCAGGGTGGTAGGGTAGACAGTAGGTGATGTAAGTGGATAGCGTGTCAGATGGATCAGGTGGCAGGTGAGTGGGTGGCAGGCACGTTGTTACCCAGGAATTAGACTAGGGTTCTACGTGTAACATTTGCTGGCCAATTATCTGGGTAAGTAAGCCAGAACTGTATTTGTAGATCCTGAGGATTGGGCAATTTCCATGGAGCTCAGCATGTTGGGACTTCCAAGGGCTTCTGATGCACAACTTGGAACATAAGTCCAGTCTCCGGTGAGTCTGGACCTGCCTGATCCTTGCCATTATGTTGCATAGTTGTTGGAAAATAGACCAGGATGGCACAGTGCAGTTTATTGAGCCCAGAATATTGAAATTAACAGATTATTAATGAGGCCAAAATTGATCGTTGTTGTGATTGTCAGGAGGATTTGTTTTATCAAAGACATTTCTCAGTCATTTGCACTGACTTCAGAAAAAAGGAAACAAGTCCACTGCTTATGTTTTCAGTACCTTCTGAGAAATTGGATCACCCTGAGTGTCCAGACACCAGACTTGTCCTCTGGAGGCTATGCAGGCTTAGATATAGTCTAGGAACAGATCACCACTGAAAGGGTAACTTTAAATCCTTAAACATTTCTGTGGAGCTGGGAAAGCTAGAGTTTGTCTCCCCCATTCATGGCTCTCCTGATAGCCGCTGATGAACCATGAAATTCCTTTCCTCTTACTGTCTTACCCTTCACCACCAGAAATACATTAAAAGCAAAATACTGTGGAAACTGGAAATCTGAAGCAAACACAGAAAGTGCTGGGGAAACTCAGCAGGTCTGGCAGCATATTTCGACAGAGAAACACAGTTAAAATTTCAAACCCAAATTTACTGTCTGAAGAAGAGCTGTATTTAATTTGAAATGTTAGCTGTGTTTCTCTCACCACAGATGCTGCCAGATCACCAGAAAGAAATTGGTTATTTAGTGTGGAGGATGCAGTCAATTCCACCTTTATTACTAATCCCGTGTTGCTCTGAGAAGGTGTTCCTGGACCTTGAGCTACTGAAGCCTTGCTTCAGTATCAATGTGCAATTAAGCATCAGTGAAGGAGTGATAATAGGTGCAGGAGTAGGCCATTCAGCCCTTCGAGCCTGTACCGCCATTCAATATAATCATGGCTGATCATTCCTAATCAGTATCCTGTTCCTGCCTTATCTCCATAACCCTTGATTCCACTATCCTTGAGAGCTCTATCCAACTCTTTCTTAAATGAATCCAGAGACTGGGCCTCCACTCCCCTCTGGGGCAGAGCATTCCACACAGCCACCACTCTCTGGGTGAAGAAGCTTCTCCTCATCTCTGTCCTAAATGGCCTACCCCTTATTTTTAAGCTGTGTCCTCTGGTTAACCTTGCTTGGTTAAGACCACCGGCATCAACAGGAATCAACTGAATAGTGTGTTAATGATAGTGGTCAAATCGCGTCCATCATGATGATGGTCTCCATTGCATGCTTGGGCTGCACGGTGGCTCAGTGGTTAGCACTGCTGCCTCAGAGCACCAGGATCCCAAGTTCGATTCCACCCTCGGGTGACTGTGTGGAGTTGGCACATTCTCCCTGTGTCTGCGTGGGTTTCCTCCAGGTGCTCCAGTTTCCTCTCACAATCCAGGTTATGTGAATTGGCCATGGGAAATTGCCTATAGGGTACAGGGATGTGTAGGTTAGGTGCATTAGTCAGGGGAAAGGTAGAGCAATAGGGTAGGGGAAATGTGTCTGGGTGGGATACTCTTCTGGTGTGGACTTGTTGGGCCAAGTAACCTGTTTCCGCACTGTAGGGACTCTATGATCACAGGTCTGATGGTCCCAGCACGGATCTCTGCGGTACCCCGCTGGTCACTGCCTGCCATTCCGAAATGGAGCCGTTTATCACTACCTTTTGTTTCCTATTAGCCAACCAATTTTCAATCCAATCTAGTACTTTGCTCCCAATACGATGCGCCCTAGTTTTACTCACTAACTTCCTGTGTGGGACTTTATCAAAAGCTTTTTGAACGTCCAGGTACACTACATCTACTGGATTTCCCTCGTCCAACTTCATGGTTACATCCTCAAAAAATTCAAGAAGATTAGTCAAGCATGATTTCTCCTTCATAAATCCATGCTGACTCTGTTCTATCCTGTTACTACTATCCAGATGTGTCGTAATTTCATCCTTTATAATAGACTCCAGCATCTTTCGCACCACTGAGGTCAGACTAACTGGTCTATAATTTCCTGCTTTCTCTCGCCTACCTTTCTTAAAAAGTGGTATAACATTAGCCACCCTCCAATCCTCAAGAACCGACCCTGAATCTATCGAACTCTGGAAAATAATCACCAACGCATCCACGATTTCCCGAGCCACCTCCTTCAGTACCCTGGGATGCAGACCATCAGGCCCTGGAGACTTATCAACCTTCAGACCTAACAGTCTCTCCGACACCAAATCCTGGCAAATATAAATTCCCTTAAGTTCAGGTCCTTCAGCCACTGTTACCTCAGGGGGATTGTTTGTGTCTTCCCCAGTGAACACAGATCTGAAGTACCCATTAATTCCTCTGCTATTTCTTTGTTCCTAGTAATATATTCCCCTGTTTCTGTCTTCAAGGGCCAAATTTTTGTCCTAACTATTTTTATGCCTTGCACATACTTAAAGAAGCTTTTACTATCCCTCCTTAATATTCTTGGCCAGTTTACCTTCGTACCTCATTTTTCCTCTGCGTATTTCCTTCTTAGTAATCCTCTGTTGCTCTTTAAAAGCTTCCCAATCCTCAGTTTTCCCACTTATGTTACATATCTAAGTCAGGAGGTGATGATCCTTGCATAATATGGCTGCTGTTACGCTTCTAAGTAGTAGAAGTCGCAGAGATGGAAGATATTGTCAGTCTACGCTTTCTATTATACATTATCTTGGTTGCTGACTGTCTCAAAGCAGGTTTACATGATTAGACGGGCAAAGGCAACATGTGATAGAAATACCGTCACCATCAAATTGCCCTTCCAGGTCCTACCTCATCTTACTTTGGCAGGATATTGCCATTATGTCACTCCCATTGTTTCAAAATCATGATGTGTCTCCACAACAGTGTTGGGAGAGGACCATCACTTCACACACTGTAGTGGTTCAAGACCATCCATTACCTTGTCATCTCTGCGGAAGCCAAGTCATTAAGCATATTTAAGACAGATAGGTTCTTGGTTGATAAGGGGATCAAAGATTATGGGAAAAGGCAGGAAAATGGGGTTAAGAAACATATCAGCCATGATCAAATGGCGGAGCAGACTCAGTATGTGAAATGGCCTAATTTGCTCTTATATCCTATGACCTTAAATCAACCAAGAGATGCTGGCCTCCCAGTGCTGGCACATCAAAAGAGTGGGTTGAAAAAAAAATGCAACTCCTTTGATCTAATTCAGTCACTTTTGAAATTTGACTTTTCTTTCCCTCTTAAGTCATCTATATTTTACACCTTTGTGGGAGAGTGACACCCTTTTTAAAATTACTCCCTTATCCCACGTCCTGCAATGTTGAGATAAGAGTTTTCATTTGTATAAACAAAATCATATTCTTCTGTCCTGTGACCCACAGGACATCAGCAATGAACGTCGAAGCACCTCTAATTTTGAGGGTGTGGCTGTAAATGAAGGAGGAATGAATGGTCTGCTTTGGGCTTAAAGGAGTTAATCATCTGGAAACAAAAACAACCAGTAAGAACAAAAATCTTGCAGCACAGTAGCTGGAGAGGACTTGGGGAGGGGTGGGGAAGAGGTTTACAACTTCATAGCTACAGGTGATTATTAGGCTAGCAAAATTAGAAGTGCCCTCTGAGGATTAATTTGTCATGAGAAAGCAGACAACTCTCATTCAGAATTAAAAACCTGAAGCTGACTTGCGCCTCAGAAGCTGGGGGAGTGAGGAGGCAGACAGGGAGTGCTAGTTAACAGCTGATTGGTTGCCAATTAGGACAGAAGTCTAATCAGAGCGGAGGCCCTTGTGCTTAGCCACCCCCCTCAGAATGTCGATTGGTTGCTGGAAACTGACAAAAATGCACACAGACTGGATGCAGGCTATACGCCACTTCAAAGCAGCAGTTGAAGAGAAAACCACAGACAACACTTCCCACTGAAGTCAGCCAAGCTGTATACGAGTAAAAGCAGCAATCATGGTTATGGGATCCTCAATCGATGGAATAAGACAACCTTACTGCATCAATTAAACGCCAGGTCATTTTGTTTGGGGGGTAAGTAATGGAATAAAATCTGTTTAGTTTCTGCTGGTGCTGATTGCTGAAACCAGATAACTTTCCTGTTCGTTATTGAGTTTGTGGCAAGACCCTGTCTCTTTGAACCATTTTATTAGGTTTTCAGTCATTTAAGGTCTTTAAAATTAACAGAACTTTTGAATAAGGTTGTGTTTTTGCTTGAGATCCTCTACAGTTTTCGGTGCTTGGGTGAGTCAAATATTGGGTGAATCGATGGAAAGAATCATTATGCCATTATATATTCACTGATCCTTATAGTAATTATACAGTTTTGCCTTAATTGCTCAGCCACTACAATGATATTGCAAGACCTGTTTATTTGTTTCATGGAGTAAGTTATTTGATCATTGGTTGATTGGATATTAAGAGTGAAGGGGTGAGCATGGCACAGGGATCATAAGTATTTGTGAATCGGACGTTCTTGTGGTTCTTCTCACACTGGAAGCAATGGCGTGCGACCCAAGTATAGAACTGCTGCATAGAGCAAAATGCACAGTTGGTGCTTTTGTAGATTACTCAAAGGCATTGTCTGTCATGCTTATTTTTGAGACAAATTCTGTAATGCCAGTGGGTTATGTGTGCAGGTGCAGAATATATCTTCTGGTGTAAATTATCTTGGTCCAGCTTCCTGTCATATTCCACTGCAGTGCCTTTGAGTTCTGCTGTTCTTGATCAGGGTTTAAGATCAGCTTTAAAAATGAGTGTTGTTTGTTAATATTCTCTTTCAAGATGTTGAATCGGTGTTTATGGCAAAGAAATACAAATGATATAGTTGCTAGCCTGTGAAGCATACTTAACATTTTGATGGCTAGCATGCTGCCTGAAGCATTGTGGCTTTTTGTGGGGCTCCTTATCCAACGAGTGGGTAACTGTCTGTCTGTAAATGTACAAGCCCTTCTCAAATTCTGAGAAGCCCAATGCAGTGGTATAGAGCCATAAGAAATACCCTGACTAATGCTGTAGACCTGTCTGGAATTGACTTGCCTGTATATCCAACATGCAACCAGGCTATTTGGTCCAACAGATGAATCCTGTTGCTTAAGGGTTTGTATGAGCCTTTTCCCATCTTTATTCATTTAATCAGACTTTTTTTTGTGATTTTGTTTGTGGCCTCCCTTGCACATGAAAGCATCTCTATGTTAATCCTAAAAAATCCTTTTATAACCTTCAAACCGTTATTAGGTCATGTCTCTCCTCTCCCTTTCTAGAGAAAACAGCCTGTGCCAATTTAACCATGCAGGTTTACACGAAGAATGTATAGTCTGATGACAGTAACACACTGCAACCTATTACAGGTTCAAAATGAAGGATATCAGGTTGAAATTGATAGTTTGTTGATCATTTGCATTTAACTGGTTCAAATAAATCCAGAGGTATAATGCTGAGAGATTTGTATTAGCAATAGAAATTGTTCGAAACTATCATCATGTCAGATGGCACCATTGGGGAGTGAAACAGAGTTAAACTTTTCATTGAGCATGGATCTCTATTTAGAGTTAAGAGTGTGGTGCTGGAAAAGCACAGCAGGTCAGTCAGCATCTGAGAAGCAGGACAATCGATGTTTCGCGTAAAAGCCCTTCATCAGGATTCCTGCTCCTCAGATGCTGCCTGACCTGCTATGCTTTTCCAGCACCACACTCTCGACTCTATTCTCCACCATCTGCAGTCCTCACTTTCACCTATGGTATTTAATCCAGTCTGCTTATTGATTGTACACTATAGTCAATACTCAATGGGTGTACTTGGTCACTTCTTTGTTCACTGAGCCAAGAGTGGAGAAACTAAGGTGATACCTCTGTTGGCAATCAGCAAAAGGACCTGTTGAAATAAACAAACTTGCTTCAGTCTGCCTCAGATGCTGAACAACCATGTGGCATATCTCAGATACAGGTCTTTCTGTCACAAAACAATATTTAAGTTCATAGAATTCATACAGTACAGAAACAGACCCCTCTGTCCAACCTATCTACACCGACCAGACATCCCAATCTGATCTAGTTTCATTTGCTAGCATTTGGCCCATATCTGTCTCAACCCTTCCTATTCATATACCCACCCAGATGCCTTTTAAATGTTGTAATTATACCAGCCTCCACCACTTCCTCTGATAGCTCATTCCATACATGCACCATCGTCTGCACGAAGATGTTGCCCCTTTGGTCCCTTTCATATATTTCTCCTCTCACCTTAAACCAATGCTGAAGAGATTTGGATTCCTCCAAAAGACCATGGCTATTCACCCTATCCATGCCCCTCATGATTTTATAAACCTTCATAAGTCACTCCTTCAGCCTCCAGGGACTGACTGTGTGGAGTTTGCACATTCTCCCCGTGTCTGTGTGGGTTTCCTCCAGGTACTTCAGTTTCCTCCCACAGTCCAAAAAAAAAGTGCAGGTTAGGTGAATTGGCCATGTTAAATTGCCCGTAGTGTTCGGGGCAGGGGTAAATGTAAGGGAATGGGTCTGGGTGGATTGCGCTTTGGCAGGTCGGTGTGCACTCGTTGGGCCGAAGGTCCTGTTTCCATGCTGTAAGTAATCTAATCTAAAATAGCCCCAGTCTATTCAGCCCCTCCCTAGAACTCAAAACTTCCAGTCCAGGCAACATCCTTGTAAATCTTTTCTGTACCCTTTCAGGTGTAACAACAGTCTTTCTATAGAAGGGTGACAAAAATTGCATGCAGTATTGTAAAAGTGGCCTCACAAACATCCTGTACAGCCACGACATGACGTCCCAACTCCTATTCTGACCAATGAAGGCAAGCGTGCCAAACACATTCAAAATGACTAAGTCGGGATATTGTCCTGTTTAGTACATCCTATTAATGTATTAACTTTTTGGAAAGTTTAGTTGAAAATCATTTCTGATCTTATTTTAAAGATACCTAATTCTTTATATATTCAGAAAAGCTGTAGATATTGAGACATATAAGATAATCAGAGGGTTAGATAGGGTGGACAAGTGAGAGCCCTTTTTCTCAGATGGTGATGGCTAGCACAAGGGGGCATAGCTTTAAATTGAGGGGTGACAGATATAGGACAGACGTCAGAGGTAGTTTCTTTACTCAGAGTAGCAGGGGTAGTCAAACGCACTGCCTGCAGCAGTAGTAGATTTGCCAACTTTAAGGGCATTTAAATGGTCATTGGATAGTCATTTGGACGAAAATGAAATTGTGTAGGTTAGATGGGCTTCAGATTGGCTTCACAGATCAGCGCAACATTGAGGGCCGAAGGGCCTGTTCTGCGCTGTATTGTTCCATGTTCAATCTGATTATACCTGATATTTAGAAACACCTGATGAGATTTTCACATGATCCTTGGCTTTGTGTTTTATAAGTTTTGTTTTAAATGTTGGGATGTCCCATAATGTCATTAACCCAGCAAATGAACACACAATGGTGATACTCTCTGAAGTGAGCATTTCTGGAGGGGTTTATTCAAACCCACTTTATAAATCATAGCATTATAAATGTGTGAGCATTCCACTGGGTGCGATTAAGCGAATGTTCAGCTGTTGAGGTGTAGAGGTCAGTGATACGTGCTGACCACAGCACCTTTTTACGAGCCATTACCTTCGCAGATCTAGTACCTTTGTTGGGCACTTGACTTTTTTAAAGTTTGTGATGTATAATCAGGATCAGAGTAGAAAACATCTGAAAGGAAAGGCGTTGGGGGGGAGGGGGGCGTTCTTTTTGTGCCTGCAAAAGAGCCCTGCTTGACAGCTGCTGCATACATTAGCATTGTGTCTTAATCAGAACCCTGGCTAATCGCACTTTGGGGCTAGGGGGGCAGGGGCAAGGTGTATGAAACACTTATCAGGAACGATACATTTCACACTGGGCGGCAGCACAGTGAACAGTCAGTGTTGAGCTGGCTATCTAGGAAAGGGTTAATGCTGAGCCAAGTTTAAATTGCTTTGCTTTGTGAGAAGCCTTGAGGGGTCATGTTATATATTCAGCTCTTTTTTTTAAAAAAAAATCTACTGTTTTTTTCTTACGCTGCAGAGTCTTCAGAGTCAAACTGTTCTGTAGCACTGGTTTATGGCCTTGAGAATTGAATGTTCACAGCTTATTCTGCCTTCTGCTTTGTTTGAAATTCAGCACTTGGGAGGTTAATGGATTTGTTTCACTTTCTCCTGTCTCCTCCTTTTAAAACTTTCCCTGGTCCCTGCCTTCTGAGCAAATTTTTAGTCACTCATCCTTATGACTCCTCTTTGGTTTGTGTCAACATCTATCCGAATGCCATGCAGCAAAGTGATGCTTTACCACATTAAAAGAGCTATATAAATGTAAGTTATGATTTGGAAATGCCGGTGTTGGACTGGGTGTACAAAGTTTAAAAATCACACAACACCAGGTTATCGTGCAACAGGTTTATTTGGAAGCACTAGCTCCTGGAGCCCTGCTCCTTCATCAGGTGGTTGTGGAGGACACAATTGTAAGACACAGAATTTATAGAAATTGTAAGTTGTTTGTTATTTTGTTGATGGCAGTTCATTGTCCAATGGGTGTCTCCTGCTCCTGTTTTCTCTGTGCAGACTAATCTTTCAACTGAACCACCCCACCCTGCCCAAAACCCCTCTGCTGTTTAGTCTCACGCTGCATTCAGACAAGCCTTCAAAAAAAAACACCCTTAACCTATTTTCACCTCTCCCAACCAACTTTTCCATTACCTTTTCTTGTCCTTCCTGTTCCATGTACAGTGCCCTTCTCTTTGCCTGTTCAAATTGCACTGAGACATCTTGTTGCACTCAAATGAGCATGAGAATTTAAGTTACCATAATAAGCCTTCTACTGTTAAAGATTACAGTAAAGGTACAGTATGGAATACTGCAATTTAAACACTTTCAGCTGAAGAAATCGGCAATTTCCTTTTATTTAAAGTTAAGCAAATAACCCTGTGCCTTTACTGCACAGAAACTCTTGACTCATTTATTTTCAATTTATGGAGCACCTTGCACTGGAGTGATAAATATTAAACTCAGCAACCCGTGAGGAAGACTGATCCCATATAAATCAAACAACTGGCTTTGTTTTATGAAATGATGGCATATAATATGCAAATTTATACTGAACCATTGCACAGCAGTAGTGGAAATTAAATGGGGTTTGCTCTCCTGATACACAAGAGGTGAATAGTCCCATCGTCAGTAGCTAATTACTTCTACTTGAAGAGCTAATGTAACAGAAGGAGCCAGATTGCTGATCATGGAAGCCCTCGAGGCTTTGGTAGCTTTCAAATTCCCCAGTGACATGATTTCAAACCGAGGCCGCTTTTCTTAGGATCTGATCTTTTGTATGAACAACCAACTAAATGTAAGTTTCAGAACAAATACAACTGGGTTTTCTGTTGCTTTGGCTTGGCATATAAATGGGAAACCATTCTTAGGATTTATCTGCGCATGTTGTCAATTACTCGAGCAAAGATAATATTTATTTAGAAGTGCAACAACACGTGTATTTTGAACGACTTTAAATGTTCTATCAGTATGCTTATAGTTCATAGTAGTGGATTGCAGTTCATAAGGCATCTGAACAGATGTAGGTCATTCAGCCCATGATTCAATGAGTTCATGGTTGATCTGCTAGTCCTCAACTGAACTTTCCTACCTTTTCCTCATAACCCTTGATTCATTTACTGTTTATCTCAGCCTTGAATACACGTAATATTCCAGCCTCAGCTTCTGCTGTAGTAAAGAACTCAACAGATTCACTACCCTCCGAATAAATTCCTCTTCATCTCTATATTAAATGGGCAACTCATTATTCTGAGATTAGGCCTCTAGTCCTAGATCTCTGACAAGGGAAAGCGACTTTTCCCCATTTTAACCTTTCATGTGCCCTAAGAACTTGTATATGTTTTGATAAGCTTCTCATTTTTCTAAACTCCAATGAGTACAGGTCTATCCTACTGTGCATATGGAAACCCCTCCTTACAGTCCGTGGACTACGGTCAACAAATTGCAACAGTGAGATTGGTTCTGCCAAACCAGACAATCAGTATCTATGCGTATTCTTCTTATGAGCAGTGATCCTACTCCCTTTTGCCCATTTTCTTTTCATATTCCTTTATTCCCCTTTTCTTCGTCTGTTTATGCTGCATCGGATTCTGCAATAGGTAGCACAGACCTGCCTCAATATAAAGGACCCTGTCATTCCAATGTTTCCTCTCAGAAGGCAAGTATGAGATCAAGTTGCCTCACCACCTCTGGTGGCATTATGAAAACAGATACAATGGCAGGTGATTTCTGCAGTGTGCTGTTCACCATAAACAGACGTCAGAAGCCATGTGGAGTTGAAAGAAAATTCACATTTAACTAATAACAGATATTACTTTGCTGAAAAGGTGATACAGAAAACCAAATCACATTCATGAACCCTGTTTAAAGATATTAAATGCCTTAAAGTAGCCAATCTATTCGGAAAACAAGGAAGTTTTTCCTCAGTAAGCACATCCTCGAATAGCCTCTTAAAACAGGCATTCAAAATGTGAACTTATCACCCCTGCTACAGTACATGCTTTTAGACTTTTTGAAGCTCAGCCAATCATTTACAATGGCCAGCTGTAATAACAACTTCTGGGATTTGTCAACAGTGGAGTCTATTGAAACTCTAGCAAGTGATACTAATGGTTTTTCCAAAGCTATAACTGATACCTGTCAATTAATGGACTTGAACTTTTTTTAACTCAAATTGGCAGCTGCAACCTAACTTTTTAAAATTTTAAATGGCTGGGGATTTAAATGCTTTGATGTGTCCACCATAAATTTGTAACCCCCACAGTGTGAATATTCTTGGAAGTGGAAATTTGATCTGTTTAAACTCAGCACTCATTTCAAATTGCTAAGCACATTTTTGTTGCAAACTTATGGTTTCACGTTTCATCCCTTTTCTCTTCCACTACTAAAACTTTTATCTGCATGACATTTTTAAAGATTGCTGGAATTATCTGAATCCACAAAAATCTAACCCGTTGCCTCTGTGTTAATGATTCTGAACCCTTTTCACTAAGCCTAGCCTGCTCCCTGTCCTAAATCACTTTCATTGCATTTAATATTTAAGTTCCTTTGTCCTGCACCAGCTGGACTTCAGAATAAAGACAATATATTTGAATTATAGTCAGTGAACTTTTATGCTATCAGAGAAACTTTATCATTCTTTCAACCTCTCATATCATAACTAAATGCTCATAATCCAATGACCAGATATTATTTTAATGTGCTTGTGAGCTGTTCTACTTTTTAAAGATATATCACTTTGATTCTTATCCAAGCCATCTGGTTTGAGGTGTAAGTTTGTCCTTTTAATTCTTCATTTGAATCAATAGAGTGGGACGTCAGAAATCCTATATTAATGTTTAGCCCGAAAGTAGTCCATTCCTTTTAGCTGAGTTGGACTAAAATCAGGGCTGTCATTTGAGAATGCAAAATAAGTTTAATAAAGTGATTTCTGTCAAGAAAGAAGGAATATAGCCTTTCACAGCTTCCCAAAGCATTTTGCAGCCAATTAAGTATCTTTTGAAGTGTAGCCATGGTTGTAATGGATATTATTGCAAGTTGTAAATAAAAAATTAATAAATCAAAAGTTTTATGAATGCAATGTTTCATTTATAATAAATTACTTGTATCAAAAGTCTTATAAGGCTCTTTAATCTCTGCAGCAGAACTAAATCTTTCTACCCCCTGTTCTAAAGCATCTTGGTGCTTTCTGTCTGTGTGAAATGTGCTGTAGATCCTTGTGCTTCTTATGTGGCCAATATCCTTCATGGAGAGTGTCACTTTGCATAAATCCATGATTTGTGTATGAAATTTCTAATACCCACTAAATCAAACTGGCTCTCTTCTCATTGGAATTTCTAGTAGCTCGATGCTCATTCAGTGTTGATGCTGTACCCTCTTGAATGAATGCATTTATTGTTTTAATGTATTGTGGGGCTTTACTTAAGGTAGTTGTACTAGCTCGTGTAATATGCATTTACGTTATTGACCATATTAAAAAGTAAAACGCATTAAATTTTAAAATTTAAAGCAATATCCACGTATGGAACAAATTGAATTCATTTACTTTTTTCTTTAAATGCTAAACTTACTGTTACTTAGGAAGGAAGTAATTAGATAAGAATGGGAAAATATGCAGTCATGATATGTCACCTATTTTTATATGATTGTAAGATCTTCCAATAGCTTTTGTGATTTCTAATAATCCATCATTAACTTAGACAATAACAATGATTTGTCAACAAAGTTTGTGACCAGGAAATCAAAAAGCTCAGTTATTGGACCAGTCATATACTGAGATATACTCATTGTCTTGTATGGTTCCCACTTTAGAGGTTGCTTGGCTATCTTCTCAAATGGTGCAACCATATAAGTTGGAGTATGGTGCAAATTTACCCGGGAGAACAGATTGATTAGGAAGAAAACACGTTAACTTGTTCAAGAATCGCTTAAATATCTTTTGCATTAAGGACTGGAGTAGCCAGGCCTGTGTAGATGGGCAAATGTTTTATTTGGGCAAGCAACTCCATAGGATCATTGTCATTTTGAAATTTTGATCTGTAAGCTTAAGGTTTATGAGGAGGAGCTTGAAGGATTGGCTGAATTTATATCCAGCAGGACTGATGTGCAAAGACCATGCTGTTTTTTTCAAAAGCACTACTTTCAAGCATCAACCAGTGAGTTCTCGCATTGAAGCTTCCATGTGAAGATCTCACAACTTTTGCACTGCATGTTTAATGGGATTAACACAGCAATTCAATTGAAATTACAGCTGAGGTGTCTTCCAGCCAGTGACGCAGAACTCAACTGCCTTTTACAAGATGAGCCAGGTTCCATTATCTATTTTGCGCATTGTAATTTTTCATGTAGAAACAATGGAGACCAATTTTCATAGAATGCCCAGTCGAAAAATCTAGTGAGATATTCAAATCATTAACATGGTCAGGCTTAATTTAGTTCAGTGGCTGATCCGCCTTCCAGCATTCAAAAAGGACTGGAAGGCTGCCCACCAATTATTGACAAAAGTCAGGGAAGGGTTAAACTGTAGGGTGTCAGTGGAATGTGAAGGAGCAATTTGAGGCTATGATCTTACAGTCATTAATTCTGCAATTTGTGTATAGTTCACTTGGAGGTATGGAGGAAATGATTGGGAATTTATTCGGGCAAGGAAAAAGGAAGAAAATATAGAGAATGGCACCCTGAGCCACGTTTGTGCTTTTTGTACCTCAGCTCTAACATGATTTCAGCAGAGTTATGGGAACAGTACTTTAATATCCAGAGAGAGGGTAAACTGTTTTTAAATACATTTTATGGGCTTGCTATGAATTGGTCAAAAGTAGTTGTTGTGATTGTAACGAGATCAGTCACATGGACCTCATGGAATATGAATTCCCTGATTGAACCAGGTTCAAACCCCAGTCAGGGAGCCCTGGCTGAGAGAACCTCTGCTCCTCATGTTTATATCTGTTCACACACAGCTGGCTCTGAAGAAGCCAGACCAGTGTCAAGTACAATGCACATGTAAATAAAGGATGACTTGATGATGGGATACTGGCCTCTGTGGAGTTATTTCTGTAGTATGGAATCTGGAGCTTAGCTGCAAAATTGATTGCTCTTTTTAAGACTTCAACTCAGGTACATCAGCATATTTACAAACAATTATAAGAGATTAGTAATTTGTTCATCAAATGTAGCAACATATCACAATCCAGGATGAAATGCTCAACTTTCTTCTTATGATTGCTTTGTCTTATTAATAAAGTATAACCTACAGTCACAGATTTTCTAACTTATTAATTTAAGCACATTCGGTACTTCAGTGCGGCTAGAGGAGTAAAATTTCCCTAACTTGCCAGAAGACAATGTAATCATTATTTCTTGTTTTTTCTCTCTCTCTCTCCCTCTCTCTTTGTCCTATTTGACTGTCTTGCTTGATGATTTATTATCCTGTGATGCTTTATTATCCTGTATCTCTCAGTTCACCCATTCTGGATGTAGGTTTGCTCGCTGAGCTGGAAGATTCATTTTTAGACATTTCATCACCATACTAGGTGACATCTTCAGTGAGCCTCTGGACGAAGCACTGCTGATGATTTCTGCTTTCTATTTATGTTTGGGTTTCTTTGGTTGGTAATGCCATTTCCTGTCATTATGTCATTTCCTATAGTGATGTCATTTTCTGTTCTTTTTGTCAGGGGGTAGTAAATGGGGTCCAAGTCACTAGAAAGCAGGAATCATCATCAGTGCTTTGTCTGGAGGCTCATCTGAAGAAACATCTGAAAATGAATCTTCCAGCTCCGTGAGCAAACCTACATCCGGAACCTCAACTTGAGCTACAAATCTTCTCAAAACCCGCTTCATCTGTTCTAAAAGTTCCTTCATCTCCATTCGCTGTTTCCTCATCTTTTTGAGCAGAGGAGCTGGGAAATGATAGTAAGAGAAAGGTAAACCCCATTTCTAAGCACAAAGACATGTGAATACAACCAAAAGTACAAGATAATCAACTTACACGTAGTTTAAATCTAAATCTGCAATTTTTTTGCGATTCCTTCATTTATTACTGTTAATAGCCTGGAGTGGAGTCAGTTTCTGGAGATTTGGTTTTATTAAATCTCATTATTTTCTATACCCCTTTTTTTTTTGAAAAACATATATTAAAACCACCAAATCCCTCCCCTAGGCTTATTTTTGGGTTCCCTTTTTATTCCTCTGCTGTGAACAGAGGCGCAAATTATTCATTTAATAATTCTGCCATTTTGCTATTGTCCTTTTAATCTATTCTGTGTTAATCACTTAATCTTTGTTTTACCACTCACTCTTTTAAATAAATGGAAGTTTTGACATTAATTGATGTTTAGGTACCGTTTTTGATATCTTTGTGTCTGGTCATGATGTCCTTTTTTCTTCAATGGATTGCAAACCTATAGTAGTACACTTTTTAATCTTGACAGAGTCAACATTTGCAATCAATAACAATGAATCATATTCAGCTTTAAGCTTGGGACCCAAGGCTGTGAAAATTAGATTTATTAGATTTGTCTGCTTGAACTGACTAAGGTTGAAGAATGAGCCTTGAGTCCAGATGTCCATGGAACTGGGAAGATATTTTGGATGTAAAAGTGCAGACATGGTTCACACACTCAAACACAGTGGGGCATTTGAACTTGGTGCTGATTTCAAACAAACCCAATTTTGGTTGCTGCATGGTCTTAACTGGCAGTGTAGGAGTCACCCATGTCTGGATTAGACTGAAGCACTCTCGAAGAGCAATTAAGGTCTATTTAATCACGATGTTTTAGAAATTACCCTGCCCACTCTTTTTACATTGTTTGAAACAAACTGGCCATACCAATTAGTAATGAGTAAAACAGTCCACTGATGGGCATTACCCAAAGAGATATTTATTATTAATGCTTTGCTGAGTTTCAAGAGCTACAATCATCTCAGGAAGTTGTTATGAGCTCATAGTTGATTGATCACTTAAATAATCTGTTAGAGAATTAGGGGTATGAATAGAAGCTTTTGTTTGAAATTAACCAAATCAGGAGATTTAAAAGCTTGGATGAGAATGCCTTCACAAAGTTATTTTTTCACAATTAATCAATGTTTCCTCTAGTTTCTTTGAGTGGAGGCCAATGCATTGACATGTCAATCGGTATACAGCAAATTTGAGTGGCCGTGTCCCTCAGATGGAATGTTGTTGTTAAGTCTGTGTAATAGGAGTTGTACAACATGTTTCAAGGTGTATTTTATGCATCTCCACGTGGCTACTGTGAGGAAATTAGAAAGCCACAAGGGATCAGTTCCATGTTTTACTTCTCCTTCAAGGGACTCGAGGGTTAAACGTTCCACTGCCAATAAGACTCACTGCAGCATCAATTGGAAGCCTATCCTCTTACAATATTGACAGAATATCTGAGTAGGGGGGCGACTGACTGTATCCCAGAAGAGGAGCCTAGTGGAGCCGCACATGTGAATTCCCCTGTAGCTTCAGACAGAGGTATTTGACCTTCCCAGACAAGACCAACAGCCTTGGCCACAACCCTGTTAAACTGCTTCCTGCTCCTATTATCTTTCTTCCCCTCCATATTAGCATAGAAATGTGAATCCTACATTTAGAGCAGGCAAAACCCATCTGCCTTAATCTCTTCCCATCAACATATAATCATGAAAAATATTAGAATCAGTTCCTGTAATCCATTCACACATTATCACAGGACATTGACATTCATCAGGTTTTGTAAATTCATAATTTTTTACTTTAAACTGTGTAATGATAATCAACCATGTAGCTGATAAACTTTTTTTGTTTATTCCCTATTAAAAATATTATTGTCTTTGTGTGTAAAGCCAAGATTCGTGGAGAAGTGTCACCACAAGTAGACACACGACTACTTTTGGGGACATTGAGAATCTCTCACCGGCTGTCCGATAATAAAGCATCTGCTGTTGTACAGAAACTTGTCCAGATTTGTGGAACAAAATATACATCACCAACTGAGGCCTGGCCAGGCAGTATACTCAGTTCATACCTATTTAAAGACATGGATGGTCTAAGGGCTATCAGGATACTTGAATTGGCATTGTGTTGATATAGGGGTAAGAAAAGCCATGGAGGATGTGTTGAGGGCATGAGTTGGCTTGAATTGGCATTGAATATGTTTAGAGGCTAGAGGACCATAAGTTGGCATAGAGGACATGAGGGTGTCAGCATGGCATGTGAGGGGGTGGGGGGTGGAGAGGAGGTTGGGTGGTTGCGGGTTGAGGGGAGTATAATATGACAGATGACGGACTGAAATCTTCTAAAGCAAATTCTTTTTAAGACATTGCAATGGGCTCTTCAATCAGCCTGCCTTAGTTTGGCTCATTTCATCATTCCTGCTCCTGCCTCCTTCCTCTTGACAAACACACGGACCTGAGTAAGAGGGTAACCTTGGAAGTGATTAGTGTTTTGCCATTCCTCCACAACAATCCTGTTCATGACTCTGACAATGCCTCTTTCCCTGCTCTCCAATAGGAAGCCTTGGCTGCAATAGCAGAAAAGGGGAAGGATATACTTTAATTACAATTGGTGGTGACTGATATGATAATACTGCTGACTGGAGAACCTGGGCATCGAATTGTTAGCAAATGATCAGCACATGAACGGTTCTAGTACGTACACTCAATACCCATACACTCATATTGCATATGTATGAAAAGCAATGTTGAAATTAAAAAAGAGAGAAGCTTTATTTGTTAGTGAGAAAAAGTGAATTAAGATCATCTTCCAGAGAGGCTTTAGTAACTTAGTGCAGTTGTTGCTTAACTGGTTAGTATTTTCTAAGTTGTGGTATGGACCAGACCAAACCCCCTCAAATTATATTAAGTACACAGCCTGGACCCTAACTTTTTCTTATTTTAAAGGCAAGTGCCATATGTTGAGTTCTGGATGTAATTTGATTAGTCAAACTACCAGATTTGAAGCAAATACAATTTATTCATACCCTATAGTTAAAATATAACAAAGAAGAAATTGGATAAACTTAATTCTACTGGAACACTTAACAGAATAATAGATTATTTAACTTCTAAACAGTAACTGTTCCAATATGTTCCATAAACACACCCTTGGTGAAGGCAAATTCAGTAAAATAGATTTTGTCGTACATGCAATTCTCCAGTTCAGAATGAAAAAAAACTTAGAGAAATCCTGAGAGACAGTAGCAGGGACAGATGAACTGCAGCTTCCAAATCCAGCTTCAAGACCCCAGCAACAACTGCCACTGAAAAGCAAAAGCTACAAATCCTGGTTCTATGGGAGCGTGACCCAATCCATTTGGGCTGCATCGACTGTTCCAACTTTTTAAAAAATCCCAGGCTTCAACAGCCGTTATGGGCTTTGAATTAGACTGCTTTCCACCTCTGTTATAAGGTTTCTTCACAAAAAAATGATAAAATATATGTCTTAAAGCCATAGTATCGTCACAGTTGGCATGTGAGAGTTGATAGTTCATACGCCTTAATTCATTGTTTGAAGGAACTTGTTTGAGTATTTTCTGAAAAAAATGGTTCTGTTCTTATTTTTGTGCTGTGACATTTACGTTTTAATAGTAGTTGTTTATGTGGTGTGCAGCAATTAAATGAAAAGTTAACCAAGTTTGGTACCATTCAGTGCTTATTATGCAAAAGTGACTGCTTGATATCTGTTTCATGTGGCTTGTCAGGCTTGTGGTTTCATTCTTAATTAAAGCAGCTGAAACAAAATAATCAGACTTATCATTGGCAAATTAGTTTCATAATTCCTCAGCAAGGAGTCATTAGACAGAAGTTGCGTCTTCTTGTGAAATTACTGCATTTCAGCGAAAATTGTCTGCTGAATTAGTCATATTAAATAGTGCAGTACCTGTATGTTTGGCTTTTACTCATTGTTCTTAAATTATGAAATAGTAATTGCCCTTTGCCAATAATCAAAATGCACCTCAGTTAAGCTCTGCACTGGCAAAGCTCTTTGAATTTTGCAAACCAATTTTTGTCACGTCTGCCATCTGCAAATATTAAAGAGTTTCTGTTGTGTACTGAGAATTTGTCCTGAATTGCAGGAAAGAGTTTTAGGAACAGTTTGCTCTGATTGTGCTGGTCAAGAATTGTAACTATTACTTGTGGAGCAAAGTTGTACTGCTGCAAATGCTATAGCTATCTTTATTTTATAAATCAACTCATAACAGATGTCTCCATGCAGCAGAGTGGCATTAACTGCCTGATCTATGTTAGCAACTTATGTTTCCTGGGGAAATGTTAACTCTCTGTCTTGTATCAGGGTTTGTTGTTTTCTGTCACATTTGTATTTCATGTACTGCTATCTTACACATCACTTTCAATGGAGTGGGAAGTGATTGGTGGTAGTGTCACAGAGTGCATTATCCACTATGATAGTATCATGTGTACTTGTGAGTAGAACAGTTTGAGCTCAGTAACAATGTCCTATCATATTGATGTAGCCTATAACCAGTTGCTAACAGGTACAGTTGGTTCTCCTTTAACGCCGTTGTTGCTTTCCCATGTTATAGAAAACGCCATGTTCCAGAAAATTATGCAATAGGAATAATGGGGCCTGTGGGTTAGGGCGAACCACCAAAGATACCAGTAAAAATTGGCACAAGAAGATTAGTAGTTGGTTTAACACAAACGATAGTGCAGTTTAAGTAAATTTTGACCTGTTGTAACTGACCTGTTGTATGGTACTGTATAGTGCAATTCATCAGAATCTTCAAATGATTACTCTCAATTGGCATCCATACCTGCTGCCTGCACTACATTCCAGCCAGTCTTCTGATCCCATTCAATGGTAACACTGCATTAATCCAATCCCAGAATGAAACCTGCCTTGGTAGATCAAGAACTAAATTTAATCTCTTTTGCTGTTGTCAGCTTTATCACATTTTTCAAAGGGTTTCACATCGTGATGCTTGGGGATGTCTATCACCTTATTTTACAAAGTAAAATGTACTTAGGTGTACTCGTTCATGAGACACAGAAAGCTAGCATGCAGGTACAGCAGCTAAGAAAGAAAGCGAATGGAATGTTGGCTTTTATAGCTAAAAGAATAGAATATAAAGATAAGGAAGTATTGTTGCAACTATACAAGGTATTGGTGAGATTGCACCTGGAGTATTGTACACAGTTTTGGTCCCCTTATTTGAGGAAAGCTGTAGTGGCATTGGAGGCAGTTCAGAAGAGGTTCACTAGATTGATCCCAGAGATGAGGGGTTTGTTGTTTGAGGAGAGATTGAACAGTTTAGGCCTATACTGTCTGGAATTTAGAAGAATGAGGGGATATGAAATTGAGGTATTCAAGATGATAAAAGGTGTGGATAAAGTAGATGTGAAACAGATGATTCCTCTTGTAGGTTATGGAGTAGTAAATTTAAAAGAGTTGAAGAGAAACTACATCTTCCAAAGGGTTGTGAATCTGTGGAATTCGTCACCCTGAAGTGCAGTGGATGATGGGACAGTGAGTAAATTTAAGGAGGAGTTAGATAGGTTTTTTAATTGGTAATGGGTTGAAGGGATATGGAGAGAAGGCAGTGAAATGAGGGTTAGGAGCGTATCAGCCATGATTGAATGCGGAGCAGACTTGATGGGCTGAATGACGTAATTCTGCTCATATGTTATGAACTTATGAACCTGGACCATGATTATTACCCAGGGTTGCAGTCTCAACCAGCTGAAGGAATGTACAGAATGTAGGAGGAAGATCAATAACCTTCTCCACTCTGCGAGTGAAAGTGCCACCATCTTCTCGTTGACACCTCACTCTCACCCTATCTCTGTTACTGTACCCATCATTTCCTGCAACATTTTCCCCACTCACTCATCCTCGCTAACATCTGAACCTGACTAACCCCGAATCTCTTCTGTACAGCCTTCTCACCCCCTCAGGACATCTCCACACATGCACCAAAAGTAATAGTGTACCACCCACCTTTCTATCCCTCATCCATTATATGCAGAGTTTCCTGGCTTTGACAACCCTGAGCAGCTGACTGAGCATGTCCAAGCCCCTGTACTGGTATTTTTTGTTTTGCAGTTGGTTACCATTGCACTTAGACCTGAAACAGATTTACATGAATCTGCAGATATTCTTTAACATCTAACCTTATTTTTTTAAACAAAAAGAATGAGAAAAGCTCTTAATACAAGAAACAGAGCCAACTGTTCCTCAACACTATCCTTTTAGTCAATTCCAGTGAAATTTCACTCTTACCTCAACTCTTTAAGTTTCTAAATTAACAGGGTCTTCCCAGCTTCTTGTCCTCAGGCTGTACATACATTTTCAAGATGCTTTTCCAAGTCCACTAGCACAAACATTTCACAATAACTTTTGCAAGGAGCTTCACAAGAAAGCACACGAGCTGACTGATCACATGATGCCGACGTGCAGTCCAGTCCGCCATGCACTGCAATACCCTGCAACTGCGAAGAGAAGAAGAAGAACATCTATACAAAGTCTTTGCTAAAAATGGATATCCGCAAAGCTTCGTGTGCAGATGCCTGGTGGACAAGGAACACCAAGAAGACAGGACACGCCCCAGCACACTGGCTACTCTCCCACACATTTAAAACCGTTTCGGAACTGACAACTAGACTGCTCCAACCCCACTAAAGATCTTGACAGTGCACAAACTGGCAACCACACTCCGACAGCAGCTCACCAGAATAAAGGACCCAATACCCATTCTGCGCAGAACGAATGTAATTTACAAAATCCCATGCAGCGACTGCACTAAGCACAATGTAGGACAAACAGGCAGTCAGCTTGTGGCCAGCAACTATGAACACCAACTAAAAACCAAGCAACATGACCAACTCTCCCCGGGACACATACGCACAGACAACAAGAACCATGAGTTTGACTGGGACAACACAACGATACTCTAACAGGCCAAACAAAGAACAGCAAGGGAATTCCTGGAAGCCTGGTACTCATCCTCAGACTCCATCAACAAATATATTGACCTTGACCTGATATACAAACCACTGCAATGGAAAAGCCAGAACCAGTACCAACCGGAAATAGCTCAAACAGAACCACATCAATTCACAGCAGAACAGTAGTATTTCACAGGAGGCAACACAGCACTGATGATGTCACCTAGAAAGAGGACGAAATGTCTGCAAACAAACCTACCAGCTTGTGATCAGACCAACAACGAATCCAACCAGCTCCCGAGCTACAGATCTTCACAAAAACTTCAAAAAGTTACATCGCATGGGATTCAAAGTGAGGTTGCCAATTGATTATAAAATTGGCTTTGTGGTAGGAGACAGAGGTGGTGGAGCTTGCTTCAGGATGTTTTTAGCAGATAAGTGGGAAGGAAGATTTCAGACTGGAGGCCTGTGACCAGCAGTGTCTTGCAGGTATCAATATTGGGTCCACTGTTGTTTGTCATTTAAATAAATACTTTGGATGAGAATGTAGGAGGAATGGTTAGTAAGCTTGCAGGTGACACCAGAATTGGAAGTATAGTCGACAGCGAAGAAGGTTATCTAGGATTACAAAGATCTTAATCAATTTGGTCAAAAGGTTGAGGGGTGGTAAAAGAAGTTTAATTTTGATAAATGCAAGGTGTTGGTTTTGCATTTTGGTAAAACAAACAAGGGCAGGACTTATGATAGGGCCTTGGTTAGTGTTATAGAACAGACAGACGTAGAGGTTCAGGGACATAATTCTTTGAAACTTAAGTCATAGATAGTCAGGGTGGTTAAGAAGGCATCTGCCACGCTTGCCTTCATTGCTCAGTCTTTTGAGTATAGGAGTCAGGACATTATGTTGGTGAGGCTTCTATTGGAATACTATGTCTAGTTCTGGTCACTCGGTTATAGGAAGGATATTGTTGGGCTGGAGAGGGATTCAGAAGAGATTTACCATAATGTTGCCAGGTCTGTTAGGTTTGAATTCAAAGGAAAGGCTGGATAGATGGGGACTTTTCGCGTTGGAGCAAAGAAGATTGAGGGCTGACCTTATGGAGCTTTACAAAATCAAAAGGTGAATAGACAAAGTGAATGACCAAAGTCTTTTCTGAATGATTGGTCAGATCAAAATAGGGAGTGTTTATTTCAGGTGAGGAGAAATATTTAAAAAGGACATGAGGGGCAACTTCTTTGTACAGAGAGTGGTCCAAGTGTGGAATGTACTGCCAGCGGAAGTGGTGGAAGCAGAAACAGTTATAACATTTAAAAGACATTTGGTAAAGTACATGAATAGAAAAGGTTTGGAAGGAAATTAGTCAAATAGGGCGTGTTTGCTTTGGAAATATCGTCGGCGTAGAGTAGTTGGATTGAAGGGTCTGTTTCCATGCTTTATGACTCTCTGATTCTATAATCTAATGCCAGGGATGAGAATTGCCTAACAGCGAATGTGAGTTCACTTTAGTTGGCAATTCACAAATTGCGTTACAGACAAATTCCACTTAGTAAATGTGCGTTAAAAGAGAACTATCCGTAATAAATTTGCTTCTTGTTCAATACAAGAAAGTGATCAGACAACCGAGGTCACATGAATAAATTTAAAAGTAGCTCGTGGCAAGGAGAAACTTTTTAAAAATGGTGCAGACTGAGAAAGTGAGAACTAAGGACAGTTGTCCCAGTTCAGGTAAAGTGGATAGCAACAAGGAAATCAAGGGCTCTATAAAGCAATTTCAACTGACGTTTCAGACCTGGGGACATCACAAGGCCAGAAGTAAAGCAATAAAAGGGCAGATTAGAAACATAAGCTTCAAGGAAGAAGACATTTGAGGAGATTTTCTCAAGGCTGCAAATATATTGGGAAATCCGACATTCAAACGAGGCTGATGGTGGAAAGTATTTATTTAAGCCACAAGGAGAAGGAATCATTTAGGAAAACTTTTAAAAATCAGAATTAATCTCTTCAAGTGAATAAGTGTGCAATTTAACTGGGCATTGTTTCATAAAGCTGCAGGCGATGGAATTGATTCAGTAAAGCCAAAAAGGAAACTGGAATCATTTACCAAAGCCAGAGTAGCAGGAGCCCAGGAACTGGAAATTCTGAAACTGACATACGCATCAGAAGAATCGCAGATGTAAGTGGAAAGGGGCTGGAGAAAAAAAACAAAAAAACTGTCAATTTCCTTGTTCTAGTCCAACTCTGGCCCCCACCCTACAACTCTGTCTCTGATAAATCAATTACATCATTGGTGCTGCTTCTCTTTTTTTATCTGGAACTGGAAAAAATGATTAATTTCGCTTCCAATTTCTTCTTTATCTGGTGCATCTCTGACTCCTCCCTTTCTTTTCTCAACATCTCTATTTCCATTTCTGGGATAGGCTGGCCTTCAATATCCACTACAAACATACCGACTCTCATAGTTACCTTGATTATGCACTCTCTCTCACCCAGCTTCCTATGAACACTCTATTCAATCCTTCGAGTTTCTCTGTCTCTGTTGCATCTGTTCCAATGGTTTTAGTTTGTAGAACCTCCATACCAGGAGAGTTTGGTTAGAAATGTGTAGATTATAGGCACTGAGAGAATTTAATTCCCCCAATTGGTGAAACATTGATCTTGGCAGGCTTGTGAAAGGACTATTAAATTGTCTTGTCTCTGTAGTCCACAGCAAAGAAACTGTCAGGAATCAGTCAAGTTGAACCCTCAAGATTTGAGATAAGTGAGTAATTTCTCTGTACTTGTGTCCCAGTAATGGATAACGTCAGAATATGAGTTAAAACTTTGTTTTGTGGTGTGGTTTGATCTCACTAGCTGACATCTGTTTTTTTTTAAAAGTTTCATTTTTTTTGTACGATGAACTGTTGTTAAAGAAACTCTGCAACCTTGTGTGAATATATTTTAGTGACTAGCCATCATATTAACTAAGGACACTGAAATAAATCTCTCCAACCAGGTCTCATTATGAGATCTGACTTGTCCAATGATACCCATCAGCTGGGATCATACAATTAATGTAAGATGGCTAAAGTGTGTGGGGGCCAATTATATCCTGGACTGCCTTACCTTCACTTACAGTTTCAAGCAGTGTCAATGGTTATAACTTGGGAGAGTGACTCAGAGTACGATTAAACTTTACACCCTGCAGCATCCCTCCAATCCACACACCGAGACATGGACAGACAGACAGGCACGCACACACACGGACACGTCGACACACACACACATACACGTACGGAAACATCGACAGACACGCACAGACACGCACATAGACGCACTCGCCAGATGTAACATCCACAAGTCATTCAGAAGAGAGAACCTTTTTCAGATCGCACCACAAAATCAAGCCTCTGTTGCTGTCAATATAGATCAGTAACATTGGTAAAGTCACTATAGTCCCAAACAACAATAGGGCTGTTCTCTCATTAGCACGAGGCACTACTGATTTAACCTAAGGGTCACCTCACCTAACATTATAGGTACAAGAGTGGGCCATTCAGCCTTCAAGCCTGTTGGCCATTCAATGAGGTAATAGCTGATTTCTGGACAAACCTAACTAATACCGTAACAAACATTTATCTATCTCAGATTTAAAATTAACAGCTGGTGGTGGAAGAAAGTTCCAACGCACCAACCACTTTTTATGTGCTTGCTAATATCTCTCCTGAATGGTATGGCCTTAATTCTTCGACTTTGCCCCTTAGTTCTAGAATCTCCAGGAAATAGCTTATCTTTATCTGATCACTCCTTAAGCTTCTAAATTCTAAAGAAAACAGGCATAATTTGTATAATCTGTCCTCATGACTTTGAAGTCCAGGAATCATCCTTGTAGACCTACAAGGCCAATATATTCTTAAGGTGTGATGGACAGATCTGCTCACAGTACTCCAAGTGGTGTCTAAACAGTCTTCGATATAGCTGCAGAATAGCTTCACAGAATCCCTACAGTGTGGAAGCAGAACAGTCAGCCTATCAAGCCCACACTGGCCATCTGAAGACAACACCACCCAGACCCACACTCCTATGCTAATGAAGGGCCTGCAATGTCTCATTTCCCATGCCGAATCCACCTAACCTACACATCCCTGGACGCTTTGGGCAATTTATCATGGCAAATCCACCTAACCTGCACATCTTTGGACTGTGGGAGGAAACCGGAGCATCCAGAGGAAACCCACGCAGACAGCTGCCCTAGGGTGGAATTGAACCTGGGTACCTGGAACTGTGAGGTAGCGGAGACAGAGTGCCAATGTGCTGCTTCTGTGTCCTGATACTGCAACCCTCTAGGTATAAAGACCAGTGTTCCATGAGTTTTCTTGATGAGTTTCTGCACTTATTGAGGCATTTTAAAGATCTCTGTACCTGAACCCACAAGCCTCTTTGGATGTCCACTGTATTTGACTTAATACCCTCCAGAAAGTACCCTCAGGTGAGGGGTAAGATCAAGAAGGTGGTGGCCTCAGCTGGTTTGGGAATTGATCTCATGCTTTTGCAGCACAAACCAGCCATCCATAACTAAGCAATACCACAACAGGCTGAACAGTGAGTGACTGAGGCACAAGCATTTGTCTTAAGGTTTGTTTATGTTTTCCATAAAGTTTCTGAAACGTGTTACCACACACCCCAGAAGCCAATTGGAGACTGCCAACCTAGTGGCTCAGAGGGATTACGCACGAGTATTTGCCAAGCAGCTAAAGAATAAAATCAAGATAAGACACCTCACCAAGACAGTGCTATTGGCAGTGAGACATCAACAGGAGATTTTCAATTGAAAGTGAATCAGTCCGAGTCAGATTGGATCCAACTGGCCTGCATTCAAGCTGGTCAGCCTTGTTAGGGGGTTACTGTATGTTTTTAAAGTCACATTATTTTCAAGCTTAAATCTTTGGAAATATAGCTGTTGGTTTGTGGCAAGACTGTCAGTTGTGAATCTCAATCTGACAAATGTTCCATCGGCACCGTGGGAGAATTTAAAATAAAACTTCATGACAGTTTTCAGTCAAGTCACAACATTAAATACAAACTTAGCAGTGTTTACTGAGAACTATTTAGCTTTGCTGTTTAATAAAATGTCAATGAGGGATGCTTATGCCTGAAGTTATAAATCTGAAAATTTTACATGTACAGGCATAATTCATGACGCAGATTTTTGTTTCATATTGTACCAATCAAGTTTGAACATTTGTCACTTCCTCCAAAAAGCAATCCAAGAAAACTTGAAGTTTCTTTTTGTAGGCAAGAATGGACTTTCTAGTGAATCATTGCTATTGTTAGCATCAACAAACCTCTGAAAATTAATGAGAAAAATTGGGAATATTGTTCAAGTAAATGTCTTCAATTTTCATTGAAATAAGACAGCTTTATTTATCTGGCTGATTTGAAGTCAGTGTGTATTTTGTGATATTGAGCATCCAAGGCTAACAAGAAAGGTGCAAGGAGGTTTGCGTCTTGAAATGGTTAATCAGAAAGCCTTTCAAATGAAGAAAGATCATTATGTATGCAGACTTGTTCTGTACTGTGTGGAGCTTGGCAAAGCCAGTTAGTAACATAGCTGCCATGTCAACTCTCATCCCTTTATCTCAAAGAGATAGATTTACCAGCCTGTCCATTAGTTCTGCTTCCCCTCATTCATCCTTGCATTCTTTCAAAATGCATGTTCTTCCCTTGCATTGTCTAATCATTGTTGGCTTAGCAGTAAAGAAGGGATGAAAAGATTAAGTTTCATTGCTATTTGTTTTTATATGCTGTCAGTTTTTTTTCCACAGTTTTTTTTTCCATTGCCTTCTCCCAGCTCCTGTTATGTGAGTGGAATTTTGTGAGCGATTTCTGGAGCTTGTGCTGGGAAGATGCACCATGTTGCAGAGAAACAGCTCACCACGCGCTCTCACAAGGACTGAGATCCATCTGGCTTGTAATTAATTCCTGTTGCATTTCTTGTCATCAACTATCTCTTCATGAGCCAGAGGAGATAAAATTCTGCCTCACAGTACTGTTCTGGAACTGAAACCATATCCAAGACCCATCAGAAAAACTATGCTGCTTCTAACTGGCGTCTTTTTATTTTACTGTTCTGTTGATGCAGAATCTGTTGGCTTCTCCTAAGTGGCTTCTGAGGATTTCGCACCACTTCTCATGGGAGAGGATTTATTTCCACCCCCTGGCCTTCAAGAGCAGACAATTATCTCCTATGAAATAAAATCTAGAGGTTAGTAATAATTTACTCAGGGTGCATTGAGTTACGTTACATTGAGCATGCTTGTGTTAGATATTTCTATTGGTGCTATTACATAATGTTAAACATCGTAATTGTGCTTTCAGAGTATGGTACACAATAATCCCAGCAATTTTCATTGATCAGAAGAAACTGGGGGAAAAAAAATAAAGTTGCCAGCATCAAGCCTGAGCTTAATGAATGGCTTCTTATTTTCCTGATTGAACTAATAGGTTTTTTGGAAATGTCTCTGAGTACGATGGAAGATGTTGTGATTCCTTTTGTTTTGCACTTAGTTATTAGCATTCTGTGGCACTGTCTTAACTGAACCTGTACTTGGTGACATCTTACTGTGGTAATTCTAATTAATCATTGATTTTTTTTAAAAAGTGTGACTGTTTAGCACAACCAACTTAAAATGCTTGCATTTTTGGAAATGTTATTCAGGTTTAAATTAAGAGTTGCAAAATAAAATTAATCTCCATGTATGGGTGCCTTTGTTCCTTTTTAAAACAAAACCTATCATAGTGCAGCTTACAGCAATACAAGGTCAGAGAAGAAAGTGAAATTGTATGCTCAGTGAGATCCTTCTCTGCTTACTCACTACTGAAAGGTATAGTGATTTTTAACCCCGAGACAGAAAGCTGTGATTTCAGGTTGCACTCTAAAGATTGAGTACAAATATTTAGGCTATCAGATCAGTAAGGACAGAATGCTGCATTATCAGATGATGATATGTTAAACTAAGGTACTTTATATGTTTCTAAAATGAAGACAAACAATTTCATGGCAATATTTCAAAGAAGAACAGCAATGTTTTCGTGAATGTTCTAGGCAATATGTATCTCTGAACCAATACCATCTAAACAAATTTACCTCAACATTTTTACATTTGTTTTGTGGGTCTTCACTGTGTACAAATTCACTGTATTTTTATTAACATTAGAACAGGAAATACATTTCAAAAGTTTTTTTGAATCTTCTCAATGGTGCAAGTTATGATATAACCGCACATGTATTAATATGACAGGAACACAAGAAACAGGAATAACAGCAAATCATATGACCTGTTGAACATATTCTACTACTTGGTACAATCCCAGCTGCTCCTTATAACCTTGATTCCAAACATCTACCGCAGCTTTCAATGTATTCAACTATGGAGCATTCACAGCCAGTTGAGGAAGATGATTCTAAAGATATGCAATGTTTAGAGTGAAGTTACTTCTCTTCATTGTTTTATCTTGGAGCTGTTACCCATGTTTTAGGTTCTACTCTTTCAACTCCACCTCTGGAACTCCCAGCATTGAGGATTGCCCACAGGAAGGATAGTTTAGGTGGCAAGGACACTAACGTTGGGGATTTGGTACTCAGTGGTCTGCAATGGATTAGTGCTGATTGACCCATCTGTTCCTTCCCCAAAGGGAAAACAGTAGCTTTGTGATAATGTCGGGGGACTGATAATCCAACAGCCCAAGCTGACCCAGATTCAGATCCTATTACAGTAGCTGGTGGAATTTAAATTCAGTTACAAATTCTGAGTAATACTGATCCTAAAGATATCTTTAGTTGCTGGTTTAAAAAAAATGTGGTTCACAATGTCCATAAACAGAGGAGTTTTCAATCCTGACCTGGTCTGGTCTACATGTGACTCCAGAAACACTACCTGGTTGACTCTTAACTTGCCTTTAAAGTGGTGTAGCATGGTTCAGGGTGCAGTTAAGCATAAGCAACAAGTGCTGGCATTGCTGACAATGCTCACATCAAATGAAAGGATAAATAAATGAACTCACGGCCTGCCTGCAATGACTAACAAGTCGGGTAGGATGATCTTTCGTGTCCTGCCTGGAAATGAGAATCTCCTGAAATAGTCTGTATTTGACCATATTTGAGGGCGCCAACTGGCAAGAAAAGGTTTTGGCCTTCTCCCATGGAAGTGGTTGCAGTCTGAAATTGCAACACCACCTTATGATATTTCCTTCCTGTCCCTGGACCATTACTTCCACACCCAAAGGATTCTCCCTTCTCTATATCTCTCTTTCCCTTCTTTCTACTTTGTGCCTATGTGTTTGAGACACTAATTTTTCAGATTTAGTTGCCATGAATCTGGCCCAACTTGATTGTGTCTAGCTGTTGTAGGTATTAAGGGAATAGATAATTGATTTTGGGGAGGATTTGAGGTATAGTTCTGCTTCTTGTGGTCACAAAGCTGCAGTGTGTCTAATTTTCACAATGACTGAGTTGGCTACTAAGAAGCAAATAAGTTGCAGAATACTTAATCGAAGAAGTGTAAGAATTGCTTCCACAAGAGTTGTTTTTGTCTATCCATGTGTCAAATTGATTAGCTTAAATTGGAGAAAGTGAGGACTGCAGATGCTGGAGATCAGAACTGAAAATGTGTTGCTGGAAAAGCGCAGCAGGTCAGGCAGCATCCAAGGAGCAGGAGAATCGATGTTTCAGGCATAAGCCCTGCTTCAGGAATGAGGAGGATGTGCCAAGCAGGCTAAGATAAAAGGTAGGGAGGAGGGACTTGGGGGAGGGGTGTTGGAAATGTGATAGGTGGAAGGAGGTTAAGGTGAGGGTGATAGGCCAGAGAGGGG
>NC_057716.1:86247995-86273487 GCF_004010195.1 Chiloscyllium plagiosum
GTCTGAGGGGAAATTGTGGTCTTTAAAGAAGGAGGCCATCTGGGTTGTTCGGTATTGGAATTGGTCCTCCTGGGAGCAGATGCGGTGGAGGTGAAGGAATTGGGAATATGGGATGGCGTTTTTACAGGGGGCAGGGTGGGAGGAGGTGTAATCTAGGTAGCTGTGGGAATCGGTTAGTTTATAGTGAATGTCCGTGTTGAGTCGATTGCCCGAGATAGAAATGGAGAGGTCTAGGAAGGGGAGGGAGGAGTCTGAGACGGTCCAGGTGAATTTGAGGTCGGGGTGGAAGGTGTTAGTAAAGTGGATGAACTGTTCAACCTCCTCGTGGGAACACGAGGTAGCGCCGATACAGTTATCGATGTAGCGGAGGAAAAGGTGGGGGCTGGTGCCAGTGTAGCTGCAGAAGACGGACTGTTCCACATATCCGACGCAGAGGCAGGCATAGCTGGGGCCCAAGCGGGTGCCCATGGCTACTCCTTTGGTTTGGAGGAAGTGGAAGGATTGGAAAGAGAAGTTGTTCAGAGTGAGGACCAGTTCAATCAGTCGAAGGAGGGTGTCAGTTTAAATTGGAGGAGATCAACACCATACAGTGGCAACTCCATATTTTGTTTCGAGCTAAATACAGCCTTTTTACCCCAAGGGCAGAACCATGGGAGGGGGTGGGACAGGGAGACAAGATTCCACAACTGAGATGCCATGACTGCAGGAATGGTAAAAGATCCAAAAAATGTGCCTGTTAACTTGCATTGGTTTTTGCCGTGCACAGAGATGAAGTCACAGCAAGCTAAAGGTTAAATAACATTCAGACAGCAGATGAAAAGGACGGGTTGGTGCTGAGAACACATCACATTGTGCAGCTGAGAAATTATGTCGGAGGGTGTTGCCCCTGTATTTAGGCAGTTTTTTATTTTGGCTCATTTGTCAAGATGTGCAGCAACATGCCACCTTCAAACCTTCATTCAGTCTCTAATTTGACGGCTCGTGGGGAACCTGCTAAATCTAATCTCTATTTACAACACACCCTACAGCTTTGTTTCTGTTTAAACTGTCGCTGCAAGCACGTTATTACATCCATTGCATACAGATGTGGTAATTTATCACAGTATTAATACTTGTTGCCACTTCTCAATGACTGTTTCCCATATTGTCTGACTGCTGCACCCTGAAAAAGAGACAAAAATATCACCTGTTTTGGAGAAATGTTTCCACACATCCCATCACCTGCTGTTTAGTAAGATGCCATTCCAAAGATGTAAATCTGAAAGACCGTTCAATGCTGCCACTTGGCACTGATGGATTACGCTTGTACCTTGAGTGTACCAGTGACAGCTTTCATATTCTGCCAAGTGACCAATAAAAGAGCAACAAAAACATTTCCTAATAATGGAAATATAGATTGTATTTGCAGTGCAGTTCCACATTCAACAGCCTAGTTTGGAAAACCAATTAGTAAGAAAATGAAAATTCACAACAAATGTAAAGGTGCAAGGCATTCCGTGTAAGCATGGTGAGATGATGGGCATGGTGAGAGGGAAGGAAGACGCTCAAGACCACATTTGACAGAGTTGGCATCAAGGGACCCGAGCAAAACTGGGAACAGTGGGTATCGAGGGTAAACTCACTGCTGGTTGGAGTCATACCTGACACAAAGGAAGGTGGTTGTGTTTGTTGGAGGTCAGTCATCTTAGCTCCAGGATATCTGTTCAGGCATTTCTCATGGTAGTGTCCTAGGCACAACCATCTTCAGTTGTTTCATCAATGACCTTCCCTCCATCATAAGGCCAGAAGTGGGGTGTTCATTGCTGGTTGTGCAATGTTCAGCACCATTTGCAACTCTTCATATATTGAAGCAGTCCATGTTCAAATGCAATAAGACCCGGACAAGATCCAGGCTTGGACTTATAAGTGGCAAGTAACATTCACACCACACAATATCAGGCAATGACCATCTCCAATAAAAAAAAAATCTAATCACTGTCCTTTGACATTCAGTGGTGTAACTATCACTCAATTCCTCACAATCAACATCCTGAGAGTTACCATTGACCAGAGCTTGAACTGCACTGGCCACATAAATACAGTGGCTACAAGAACAGATTAGAGTCTCGGAATGCTGCGGCATGTAACTGACATCCTGACTCACTAAAGCTGATTGCCATCTCAAAGGCACAAGTTAGAAGTGTGATGGAATACTCCCCACTTGCCTGATTAGGTGCAGCTTGGACAACACTGAACAAACCTGACACCATCCAGGACAAAGCACCTGCCCGATTGGCACCAAATCCACAAACATCCACTCCCTCCACCACAGACTCTCAGTACCAGCAGTGTGTACCATCTGCAAGATCAGAAATATACTAAAAATCCTTCCAAACCCATGACTGCTTCCATCTATAAGCTTAAGGCCAGCATGGGAACCTCTGAGTCACTCACCATCCTGACTTGGAAATATATCGCTATTCCTCTGTTGCTGGGTCAAACTCTCTCAGCATTATGTGTACCTGCCTGCATGTGCTGGTAGTGGGCATGGTGATGGACAAGCTGGGTCCTTGCCTTATCTGGCTGCTGAGCTCTTTCAGTGGCCCCTCCACCCATCTAGCCCCTCCCAGGCCAATTGACTGTGATATGGCTTTGGGGCAGCTGGTATTCTCTTCTCTGGGCTCCTCACTGACTACTTCCAGCTAGGGGAGGAGGGGTGGGATTTGTTGGGTCAGGGCTCATGATGTTCACCTGTCAGCTACATTATTCCTGGATTATCAGAGACAGTCATGTCAGAACATAACACAAATAGCATAATAACCTAAATACAAATGATATTGCAGGTATTAAAAATCTGAATCCAATCAGAAAATATTGGTACCGTGTAGAAGGTCAGGCAACACTTGTAGACAGACAAAAATAGCCATAAGGACACAGTGATAATTTGGTCATTGTGTGGTAATTGTTGACTGTGCCAATGGATTAACCAGGTTTGGATCTACTATTTGTTCAGGCTTGTTTTGTGCAAGACAACATCTACAGGTGAATGGTTTTAGATAACATGTTAATTATCCATCATGATCCTAGAAGGTGATACCATTTACACTGGAAAGCAACATAAATTCATCAATTAGTATTTCCATGCCAGAATGCATTGCAATAAAACACTTAAACTCTGATATCAGTGATTAATGTTGCGTCAAATCCGTTTATTTTTCTCCCTGTTAAAGTGAGCCAGAATGAATGTTTTCCTCCAGTGTGGGTCAAGATGTCAATAGTGTTTTGCATTTACTGTCATTCAAATGTCAAAGTATTCTCAAAAGAAGCAAATAGCCTCCCAATGCCATCTCACCAACAAGGTAGTTGGTTGTTTTCAGAGATACAGTACTCCGTTTGTAGAGAGCTCTCACCAATCTCTGAAAGAGTTAACATTAACTCTAGAATGTTTTTCAACTGTGTTTACTCTTTAACTGTTTGTTGAAGATAAACAAACAGTTGAATATAAGTTAAAGATAAATAGGAACTTATTATAAATCTGTTCAATTTCACTGATGTCCCTTTAGTTTTGCTGTTTACACTCCAGGGCATTGAAAGGCTTCATTTAGTTATTACAGTTGAGCTGATTTTCACTGTCACTTAGCAGGTAAATAAAGATCTTGAACAAAATGAGTCATCATCTGCTAGGCTACCTCTTCCCCACACACACAAATTGGGGTCTGAATGACATCATTAGGTCCTGATTGCGTTTTGGTGGACTGCTTGCCATTCCTGAAAGCTTACGCCCAAAACATCAATTCTCCTGCTCCTCAGATGCTGCCTGATCTGCTGTGCTTTTCCAGCGCTACACTTTTTGACTCTGATTCTCCAGCATCTGCAGTCTTCACTTTCTCTCAGTGCTTGATGGAACCTCTCTGCTCATGTGCAATAGTTTTCCAACTGGAAAAAGGAGAAAGGTTTTCTTAAAACAATTGTGCTTTTATTTCTCCTGACTCCACAAAAATATTTTGAACCACTGCTAGTCTGACCTTGCTGTACCTTTGTAATGCCTCCCTACTCTGATCTGCACATACCTTGAAACCTTTAGTTGACATTTGTGATGCCAAAGAGCCATAAATTATAGAGGAATGTCTCTTTCGCATCTACAGTTCAACAGTCAAATTTGTAACCTCGAGTGCTTTTCTCGCGGATGTCTAGAAAGGTCATGGTTCACCCCGTTGGTGTTCACCATCATTTTGGATATGTGGATTTTGTGCTGTGTATAAATAGAATGCTACTCCCCCAAACTAAACTCTTGTTGATGGGACTCTTAGACAAATTAAAGCAATTTTGTTTTTAAATAGTCACATTCTTTAACTTTTTTTAAAATGCGTTGAATATCTGAATCCTAAATATTTGTTAAAAACTCGTTCACTCGCTCAGATTTGGTGAGAAGATATTGGCAATACTAATAGGTCACCAGTAACTGAAGTCTGTCATGAGGTCCTGAACTGGGGAAGATTCAACTACTGCTTACTCTTTTTGCCAATTGGTGGAATAATAATAGCCTATTAGGATCATTTGGCTTGGATACCCAAAGCAGGGTCATGCAACATTCTGAATTAAAAACAGAAAGTGCTGGAGAAATGCAATAGGTCTGGCAGCATCTGTGACAAGGGAAACAGTTAATGTTTTGAGTCCAATATGAACATAGAACATTACAGCGCAGTACAGGCCCTTCAGCCCTTGATGTTGCACTGACCTGTGGAACCAATCTGAAGTCCATCTAACCTACACTATTCCATTCTTGTCTATATGCCTATCCAATGACTTTAAATGTGAGTCTACTACTGTTGCCGGCAGTGTGTTCTACGCCCCTACTACTCTGAGTAAAGAAACTACCTCTGACATCTGTCCTGTATTTATCACCCCTCAATTTAAAGCTATGTCCCCTCGTGCTAGCCATCGCTATCCAAGGAAAAAGGCTCTTACTGTCCAACCTATCTAATCTTCTCATTATCTTATATGTCTCAATTAAGTCACCTCTCAACCTTCTCTCTTACGAAAACAGCCTCCAGTCCCCCAGCCTTTCCTTGTAAGACCTTCCCTCCATACCAGGCAACATCCTACTGGATTTCCTCTGGACCCTTTCCAAAGCTTCCACATCCTTCCCATAATGCACTGACCAGAATTGTACACAATACTCCAAGTGTGGCTGCACCAGAGTATTGTACAGCTGCAGCATGATCTCATGGTTCCGAAACTCAGTCCTTCTACCAATAAAAGCTAACACACCACATGCTTTCTTAACAACCCTCTCAACCTGGTTGGCAATTTTTAAGGATCTATGTAAATGGATACCAAGATCTCTCTGCTCATCTACACACCAAGAATCTTACTAGTAGTCCAATACTCTGCATTCCTGTTACTCCTTCCAAAGTGAATCACCTCACACTTTTCCATATTAAGCTCCATTTTCCATCTCTCAGCCCAGGTCTGCAGCTTATCTATGTCTTTCTGTAATCTACAACATCCTTCGTCACTATCCACAACTCTACTGACCTTAGTGTTAATCGCAAATTTATGAACCCATCTTTCTATGCCCTCATCCAGCTCATTTATAAAAATGGCAAACAACAGTGGACCCAAAACAGATCCTTGCAGTATCCCACTAGTAACTGAACTCCAAGATGAATATTTCCCATCAACCACTGCCCTCTGTCTTCTTTCAGTTAGCCAATTTCTGATCCAAACCACTAAATCACCCTCAATCCTATGCATTTGTATTTTGTACAATAGCCTACCGTGGGGAACCTTATCAAACACCTTACTGAAATCTATATACACCACATCAATCGCTTTACACTCATCCACCTGTTTGGTCACCTTCTCAAAGAACTCAATAAAGTTTGTGAGGCACGACCTACCCTTCACAAAACCGTGTTGATGATCCCTAATCAACTTATTCATTTCTAAATGGTTATAAATCCTATCTCTTATAACATTTTACAACTGAAGTAAGGCTCACAGGTCTATAATTTCCAGGGTTGTCTCTACTCTCCTTGAACAAGAGAACAATATTTGCTATCCTCCAGTCTTCTGGCACTATTCCTGTAGACAATGCCGACATAAAGATCAAAGCCAAATGCTCAGCAATCTTCTCACTATCTTCCCAGAGAATCCGAGGATAAATCCCATCCGGCCCAGGGGACTTATCTATTTTTACACTTTCCAGAATTGTTAACACCTCTTCTCAGGCACCTCAATCCCATCTAGTCTAATAGCCTGGATCTCAGTATTCTCCTCGATGACATTGTCTTTTTCTAGTGTGAATACTGATGAAAATTATTCATTTAGATTAGATTTAGATTTTTTAGATTAGATTACAGTGTGGAAACAGGCCCTTCGGCCCAACAAGTCCACACCGACCCGCCGAAGCGCAACCCACCCATACCCCTACATTTACCCCTTACCTAACACTACGGGCAATTTAGTATGGCCAATTCACCTGACCCTGCACATCTTTGTGATAGCGTTTCCTCCTCTCCTCTGACACCATGCACAACTTCCCACTACTGTACTTGATTGACCCTAATCTTACTCTAGTCATTCTTTTATTCCTTATACACCTATAGAAAGCTTTAGGGTTTTCCTTGATCTGAAAAACTGGTTGATTTTTCTGATTTGATAGTCTTGCGAGCTGCTGGTTTTACTTTGGACTGTTTAATGACAGAATACCCTGGTTGAAATGAAACAGTCACTTGGATCTAAGATTAACAGCGATTGGCACTTCATGACTGATCAACCAAAGATATTTTGCCCTGTGGATGTGCAGCAATCTGAGTTATGATGTCTTTGAAACACATGACAAATTAGCAAAATTCTGTATAAATAGGAAGAAGAATGAAACTCTATATTTTACAACATCCAAAAGTTAAGAGTAATGAAATATTTGGATAAAGAATTAATGTTAACATCAAATGGGCACAAGGGACTGCTTGAAATGAGAAGGCTTATTTAAAAAACTATTTAGCTGTGTTTATAAAAGATTAAGCTGCCTTAATTAGTAACATTTCCAAATGAAATAATAATCATGCAACATGCTAAATGGTGCAAATTACTCTAAGTGTCTGTTTGATAAGTTCAGAACCACCTAGCTTAGTAGATCACGGACTACACCTTCTTTAACACAACTCTTTGAGTTACTTTGCAGTATTTGATTTTTCTTTCTCAATATTTGAAGCCATGTTAGCTGCATCTGCAATGTGTAGATATGAAGCTCTCGATGCTCAAGATACAATAGCCACCCACTTGTGCAGCATACAACAAAGGTCAATTTGAGGAATCTTGTCACATGATCAAATCAGTCAGCACCAGTCACATTTATGGTAAATAGATGGAAAGAGCAGAGACTGAGAGATTGCTAATTGTTAACATGTGTAATATGCACACTGTTACACTAATTTGTATGGACTTGTCTGTGATTATATGCAATATCAATATATTTATATAAAATATATACTTTTGTATGCTTTTACAAATGACTGTGTTTTGTTCCTTTTTATTCCTTCTTTGGTCTTTGCCTCGGAATAAAAATTTTAGCAGTGCATTCTCCCGCTTTGCTTGTTGTTGGGTTTTCATTGTTTCAGCATTTAGAATTGACTTTGACCAGTGACTATTTTCATGTCAATGTGTTGCTGTCTCTTTGCATCCTGTTGACTTTATACAATCCTGACAGTGCGGTATAAATGTTTGTTAGTCTTGTGTAAAGGTAGTAAGCAACTTTATTGCGTATGCATAGGATTTGTTCTTCTGCTTCCCCATATCCATGTACAGTCACCCAAACACAGATGCTATGCCCTAGCTTTTTGATGACTGGTTTTGCATAGCATGAATTGGTCAAATCGTTGAAAAAGTTGCTATAACCAGTTCTGAGCGAGTGTCTCACACACATGGGTGAAATATTCTTTTACGTTTTGTGAAGACTGTATGCAGCATGCATATCAAAAGCAATCCCATGTCTGTGTGTTCCTCTGCCATGGTGAGCATATTCACTATGAAAGCTTTCGACATTTGTGTCATGCTCTGATATCATGGCAATCTAGACACTGTGCCATTGTCAGAATCTTATAGTCATTGAACTTAGCAACTCAAGGTTGCATTTAGCTTTAACGATACCATGTATGGTCAAACAGATGGTGTTGCCATGGGATCCCTTCGAGGCTCAGCTCAAACTAAACATTTTGTTGGTTTTGTGATGCAGGATTTCCATTTCAGAATAGGGGCAAATAGTTGTGGGTCATTTCTGTGAAGACCTTTGTTTAAAAGGTCAGAAAGGCAATTTTGGATAGTTACCTATATACAGCTGTTTCAAAAAAGCATATGTCTACAAATGAGCCTTGGAGAACCTCCTGTAGTGTTAATGGATACAATGGTTATACTGTTTGATATAAAATAGACAGAGCTGAAAAATATGTTGCTGCCTGAACTGCTGCGATTTTCCAGCATCAAAGGAGCAGGAGAATCGACATTTCGGGCATAAGTCCTTCTTCAGGAAGGGCTTATGCCTGAAACGTCAATTCTCCTGCTCCTTTGATGCTGCCTGACCTGCTGCGCTTTTCCAGCAACACATTTTTCAGCTCTGATCTCCAGCATCTGCAGTCCTCACTTTCTCCTATAAAATAGACAGAGCAAATATATTTGGGCAGGAAAACTTGGATAGAAATCCTCAAGTTGTTAGCCCGAGGCTTTCTCAGTTCTATCAGATTTGAGAGGTTAATGCTGGAAGATGCATAAAGGAATGGTAAAATTGTCTCCACAATTCAAGAGAAAAAAGTGACGGGGAAATCCATTAAGTGTGAAAAAGGGGACATTCACTTGGTCAAAGAAGTAGGTTTCAAGGCACATCTTAAGATGAGATGGAAATGTGTTGCTGGAAAAGCGCAGCAGGTCAGGCAGCATCTAGGGAACAGGAGAATCGACGTTTCAGGCATTAGCCCTTCTTCAGGCTAATGCCCGAAACGTCGATTCTCCTGTTCCCTAGATGCTGCCTGACCTGCTGCGCTTTTCCAGCAACACATTTCCAGCTCTGATCTCCAGCATCTGCAGACCTCACTTTCTCCTCACATCTTAAGATGAGTCAGAGCTTAAGAAGCTGTAGAATCTAGGTGGAAAATCACAAGTGTTGCATCTAGGCAGTTGAAGGTGCAACTAGAACAAAATGAGGACTGCAGATGCTGGAGAGTCAGAGCCATTAGGAATGTGTGATGAGGGGCTTATGCCCGAAATGTCGACTCTCCTGCTCCTTGGATGCTGCCTAACCCACTGTGCTTTTTCGAGCACCACACTTTTTGACAGTTGAAGGTGCAGCCAACAGTGGTAGTGTGATTAAAATTGTGGATATGTAAGAGGCCAGAATTAGAATGCAAGCATTGTTAAGCATTGTTGTGCTGGAGGATATTATTGAGATTGAGAGGGGCAGGGCATGGATGGCTTTGAAGCTTGGATGATTTGGAGGTGCTGGTGTTGGACCGGGGTGTACAAAGTTAAAAATCACTCAACACCAGGTTATATCCAACAGGTTTATTTGGAAGCACTAGCTTTCGGAGTGCTGCTATTTCATCAGGTGTCTGTGGTCTCCTGAGTGTAGGCTGAGAGTGTGGACTCCATTTTAATTTTAAGGTTGTGGCGCCTGCTGTAGAGTTGACGCATGAGATGATTGAGGAGTTTGCAAGAGGTGACAGTGGCAAAGTCTCTCCACGTAGTCTGTGTTGTTGAGTGGGTTTGTGATCCATAATCCTTTTTAGGATCTTACCTGCTTTCCTGCATTTCTGTAGAAATTTAATGTCTGTGACGATATGTGCAATCTTCTTGGAGATCCTCTCCACTTTAAGCTGGCAGTTAGTGGTGTCGTTGATAGTCATGATTTGGAGGAACCGGTGTTGGACTGGGGTATACAAAGTTAAAAATCACACAGCATCAGGTTATAGCCCAACAGGTTTATTTGGAAGCACTATCTTTCGGAGCGCTGCTCCTTCATCAGGTGGTTGTGGAGTTTTGGGTGAAGCTGGGGTGAAGTTTTAAAAATTGGGGCAGAGGACATGAATACCCTGACATAACCAATGATGGTTCTACAACTGTAGACATAAGCCTTGGGTCTTTGTCATATACAACAGTGCTGCAAAATTAACATAAAATAACAAAATTAACATAACATACTTGCCATTACTCAACGAGGCAGGCTTTTGCTGCTGGGAGGTCTCCTGCTGTTTATGAAGGTAGAGACCCCATGTTGTGCCTGTCTGTCAGCACCTCCAGAGAATGATCCAACCACTGACAGAAAGCTAGTGTCAAGTGATCGTTCATGCTTTGATATTGAAACTGAGCCACATGGGCCAAGCAATGCTGTTACTTTGAGAATGCTCAAATGAAAGATGACTTGATAATAACATAAGGTTGCAGAAGATGGTGAAATCTTTAACACAAACATGTCTGATGCTGTGGGACCCAAGGTTTATTTAACTAAGGTAATCTGTTGTCGTGACCTTTTATTATAAAACAACTGCTATTCCAAACAGTTGTGATTAGCTTAATTATTTTTCCCTCTGTATGTTGTATTCCTGCTGATTTTTGTTTAATTATTACAAAGAGAAGTTATTGGTGATTGCTCAGCCGTGTGAGATGGGGAACTGCATTGACATCAGGTGGAGATATTATTAACACAAGTTGCTTTAGCTAACCAATTAATTTCTGCTATTAATTTAATTGGTTTACACTGATGGACTTGGCAAGTCCTTCAAGCTAGTTCCACCAATGAATATCATTGGTACTTAATTATTAAGGCATGAATTTTATTGTAAATTGTGACAGGAAAAAGGCTATCTTGAAGTATATCGTCATTGTTGTCCAAAAATTATTTGTCACATTCATCAATGAGCTCACACAAATGGTAAGTAATTGAGTGTCCAGTTTTGATTTATAGTGTTCATTAAGGAGGTGTAGACATTATCCATAAAGCTAGAATGATTTTCCATCAGTAATTGCCCTGAGAAGGTCATGGTGAGCCACCTTCTTAAACATTCTGAAAAGCCTGAAAGGCTGTTTTAGACAGCAGCTAAGACTCAACCGCATTGCTGTGGATCTGAAAATTACCTACAGGTCAGACCAAATCAAGGTAGCAGATTTCTTTCCTTCAATAAAGCACCCATTGTAAAACCATGTCCAATTTAACAACAGTCAGCAGCTTCATGCTCTTCCCAGGACTAGGTGTATTTTTATCTCCATCTTTGAAACTAGCTAAATTTAAGCTCTTCACCTGCTGGGGTAAGATTTGAACACCCATCTCCAGATCATTTGTCCAGACCATTTGGATGACTCGTCTAGTACCATTGCCAGTTTATTAGTGTACCCCATCATTTACTTTTTTTAGACATATGTTGGTTGAGGGAGAGATGTTGGCAAAGCCACCAGAAAGACACTCTGCTCTGTTTGTGTGGTGTCAAAGGTATTTTTTAAATCCATCTTTGCAAGTAGAATAGCTCTAACATTATTCAAAAGACAATGCTGACTACTTTCACCATCACATTGAAGTACCTACCTAGATTATGTGCTCAAGTCTGGAGTGGAGCTGGGCCTCAGCTCACAATTTTAACTCTGTTAGTTGATTTATAATGCAGAATGACACAAACAGCACAAGTTCAATTCCTGCACTGGTTGAGGTTACCATGAAGATCCTACATTCTGAACTTCACCCCTCACCTGAGATGTGGTGACCCTCAGGTTAAACCCATCACCAGTTCTCTCTCTCTCTCTCTCTTTCTCTAAGGAGAGAGCAGCCCTTTGGTGCTTTAGGACTATGGCAACTTTACCTTCACAGCTTGTCTGTGGAGAAACAAAGTTAACCTTTTGAGTCTGATATGAATCAATCTTTACATTATTGTGTTTTAAAGGCAGTGAGGGGAAAGAAAGCAGGAATGTGGCATTGAGATAAGGCATCAGCCTTGATCATATTGAATGGCAGAGCAGACATGAAGGGTTAATCGACATATTCTTTCTCCTGGTTTCCATAATGTACTGAACTAGAATCCAATTCTGAAGAGTCATACATAACTCAATCTTGTTTCAGTCTCAACAGATGCGACTGAGTTTCTCCACCAGTTTATACCTTTGTTTCAGATCTCCAACATCTGCAGTATTTTGCTTTTATGCCTGTTTGCCCACTCGGGTCAGCTTAAAGTTCCCATTGCATGGCATTGAAAAGGAACAGGTGACACCTCCCCAGTATGCTTCTCCTAACATAATATTTATTCCCCAACCAACAACACTGACAACTGATTATTTGATTATGATCACATTGTTATACCAGTGAGGCGAGGAATAGGAAGATAGCACATTTAAATATGTGGTGAAGGAGCTCGTGTAGGAGGGAGGGCTTCAGATATCTGGATCATTGGGATGTTTTCTGGGGCAGATGGGACCTTTACAAGGACAGGCTGTACCTAAACTGGAGGGGCACCAATAACCTGGCAGAGAGATTTGCTCGTGTCACAGGAGAGTTTAAATGAGTGTGGCAGGGAGGTGAGAACTAGAGCAGTAGGCCAGAAGGTAAAATGACTGAGGAGAAGTTAGAGGCTAAGGCCAGTAAGGCTAAGAGGAAGAACAGGGTGAAAGTGAGGACTGCAGATGCTGGAGATTAGAGTCAAGAGTGTGGTCCTAGAAAAGCACAGCAGGTCAGGCAGCATCCGAGAGCAGGAAAATATACGTTTCGGGCAAAAGAGAACAGACAGGGAGACCTTAGTGAACGTGGCGGGACTGACAGTATGAGTGTATTAATTTTAATGCAAGGACCATGACAGGAAAGGCAGATGAACTTGGAACTTGCATCAGTTCATAAACCATCTTGTATCTATTACAGATACTTGGCTGACAGAAGTACAAGTCTGGCAGTTTAACATTCTGGGATTTAGATAATTCAGGCAAGAGGGAGGGATGTGAAAGAGGTGAGGGAGTTGTGTTACTGACTCGGGAGAACATCACAACCGTACTGAGGGAGGAGACTTTGGAGAACTCATGCAGTGAGGCCATGTGAGTAGAGCTCAGGAACAGGGAAGGTGAAATCACTCCTGCAGCCCGCGGGGGATAGAGGAACAGGTATATGGCTAGATTATGAAAAAAATATAATAACAACAGGGTTGTTATGGTCGGTGGTTTTTAACTTCTCTATATTGATTGGGATTCCCTTAGTGCCAGGGGCTTGAAATGAAAAATAACCGCCAGGTGATCGAAGTTTCAGGGGGGAACATTTTGGGAACAGTGACTGTAATTCCATAAGTTTTAAGTTACATTTGGTAAAGTATAAATGAAAGTATTCAGATGAAAGTACTAAACTGGGAGAAGACTAACTATCACAATATTAGGCAGGAACTGAGGAATGTCGATTGGGGCAGCTGTAAACCCACATCTGACATGTGTGTATCTTTTAAAGGCTAGTTGATTAGAGTTCAGGACCTGCACGTTCCTGTAAAAATGAAAGAGAAGGATGGTAAGATTCCAAGACCTTGAAAGACAAGAAAAATTATGAGCTGAAACAAAATGAGAAATGAAAAATATGTAGTGTTTAGGAAACAGAATATGAATGAAGCCCTCAAAGAATATGAAAACTCTTAGAGTTAGGGAGGGGGAAAAGGGGCCCAGCAGGATTAAAGAAAACCCCAGAGCGTTGTGTGTATATATGTATAAAAGGAGCAACGGGGTTCCGAGGGAAAGGATAGGTCCATTCAAGGACAAAGGAGGGAATGTAAGCGTGGAACTAGAGGAAGTGGGTGGGGTCCTTGTGGCACGGTGGCTCCGTGGTTAGCACTGCTGCCTCATAGCGCCAGGGACCTAGGTTTGATTCCCACCTCAGGCGAATGCCTGAGTTTGCATGTTCTCCCCATGTCTGCATGGGTTTCCTCCCACAATCCAAAAGATGCACAGTTCAGGTGAGTTGGTCATGATAAATTGCCTATAGTGTTAGGTGCTTTAGTCAGGGGTAAATAACAGGGTAGGGGAATGGGTCTGGATGGGTTACTCTTTGGAGGGTGGGTGTGGACTTGTTGGGCTGAAGGGCCTGTTTCCATACTGTAGGGAATCTGATCTAATCAAAGGAGAAGGATATGTGGATGTTGAGTCTAGAGAGGAGTATGTTGATATTAGATTAGATTACTTAGTGTGGAAACAGGCCCTTCGGCCCAACAAGTCCACACCGACCCGCCGAAGCGCACCCACCCATACCCATTCCCATTCCCATTTCCCTTCCCCTACATTTAACACTACGGGCAATTTAGCGTGGCCAATTCACCTAACCTGCACATTTTTTGGACTGTGGGAGGAAACCGGAGCACCCGGAGGAAACCCACGCAGACACGGGGAGAATGTGCAAACTCCACACAATCAGTTGCCTGAGGCGGGAGTTGAACCCGGGTCTCTGGCGCTGTGAGGCAACAGTGCTAACCACTGTGCCACCGTGCCACCCATATTCTTGGATATGATATAAAAAGGAGTATGTGTTATGTGTTTTGAAAAGTAGTAAGGCAGACAAATACCCAGGGATCTATTTCAGAATGCTGAAGGAGGAAGGTGAGGAAATTGCTGGGGCATTAAACAAAATCCTTGTATCCCCTTTAGTCCCAGGAGAAGTCCCAGAGGACTGGAGGTGGCAATGTTATTCCATTGTTTCAGAAGGGCAACAGGGATAATCTGGGAAACAACAGGACAGTGAGCCTTACATCAGTGGTAGGGAAATTATTGGAGAAGATTCTAAGGGACAGGATTTACTCGCATTTGGAAAAATGTGCACTTATTAATTAGAAGCAATATGACATGATGTGGGGAAGATTATGTTTTACAAATTTGATTGAATTTTTTGAGGGAGTGACAAAGATGATTGAGGGCAGAGTGATAGATGTTGTCAGTATGAACTTCAGCAAGGCATTTGACAATGTCCCTCATGATAAGTTGAAGCAAAGATGGAATCACATGGATGCACAATGAGTTGGTTAGGTGGATACAGAACTGGCTTAGTCCTAGATGACAGGGAGTAGCATTGCAAGGACTTTTTCCTGACTGGAAATCTGTGACCAGTAGAATTGTCTGAAATGAATACTCAAATCTTCTCCTAGGTGTTCTTCCCTTGTGTTACAGTCAAAAGACAAAAGAGTCAACTCAGGCTTTAATTTTTAAAAAATCAAAAGAACTGCGAATGTTGGAAACCTGAAATAAAACTAGAAAATGTGGGAAGGGTCACCAGACCTGAAAAGTTAATGTCGATTTCTCTCCAGAGATGCTGGCAGACCTGCTGAGATTTTCCAGCAATTTCTGTCTTTCGTTATTTAACACTTTTAGACACAAATACTCAACATAAAACAATACATTCACTGCAATATTTATTTCTTATTTCATCTAACAGCTTCAACTTTAACATTTCATTTAACTTCACTTTACCTTATTGTAATTTAATTTACATTTAACTCTGGTTTGAGTTTAAACTAGCTTGACCAAAGTTCCCAGCATGCTTGATTGTAGCTGTTAACCAGTCTCATTGCTATTTCCGCTGCTAACCATCTGACCACAGTGTTGTTCTGGAGGGATCAGTGCTGGGATGCCTGGTGTTTGTAATATATATATATATATATACAAATGATTTGAAAGAGAATGTAGATGATCTGTGAACAACCCAAAGGTTAGGGGAGCTGTAGATAGTGAAGAGGATTGCCAGAGGATACAGCAGGATATAGATAGGCTGGAAAATTGGGTAGAGAAATGGTGGATGGAGTTTAATTCAGACAAATGTGAGGTGATGCATTTTGGGAGATTTAATGCAGGAGGGAAGTGTTACAATAAATGGCAGAACCCTTTAAAAGGATCAATATACAAAGGGGCCAAGGCATACAGGTCCACAGTTCCCTGAAAGCAACAACAAAGTGAATAAGGTGGTTCAAGAAAGCATAAGGTAGACTTGCCTTCATTGGTCGGGGCACAGGATATAAAAAATTGCCAAGTCATGTTACAGTTGTGCAGAACTTTAATTATGCCATGTGCGGAATATTGCATACAGCTTTGGCCACCACATGACCAGAAGGATGTGGACGCTTTGGAGAGGGTACAGTAGTGGTTTACCAGGGTGTTGATGGGTTTGGAGGATGATAGTTATGAGCAGAGAAAGTACAATCTTGATTTGTTTTAACTTGAACATCAAAGGCTGAAGGGCGACCTGATAAAAAATTTACAAATTTATGAGGCATGGATTGAATGGATAGTCAGCATTTAATTCCCAGGGTAAAAATGTCAATTACGATGGGACACAGATTTAAGGTGAAAGGGGGAAAGTTTAACAGAGATGCAAGAGGTACGATTTTTACACAGATGCTGGTAAATATCTGGAATGTGCTGCCAGAGGAGGTGGTAGATACAGATACAACTGCAATATTTAAGAAGCACCTTGACAGATCCATGCATAGATAGGAAGTAGAGGGATATGGACCGCGTAGAGGCAATAGGTTTTTAGTTTAGAAAGGCGTGATGTGTTGAGGCAGTCTTCGTGGGCCATAGCACCTGTTCCTGTGCTGTACTGTTCTTTTTTTGTGTAGAAGCTTTCAATCTGCAAATAGGCTACTGTGATTCCCACATTGCAATAGTGACTGCACAATGTCTATAATTGTGGATGATTGCAGCGTCATCACCCTGATCAGATTGCCTAATCCCTTCAATTCTGCATTCAAGAAACTCTGCACGTCCTTGAATTTTTGAAAAAAGTTCAACCTCATATCGACTGTTCTTAGGAAGTGTTGTGTCCAGTTCTGAGGAAGGGTCACCAAATTCGAAACACTAATTCTGATTTCTCTTCACAGATGCTGTCAGATCTGCTGAGCTTTTCCAGCAACTTCTGTGTTTTTTTCTGATATACAGCATCTACAGTTGTTTTGGTTTTTATTTAGCCATTCAAGCTGACTGCTGAAATCTCTCCAGTCTTGAAAGCTATTATTCAGAAACACTAATTGCAAGAAATGTTTTCAAGTGACCCTAGTAACTCATGGTGCCATTTTGATCAAATCAATGGGGGTATGACATGGTGGCTCAGTGTCTAGCACTCTTGCCTCACAGCACCTGGAACCCAGGTTCAATTCCAGACTTGGGTGACTGTCTGTGTGGAGTATGCACATCCTTCCTGGGTCTGTATGGGTTTCCTCCCATAGTCCAAAGATGTGCAGGCTAGATGGATTGACCATGTTAAATTGCCCATAGCATCCAGAAATGGCTCGGTGGATTAGCCATGGGAAAAAAGCAGGGTTACAGAGATAGGGTAGAGGAATGGGTCTGAGTAGGATGCTCTTCAGAGGATGAATCAAGACTTCCACACTGTAGGAATTGTATGATTGTATTATTGCACGTTACGAATGGAAGGTGCAGTATCTTATATCTACAGTGTTTAATGGGCCACAGACTTGTGATTATACATTCTAATGATGATTTTATAATCCAGAGAGTTAAATCCAGAAATGCCTTGTTCCATGGGGAGATCACACGGGAATAAAAGTTCACTTTAGGTTCTATCTGGCTGCTAAATTCTCAGAGGAGAAAGTGAGGACTGCAGATGCTGGAGTACCAGAGTTGAAAAATGTGGTGCTGGAAAAACACAGCAGGCCAGGCAGCATCCGAGGAGCAGGAGAATCGACGTTTCGGGCATAAGCCCTTCTTCAGAAACCCCATGACAATACCAACAAATGTGAACTTATCACCTGGGTTTCTATCTGAGCTCAGTCCCAGTTAATTTTCCTGCGAGCATTTTCATTCCAGCAAATGAAAGGAATCACTTTGAACTTTTAAACACTATTGCTAGCCATGCCCGACTAATTATGCAAAAAGCTTTTGATGTTGTTGCCATAGTAAAGGTTACAATTTGGTTATTCGGTGACCATCAGATTCAAGCGTGGACACACTGAAATACCATCATGCTTCCAGCTTTAAACACAGCTTACCTGTCAAATGGTAACTTAAACCCCTTCGCCATACCTGAGGTGCTGTTTGCCATCCAGCTATCAGTTTTGCACTGCTATTGTCTGCCTATGCTTTAAAGTTAGCTTGAGTTCTTGGCAGGAGCAGAAACTACACCTGCTTTGGGCCACAGTGAAGCTCTTTTCTGTACAAAGGGCAAGAAATGAAAAGCTTAGCACTAAAACTCGATCCCTCTTTCTAAGAGGATAAAGATGGAGTTCCATAAGCTTAGCCCAAAGCACCTGGGTATTTGAAACAAGAAGCTGCTTCTTCTATATTCAGTGGGTGCTTTCTTTATCATCAAGTCAATCTCTGCAAGTTAGAATCCTTTACCTACAGCAAAGAAACAGTCATTAGTGGATTATGACTGTTGTCTCTTTCACATTGGCTACTCAGCCAGATGAACCTTATTCTGCTAGGAGTTCACGGACACACAGGAGAAGATTAGGAATCAGGTCTCCCAAGTCATTCCTGAAGTGTTTTTCCATGCTGGGGTTAAGCTGTATCGGTTTTACTCAGTAAAAACCTTGAGTTAGGGTTTTGACAATGCAAGTTTGGGAACAACGACTGTGCTAACATTACTCTTAAAATGAACAAGTTAACAATCCTGCTGGACTAAAGCATAGAAATGCATTGAACATTCACTGTAATGGGTGAACATCTTGACAGGAGGCAATTTCAACCATTCCGTAGCAGCACAGAGATCATTAATTTGCCTCTACTTGTGAGTGTGCACTTCAACTAAGAGGAATGCAATAATTAACCTAATTACTCAGATTTTCTTCCATAAGTCAAGGCCTTACCTCATCACCTGCCAAGGAGCTTATTTCATGACAAAATAGTTTAATTACAATATTTGTCACCAAAATTGTAATTAATTTTGGATATAAAGTTATCTTACAAAATCTGCGTTAAATATCTCTAGATTACCTCTCAGCAGTTTGTGTAAAACCAGGAAGCTGTCAGCTAGGCCCAGTTAGTTACACTTGTGATTTGGAAGGTCATGGGTTCAAATCATGCTCCAGGACTTCAATGTGTAACTGTAGTGAATTATTAAGGGGCCGATACACTGTGTATCTTTAAGATGTAAAGGTTGGTAAGGAAAAATTTGAACAGAAGCAACAAGCACTTAAACTAAAATTTAAACTAAAAAGGTACAGTGAAGAATGTTGTCTTATATGCTTTGCAGGCAGATTGTACTATATATATACATCAGAACAGAGTGCAGGATACAATGTGAAAGCAGCCAAGAATTTGCAGAAAGAGAGAGTAACATTAAAATTAAAATTCAAAGTTCTGATAACAGCCGGGAAGAAGCTGTCCTTGAATCTGTTTGTACGTGTATACAAACTTCTACATCTTCTGCCTGATGGAAAAGGTGGAAGATAGTATAACCAGAGTGGGAGAGGTCATTGATTACATTGGTTGCTTCCCTGAGGCAGTGGGAAGTATAGATGAAGTCAATGGATGGAAGGCTGGTTTGCAAGATGGACTGGGCTGCGTTCCCGACTCTCTGTAGTTTCTTGTGGTTTTGGGCAGAGCAGTTGCCAAAACATGCCGTGATGCATCCAGATAGAATGCTTACTGTGGTGCTTCTATAAAAACTTGTAAGAGTCTTTATGAACATGCCAAATTTCCTCGGCCTCCTGTAGAAGTAGAGGTGTTGCTGTGCTTTCTTGACCGAAATGGCAACGTGGGTGGACCAGGTCAGATTGTTGATGATCATCACTCCCAGGAGCTTGACACTGTCAACTGTCTCTACCCCAGCATCATTGATAATGGATAGGGGTGTGCCCTCCACTCTGCTTCAATGAAGTCAATGACCAGTTCCTTCATTTTGCTGACATTGATAGAGATTGTTGTCTTCACACCATATTGCTAAGCACTCTATCTCCTTCCTGTAGTGAGTAATGTCATTGTTTGAGATCTAACCTACAAAGTTGGTGTCCTTCAAAAACTTGTAAATGAAGTTGATGGAGAATTTCGCCATACAGTTGAGTGTATAAGGAGTATAGTAGGGGGCTGAGTACACAGCCCTGTCGGGTATCGGTGTTGGGGATTATCATGGAGGAGGTGTTGTTGCAGTTTATTCATTGTTTGTGAGTCCATACAATGCTAAAATTGACAGTATTTGCATAGAAAACAACAATAAGCATGTACCAGTACCAAAGCAAGTTGTTGTTTGTGAAGCACTTTGGAATATCCTGTGATGCTTCACAAATTTGTTTTGATTCACCAAGACAGGCAATGCCACAGGCTGCTATTGTACACTAATAACACGAGTGATGTTCACCAATAACAGAATGCTGCCATCCAAACAGATGTTCTGTCATTCACACAAACCATTCATTTGATAGAGTGTCAGTAGTGGCTTTAAGAGGTGTACAAAGCCAGAAGTCACATCACACCAGGTTATTGTCCAATAGGTTTATTTGAAATCACAAGCTTTTGGAGTGCTACTCCTTCATCAGGTGAAATCTACTCCTTCATCAGGTGAAATCTACTCCTTCATCAGGTGAAATCTACTCCTTTATCAGGTGAAATCTACTCCTTTATCAGGTGAAATCTACTCCTTTATCAGGTGACGCATCTCCACATTTAAGAGGTGCATTGACTTGTTTTTTTTTAATGAAGAAAGATTTCAACAGAGGTCCTGGGTGGTCTGCTGAAAGCCAATAAATTAAATAGTTTGTGAGGCCTTGGGTGTTTTAAAATTGTAGCAGTAGAAGCAGCTTGAATGGGTGGGGTCAAGCTCCCACAGAACCAGGATTTTTAGTTCCAGCTTTCAACAGTTGCTAGGTCTTGAAGCTGGATGTGGAAGCTCCTATTCCTCTCTCTGGGGATCTCTTACTGCTGCTAGAATTGCATGTGAGACAATCTATTTTACTGAATTTGCCTTTGCCAAAGATGTGTTTATATGACTACATTGGAGCAGTTAATTAGTAGTAGTTAATACATATTATTTGGTTACACATTTTGATAGTTACACTTAAGCCAATTCTTTCTTATTTTGTCTATATTTTAACTGTAGTGTAAAAATAAAGTGTGTTTTAAAAGTCGAGTAGTTTGACCATTCGAATTGCATCTGGAATGCAACGTCCCACACCTTTAAAATAAGAAAAAGTTAGGGTCTAGGCTGTCTTAATGTTTTATTTTGGTCTATATCAGTCCATATCTGATATCAGATATGTAGACCATATGTCACAAAAATGGCAGATCATTTCAAACAGGATATACCTTCAGCTGTTGATACTGAGCAAGTTGCTAACCATTTCCAACGAGCCTGTGCTTTCAAAACTCACATCACAGTATCTCGGATTAGATGCAATTCTGCAATTGGTCAACATTTGCTGGTTAATTATAAGTGTGCAAGGAAACATACTGACAACCAATTTAGGACTGACAGCCAGTGTTGCAGAGTGATGTAATTGTGTCTTCTGGATGCTATTTAAATACCAGGCTTTGTTCTTTGAAGACCGAACATGTGACGCAAGCACTGTGACTGTTTCAACTTAACAAAATAGGTGATCGTCATTCACTGTTACATTTCTCAGGATAATGTCCTATTTAATCAGTCAACTTGCCTGTTTTAAAAAAAATGAATAAAGTTGAATTGTTAACTGCCATTCAGCATTAAATAAGTGGCAACTCCAGGACAACTGTCTATCAAATCAGACTCCACTTGCCAACCAGTCATCACTCTCATCTCATGCTATGTAAATGTTAGTTTTTGCTTTGAATTTGAATTCTTGCAAAATGTCCTGATATTTGCAAGATCAAAAGCTATGACAAAGATTGTCTTATTTTCAGCAATACCCAATTTCACATTAGCAAATAGCTATTAATCTACTTTTTGGGAACAGTGCAACATTCCTCAATGCATAAGACTTTGTGGAACTAAGGATTCCGAATCCAGACTATAGCAAAATGTGCAACGTCTCAGTCAATATCAGAGCTGTCATATTTACTCTTCCTAATATGTTGGACACATTGATAATGAACATAATCATAATAATGTGCAAAAATAAAGAGTAATGCAGTTCATTTCCAAGCAAGTCCACTTGTAACAATTACTCTTGTATTGTCTGTATGGTCACATTTTCTTTATCTCAAGAGAATTAGCCTTGGTTCCTTTCTCTTTCTATTTACATGTTTCCCCATTGACAATACTTATAACTGAACTTGGTGATAACATGCGGCTTTAGGACATTGCCACCTCTCTTGATCTAAAGATATTGCAACACTGTCCATATATTAATCAAGATAGTTTGCATATTACATGAATAAAAGATATTACCTCCCAGTTAATATTAGTAAACCGTATGCAACTTTTCCAGTACATCAACATATAGTCTTTGGGTTCCATTAGCCTTTCCACTTTTTCCCATTCTCCCTTTACCTCCAATGTCTGTTGACTTCCTGTTCTGTTTTTAAAGTAAAAGTAAGGTTTAAGATTTGTGTTTGATCTCCAGGCTTTCTCTTCGCTCTTTTTAAAAATAAAGTTTGTTAAGTATAAGATTGATACCGATGTCTTTATTTTAAAAAAATACAATATCATGTTAAGATCAGGAAATCTAAAGTAATTAAGTAATGTTTTGAATAACATATGATAGTGATGGCAGAACGGGTGATGCATTACTGCTGCAGTATAAGAGAGCTGCTGGACACCAAGATGATCCAGAGCAAGCAAATCTGTAGGACGTTATTAACTACTCAAGGAATTTTGGATCTGGGTTTCGGAGTTGGAGTCTGAGCTGCAGGTATTGAGCCACATCAGGGAGGAGGTAAGAGAGTCAGACACTTTGTGCCAGCTCTCAGACCAGGTATTTCAACTTTGGTCTATGATCAGGGATAGTAGGATGTGATTGCAGGTGAGGCAGATATGAAAACCAGGAGGTTATAGTTGAGGAGCCTCAACCTTAGCAATTGTCTAACAGTTAAAGAGTTCTTGCAAGCTGTGTGGAGGGGTGCAGGGAATACAGAGAGGATGAATGAACTGACCATAGCACCATGATATAGGGAGTCATTCCAGTAGGAAGATGAAGTAGGAATGTGGCTGTGCTAAAGCATGACAGTTTTAAAGGATAGATATCATTGTCTGCCGCCATAAGCAGGAGTTGCCTGCCTGGTGCCAGGGTTAAGGACATCTCCTTGTGACTGGAGAGGAATGTCAAGTGAGAGGAACAGGTTCCAATTGTTCTCCATATTGGTTCCAATAGGACTGGGAAGGTGGTTCTGCTGAAAGAAGATGAACAGTTAGGAGCTATATTAAAATGCAGAACATGGAAGTTAATAATCACTTTAAACTAATTAGAGGGCGAAAAGGTTTGAGAAAGTGGAAATGTAGATGTCCAAAACAAAAGGGTATGGCAGCATCACAGGGCAGCTATTTGGATAGCAATACCCAGAGTGAGACAGGAATGGACAGTCTATATAACATAATAAAACAGCAGCAGGTCTGGTCAAGGTTGGGGGTGGAGGGGGGGGGGGGAGGTGTCAGTGTTAAAGAGGCAACATTAGTGGCTGTTGACTTGAATACATGTAGCTTTTTGAACAAAATAAATTCTTTGATGGCATATATAGATGTTACTGAGTATGATCTCATAATCATGTCTCCATATTGGCTATAAAGAGATCTGAACTGGGAGCTAGGTTCAATAGATTAATTCTAGAGATGAAGGGTTTATTGCGTGAAGACAGATTGAACAGTTTAGGTCTATACTCTCTGGAAATTAGAAGAATGTGGGGAGATCAAATTGAGGTATTCAAGATGATAAAAAGTGTGTATAAGATAGATGTACTTCCTCTTGTGGGGTACTCGAGGATGAGAGGTCATAGCCTTAGGATGAGGGGTAGCAAATTTTAAACTGAGTTGAGGACAAACTGCTTCTCCCAAAGGGTTGTGAACCTGTGGAATTTGCTATCCCAAAGTGCGATGGATGCTGGGACAGTTAGTAAATTAAATGAAGAGTTAAACAGATTCTTAATTGGCAATGGGTTTGAAGGGATATGGACAGAAGGCAGGAAAATAGGGCTGAGGAGCACGTCAGTCATTATCGAATGTTGGAGCAGACTTGATGGGCCAAATGGCCTAATTCTCCTCCTATATCTTATGAACTTATGAACTCTTAAATATTCTGGGGTCCTTTCAAAATGAAAGGCAAGAAGGAAAAAATAGTGGGGTAGCTTTGTTAGTATAGGATAGAATAATTATGACAACAAGAAAGGATCTTGGATTAGATAATTTGTTCACAAGTAAGTTCATAAATAATTTGTTCTTTTAAAGGTTAATGAATACATGGAATTCTTGAGATTTAGAATTTATTATCATGTGAACCTTTACAAGCAAAATACAATGACAAGTGTTATAAGTCACCCTACCATGGCGCCTATATTTTTTTTATGCAGGTGTGAGACACAGTGAGACAACAGGTGTACAAATCTTTATTTGGTTTCTACCACTAGGAAGAAAGGAAACATCCGAGTGGCCAGTGACAAGCAATGCCCTTCTCAGAGGTCAATGCTGCATGATCAAAAAAGTGAAGGGGAGGGCAGGGATTAAATCAAAATAGAGTTGGAGGGGGAAATAAAGCACTCCACTCCCTGCAGCTCCCAGCTCTTTCTGAACAGCTCCAGTGTGTTGGTGGACACCGCATGCTCCGTCTCCAGGGACATTCAGGCTCTGACATAACTGCAGATGAGCGGCAGGCAGTCGGCCCTAATGACACCCCTCCACGGCCCACTGCCTGGACCTGTTTATGGCCAGTTTGGCCAGGCCCAGGAGCAGACCCACGAGGAGGTCACTCGACCTGCCCTCTCTTCTCCCTACCCCCCCACCGCCCCTCACCTGGTGCCCAAAGATCAGGAGGATGGGGCTAAAGTGCAACCAAAAACAGAGAAGGTTTTTGAGAAAATCAAAAAGGGAGTGCAGGTGCCCACACCCAATATATACATGGTCCATGGACTCCACAGCACCACAGAACAAGCAGTTGGGCTTGGAGTTCCTGAACCACCACAATCTGCAGTTGTAGGGAACCGCTGTGTGCAGCATCCTCCACCCCAGATCCCCGAGTGAAAGGTGGAGAACCCCCACCTAGAGAGCCCTCCATTGGAGAATCATGGCACCTATATTGATGACAGTGGTCATAAGTAAAAAAATTTAAGACAGAAGTTCATCAAAGTCCAATTAAAGTCTCCTGGTCTCTGAGGAAGCCAAACCAGAGAGGATACACACAGCCAGAATGAGACTGTCAATCCATGATGAGAGTGCCATTCTGGGATGAAAGCAAAATGCCAAGACGCTGGAAAAACTGGTCTGAAAGCCTCCAAAGAAAACCACTGCCAAGACCACCACTTAATACGCCGGGTTGACAGATCATGGGGCTGGAAGCATCCGCCAAAGAAAACACCAGCGGGAAAAGACTGGAAACTCTGGAAAACGCCACGCCCGGCCATTGGAACACCGGGCTGGAGATATTCGAGATTAAGCTGGACCGCCAACGAGATC